>NW_026652282.1:21351154-21435865 GCF_009828535.3 Hylobates moloch
CTTTTTTTTTTTTTTTTTTTTTTGAGACGGAGTCTCGCTCTGTTGCCCAGGCTGGAGTGCAGTGGTGTGATCTCAGCTCACTGCAAGCTCTGCCCTTCGGGTTCAAGTGATTCTCCTGCCTCAGCCTCCTGAGTAGCTGGGACTACAGGTGCATGCCACCATGCCCGGCTAATTTTTGTATTTTTATTAGAGACGGGGTCTCACCGTGTTGGCCAGGATGGTCTCGATCTCCTGACCTTGTGATCCACCCGCCTTGGCCTCCCAAAGTGCTGGGATTACAGGCGTGAGCTACCACGCCTGGCCTGTAGAACATTTTCATCACCCCAGAAAGAAACCCTGGACCTGTTAGCAGTCACTCCCTTCTACCCTTCTCTCTAGCCCTAGACAACCACTAATCTACTTTCTGACTCTGTATGGATTTTCCTATTATAGACATTTCATATAAACAAAACAATACAATATGTGGTCTTTGGTAACTGGCTTCTTTCACTCAGCATAACATTTTCAAGGGTCATTGATGTCATAGCATCTTTCAGTACTTTATTCCTTATTCCTTTTTATGGCTGAAAAATATTCCATTGTATGAATATAACACATTTTATTTTTCTCTTCATGTTAGCTGGGTGATCTTAGACTTGGTTAAGTAACCTCTTTGGGGCTCAGATTCTTCATCTGTAAAATGATGCTCTTGGTAATTCATCTATATTTTAGAGTTAAATGAGTTCATATTTGTAGAACCCCTAAAGCAATGCTAGTACACAGTAAAGGCTGTAGACAGGTTTACTGGCAGCAGACAGTCCTTGGGTGTCAGACATGTCATTTGGCTTCCCATTTATGCTGTTGATTATATAATAGGTTGGTGCCTTTATTTTGTTTCTGGCATAAATTATAAAATATTTTTAAAAGTCATTTCAGGCTTTTATAAGACAATTGGAAATTTGAACACTGGATATTTGACATTAAAAATATGTTAACTTTCTAGGTGTGATATTGGTATCTGGTGGTGTTTTTATAAAGGAGTGCTAGCTTTGAGAGAGGTATTTAAAAATATTTACACATGATATGAAATGATGTGAGATTTGCTTCAAAATTATACACAGGGAGGGGAGTGAAAAGGACTGGGCATTTGTTAAAAATTCTTGAGGCTATTGATGGGCACATGGAGTTCATTATACTATGCTCTGTACTTGGGTATGTGTTTGGAATTCTTCACGGTAAATGTATTAGTCTGTTCTCATGTTGCTATAAAGAACTACCTGAAACTGGGTAATTTATGAAGAAAAGAGGTTTGATTGACTCACAGTTCTGCAGGCTATACAGGAGGCATGGCTGGGGAGGCCTCAGGAAACTTACAATCATGGCAGAAGGGTGAAGGGGAAGTAAGCACATCTTCACTTGATGGCAGGAGAGAGAGAGCGAAGGGGAATGTGCTACATACTTTTGAACAACCAGATCTCATGGGAACTCACTATCATGAGAACAGCAAGGGGGAAATCTGCCCCCATGATCCAATCACCTCCCACAAGGCCCCACCACCAACACTCAGGATCACTATTCAACATGAGATTTGGGTGAGGGTGCAGAGCCAAACCATATCAATGAAGTTTCAAAAACACTTGTTTTCATCATCTTATTGTTTCTCCACAAATAAAGTCTTTCACTAATTTTTAGGGAGCTTTTAACCAAGAACCAATACAACCAGATAAGTAACAGGGAGTTTTATGAAACTGTTACCACTTCTATAGAACAGAGAGATTAAGTGGTGCTAAAGTGAGTCAGAGGTGTCAGAGTGTGAGGAGGAATCGACTGTGACTTGACTCTTAATGTGAACAGAATCTATCGTTTTATGGCACTTACTCTGTGTTGCTCTTCTCTCATATTTAGTACATATTACCTGGCCTTGTCATTATTTGTACTTTCTTTTTTTTTGGAGATGGAGTCTCACTCTGTCGTCCAGGCTGGAGTGCAATGGCACGATCTTGGCTCACTGCAACCTCTGCCTCCTGGGTTCAAACAATTCTCCTGCCTCAGCCTCCCAAGTAGCTGGGATTACAGGCACCCACCATCATGCCCGGCTAATTTTTGTATTTTTGTAGAGATGAGGTTTCACCATGTTGGCCATGCTGGTCTTGAACTCCTGACCTCAGGTGATCTGCCCGCCTCGGCCTCTCAAAGTGCTGGGGTTACAGGCATGAGCCACTGTGCCCAGCCTATTTGTCTCTCTCTAACTAGGGTGCCAATTTCTAAAGGTCTGGAATTATTCTTATATGCTTTTGCATCACTCCTCTTAGGGTCAGAAATTTTGTACCAAAAAGTAGCTGAAGATTATATGAAGAATAGTTTAATATGTATTTGAAAGAAAAAACCCTGGAAATTTATGCCAACGTCTACCTCATAGCTTCCTCTTTGCTTTGTCCCTTTTAGACACAATTTTGACCCTGAGCCACAGTCCCCTCCTTTTTCTTCCCTCTTCTTGTACTCACAGCTTTATCTTCAGTCTTTCTCCTGCCCTTTTTAACTATATTATACCCATTATTGTACTGTGAACAAAGTTTACTGCTTCCTCTTATTTAATCATTCCTGCCACTCACTTAGCATAATTAAAGCTTGGAGTTCCTGGTGAAGCCCTATGCAATAACAGTCACTTCTTGTGCCCTTTTGTGACTCAAAATCCCTCTTCCCCCCGCACACACATACACACACACGCGCACACACACACGCTTGGACATGTACACACATACAAATCCTACCCCCACACTCATGGGGTAAGCAGGAAGGACTGGCATGCTCCCCATTCCCCACGCCTCTCTCAAACCATGTTTTTTCATCTCTCAACAGCATCCTCCCTTAAGGAAAAAAAACTGGAGGTAGTTTCAGATTCTGAAAGTGTATAACCCTCTAAAGCAGCAGCCACATAATCAACTTTCTGACTTCCTTCATTTCCTTCATAAATGATGCATACCGATACCCACAGCACACTAAATACTCTTGACTTATGTATATTTTCTGGAATGCTATTGTACTTCTGCTTCCACCTGGTGAGGTGCATGCTTACTAAGGGTCACTTATTTGTACCCAAGCCCTTGGTGTAAGTTATACTGACTCTTGTGACTATATAATTTATTTAAATGTTATGTAAACGGAAGAAATATGCATACAAAAAAGAGACTTATTTCTGTTAAAACCAAGTTGAATGCTTTGGAAGTACTCTTAAAAATGTTATGAAATTACTGTGAGTAAGAAAACGATTAGATTACAGGGCAGCACGGAGTAAAAATCTTACCTGGAATTTATACCCAGGTTGCTTCACAAGTATCTTTAAGTTTATTATGCTTTAAAGAAATAGGAATCGGAATTCATAGATGTAAGTGATATTGTTCATCCAAGAAAGACGAACTGGAACCCCAAACTGATCCACATTCAAAGAAAAGGCCTTATATGAATATACTGACAGAGAAATAAATCGTATGTTCAAATGTGCATTTTAAGTTAATGTTTACGGTAGTAATCACATTTTATGGTTTCCCACTTTACCCAACATTTTTGTTAATCATCCAACTCCTTTTCCCAGTTGGGATAGTCAAGAAGACTAATGCCATTTTACCAAAATAATAAAAGGGCTCATCGAAGAAAGTTTAGAAAATATGGGAAAAGAGAGAAGAGAATAAAAATTACCTGTTTTCATAATTTACTGAGAACATTGTTTTATACATTTGAACTCCTATCAGATTTATAGATAGGTGTGTAGCTGCAAATATTGTGTCTAATCTTTGTCTCTGTGAAATCCATAGTATTTGTGTATTTCTCTATCTCCAGCACTAATGCCCATCACACACACCCTTCCTGGCTGAATTCGATACCCCATGGTAGAAGCCACTATCCCACTGTCTGCATCAATATTGTTGGAGTTCTTCCTGTGTCTAATCTGTGATACTCATTATCTGTATATGCAAACGGTCTTTCCAGCCAAGTGTGCATAACCTTTATTCTGCAGTGGGGGGTTGGCCTTACAGCGGTTACTTTTTCTACCCTGGCAAATGGGCTAGGCAACCTAGAAGGACACCTGCAGGCCTCTCTTTTCCTTGTAGACCAAAGCAGATGTCTCCAGTCAACTGTCTGCTTCATTTCCTATGGACCCTCTTCTTAATTTTTTGAGCATCAAATGCTTATGCAGAAGTTCTTTCTACCTCCAAGTAAGACTGAGAGAGAATAAAGAAGGCACAGAGCACCAAAGGTTGAAAGGCCTGAAATTTCTTCTGTGTCTTCTAGCTAAAAGGCAGTGGAGTCTCCATCCCCAAATGCCCCAGGAGCAACCATCAGAAGGTCTCAAGAGGCCCAGGCCTCACCAGCTCTTCTTACCAATCCCTGCCAAGTGTTGCCAAGGAAAGGAAGAAATGGATGTCAGCCTCTTTTGACTCTTAGTGAAGTCTTACTGTTGCCTTCCTCTTTTTAGAGTAGTTGGTATTTTCACCCTGGCTTTTTACCTTCTTCCACTATCCTCTGAGATTTCTTAGTTAATCTTCTAACTCAGAATCTCTATAGCTAATCTTGTATTTCCTTCCTTTTGTTTTAAGCAGTTGGATGTTGCGAGAGTAAGGGCTCTGGGTTTTAATGACAGCCCTACTAATGATTTTCTTAGCTGTGAAGATCCTACATGGTTTAAGCATAGTCAAATGTCCAGCCCAAATGACCCTGTGTGGGCGTGTGTGTATGAGCCTCTTTGTGTGCACACATGTGTGTTTTATAGGTTTAATAAGTGTTGGCTAGGTGCAGTGGCGCACACCTGTAATCCCAACGCTTTGGGAGGCCAAGGCGGGTGGATCACCTGAGGTCAGGAGTTCGAGACCAGCCTGGCTAACATGGTGAAACCCCATCTCTACTAAAACTACAAAAGTTAGATGGGCATGGTGGCAGGCACCTGTAATCCCAGATACTCAGGAGGCTGAGGCAGGAGAATTGCTTGAACCCGGGAGACGGAGGTTGCAGTGAGCCGAGATCACGCCATTACACTCCAGCCTGGGCAACAAGAGTGAAACTCCATCTCAAAAAAACAAAAAAACAAAAAACAACAACAACAAAACAAGTGTTAAGCCCACTCCCATCCTTAGATCTCTTGAGACAGATTACAGAAAACTCCTATGTAGAAGAGTAGAGACAATATTTTTATTTTTGACTAGACAGTAGTTATCAACGTATAAAAGTGGGGTGCATCTTGTGTAGCATTAATTGAATGTGCAGAACACTGAAGCATGCCTCCTTGCTGCTTATTTAGCACCTTAATATCTACCTTTACACATCTGCAAATTATAGACTCCAGGTAGTGAATGCTAGAATTAGTGTTGTAAAGCAGGTCCTATTATCCTTTGGGAGGTGCCTTCCACTGTGACCCTTTTCCCTCCTTTCTTTGTAAGAAGCTAGGAAATAAAATGGAAAATCCTGCTGTAAGATCATTTTGAAAGCATAAACTTAAATACTTGGTATAAAAATCGATTCTCGCAGTGATGCTAAGTTGCGTGTGTTGTTCCTACATGGTATTATTGCTTAATATAATAGCACACAAGTGGTATCCTCAGAGCGCGTGGCATTATTCTGGTTCAGAAATAATGTCTTGTGCTCTCACTTTGGGCTCTTCAGGTTACAAGTAACAGAGACCCACTCACGCTAGCTCAAGAAAGATTTATCAAAAGAACCTGGTAGGTCCCATGATAATCCAAGGACAGGAAGCACTTTACAGTTGGAGCTATAGAAATTGGAATTATCAGCCTGGCCAACATGGTGAAACCCCATCTCTGCTAAAAATACAAAAATTAGCCAGGTGTGGTGGCACGTGCCTGTAATCCCAGCAACTTGGGAGGCTGAGGCAGGAAAATCACTTCAACATGGGAGGCAGAGGCTGCAGTGAGCTGAGATTGCACCACTGCACTCCAGCCTGGGTGACAGAGTGAGACTCCATCAGAAAAAAAAAAAAAGAAATTGGAATTAGGAAACAGAAAACAAGGTTGTTTTCTGTGTGTGTTTGCAACTGGAGTTGCCAAGTCATGGCCTTTCCGCCTTTCTCTGTGCCTGCTCCTTTACCTGTTTTTGTCTGTATACTGGACGACTCAGTGACAGCTTGTTGGGCACTCTAGTCCTTCACAGATCATGATGATTCTCAATGTACCCTTTTGGCTTCTGCCCTGCCTGATCACCCCAACTGTCTTGATCCTAAATTCTCAAAAGATGCATTTAATTAACTCAGCTTATCTTTTTTTGCCCACGATCTTGATTCTAAATTCCCAAAAGATGAATTTAATTAACTCAGCTTATCTTTTTTTTGCCCCCTACGATCACAGGTTTTAGGATTCTGATCAATCTGGAGACTGGTTGCCCTTACATTGGATGTTCTGCTCCCACTCCCACTTGCCCAGTCTGCTGTGGTTTGGAGCGTGGGGTGTGGGGGCCTACCCCTGTAAAAAATCCCCGTTGGATCCCACTTGGGATGGGTTTGGGGTAGGAAGGATGATGATAGACATGCCTTATTAGAATTGCTTTGAGACTTGAAAGGGTTCCTAAAAGGCAGCATATCAATTCCAGAAGGTGGGGTGCGGGTCAGTGTTGTCTCTGTGGGTTCCACCATGGTGCACTGTGGCCAGGGCCAAAAAGTGCAGGAGGTGAATGTAGCCCATCAACCTTGCCTTCATCTTCAGATACTTGCAAAATAGATCTCGGATTCAGGTATGGCTCTATGAGCAAGTGAATATGCTGATAGAGGGCCTATCATTGGTTTTGACGAGTCTGTGAACCTCATATCAGATGATGCAGAAGAGATTCATTGTGAAACAAAGCCAAGAAAACCCCTGGACCAGATCGTGCTAAAGGAGATCATATTCTGCCACAAAATGTCTCTAACCAGAAATGATCAAGGAAGTGAGAAACCATTGAGAACTTGTTTTTTTAGGTGTTCTTTGTTGGGAGTATAGTTCTAAAATGTCTGTTCAGGTTGTTTCCATTATCCGTATATATTATTACTAGAGGACAGTAAATGCTGTGGGATTGTTTTTATTTAAAAATAAAAATAAAAACAAAAACATCCCATCAGCACTTTTCTATTGTTTTCTGGTCATTTACATTTACCTTTTTCTGACAGTGGCTTCTTAAACTTCAGCTTTATGATTTTCTGTATTCTATTAGACTCAAAGTTAGGGACCTTGGCACCTTCCTTTTAATTTTTTCAGCACTCACTCAAATTCATCCTAGTCCAGCCTCTCATATTTTTTGTCTCAAATGATTGCATGTATTCAAGATAGATGCTAATATTTGATAGCAGAGTTCTGTGGTGAATTTTGAATAGGAAAATCTGATGAAACAACCTCCATTATCTATTAAATTTTCCTGTGTGCTATTTCTTAAAACGGATTCATGGCTAGTTTGGTTCTGTTGGGCTGATTGCTGTGTGAACCTTCACCCTGTTCTCAGCCTTTTAAAATTTTAGTCTAATGTATTTACGGCTTAGATATTTTAACCTGGGGAAGTATGTATGAGCCACACCTACAGTTTTGTTAATTACTTTATAATCAGTACCTTAAAACCCTTGAAAACAGATTCCTAAAATAAGGCATGTCACTTATATTCAGTGGCAATAATAATTCTCTAATATTTTCTTCTAAAGATTGATGGTAAATATTGGCTCCAGTATGCACATAAAAGTAATTTGGCAGTTATCTTTTTTGAAATTTTGATTTCTAATTTAAAAAATAGAAAAATTTGATTAGAAAGCTTATTATAAGTAGAATTTGCATTTTACTGTAAATGTAAATTACAAGCCATTAGTTGAATTTTGGTTTTGATGGCGATTTTTTAAAGCTTTTTCATTTTTGTGTTAAATTATTTTATTTAAACAGAAATGTCCTGTTTGAATATGTAAGTGCTGTTACCCCAGTACCTCATAATCATTCATACCCTGGGAGAGATGAGTGGCAGAATTAGTGTGACTCAGACTTGATTTTCCAAGGAAGTGGTCTAGCTTCTCTTCCGAATTACCTGCTAAGTTTTAAGAATGTGTACTCTCAGGCCTCAGCATAGAGCTACTGCCTCGGAATTTCCAGGGGTTCCTGTCATAATCTGTACTCTTTCTTTTAAATTTGGTAACGAATCCCACACACAGCTAGATTGGGGAATGAGTCTAGGCCTCTAGTTCCCAGTCTCACCAAAAGGAACACCTCCCGTCAGTGTAATTTACTGCATGTTGAGAACTTAATCATGGGCCAGAGGATTGTTCCATTTAACAAATGCTCACTAAGTGTGTATTGTGTCCAAGGCATTGCAACATGCATTGTGTCCAAGGAATTTACAAAGATGCATAGTTATATATATAATACCATTAATGCCCTCAAAATACTTTTGGCTAGCTGGTGTATGTGAGTCTACATTGTGATGACTTGAGTTCTTCAAGGATCATCATGCAATTCTTAATTATAGCATTGATACACTGTAAGTTGTAGTGATGCTTTAAAAATTCTTATTCACATGTGGTTTTAGGAGCTGTACTGGGTCTTTGTGTTTCGAGTTGGCTGCTTCTGTCTGGGCTTGGTCTTTCACATGTTAAATTTGTGTAGCACATTTTCTTAACAACGCTGTCATAATCATGCTACTGGGCAAGTGAATTCCAAGAGGAATTAGCACATTTAGTGGGTTTAGGTTATTTTTCTTTTGTAGTGAATGGAAGAGCACTGTTTAAACATCTTTATTATGTACCGGGAGGAGTTGTTTTGTGGAGATGTGTTGGCTTTGTGTATCGATAATGAATGATCGTTTTTAGGTTTCAGTGTTTGTGATCTTGGAAGTTCCTGTTCAGCTTTGTGCTTTCACGTCACTAGGTGGAGATGTAGCATTGTTTGGTGGCATAGGCTAAGCAGGAGGAGTGAGTCTTGATTTCTCTTCTTTTGACAAAAGTACTTTACAGATATTTGGTAAGGTTTATTATAGCCTAGGAATACACTTGTAAATTTAGTACAATTCAAAATTTTAAACTTTTTTTTCAGGATTGAAATTCAATCCTACTTAAGTGTCTATTTTCATACTGATCAACTCTTTTAAACATTTTTTTCTCCTCTTACTGCTGTTTCCTTTTTGCTGTCCCTCATTATTTCACCTTGTCTGAGTTATTTTAATGTCTCTATCTTTGGTTCTTTATAGGGATTTAATTCTAAAAGTTTAGTAAAGGAATCAGAATTCTTACTCTGAGGTCAAATAATAGATAATTAATTTGGTAGCAATATGAAGTCAATGAACTAAAATTTATAGTCTGAACATACCCTAATCTTATCTTTGTATTATTTTAGGTTAATAATGTCAGTTTTTAACATTAACATTCTATAGGGCTTACTTTTCCCCCTTTCCTTCCTTCCTTCTTTCTCTTACCTCTTGAATATTAAACAAGCACAGTATTTACTTTTGCACAGTATTGATGTGGGGAATATAAAGGAAATAAGAGCCTGTCTCCAAAGAGCTGATAATCCTGTTGAGAACATTCCAAATGTGCCCACAAAGCAGCAGTTTTCTACTCCTAGGTGTATATCCAAGATAAATGAAGGCATATGTTCACACAAACGTTTGGACATGAAGGTTCATAGCAGCACTATTCATAATAGCCAAAAAGTGGAAACAACCCAGATGTCTACCAGCTGATGAGTCTACCAGCTGATGAACGGATAAAGAAAATATGGTATACTTGTACGATGGAATGTGATATAGCAATAAAAAGAAATGAGGTCCTGATACATGCTATGATGTAGATGATGCTTGAAAACATGCTGGTGAAAGAAGCCAGTTACAGAAGACCGCATATTATTCCGTTTATGTAAAAAGTCCAGAATAGCAAATCTATAGAGATAAAGTAGATCCATGGTTGCCTAGGGCTGCGTGGAGGGGAGTAACTGCTAATGGGTTCGGAACTTCTTTTTGTAGTGATGAAAATGTAAACTTGATTATAGTGATTAATGCACAGCTCTGACTATATACTAAAAACCACTGAGTTGTATGTATTTTTTTTTTTTTTTTGAGATGGAGTCTCGCTCTGTTGCCCAGGCTGGAATGCAGTGGTGTGATCTCAGCTCAGTGCAACCTCTGCCTCCTGGGTCCAGGGGATTCTCCTGCCTCAACCTCCCAAGTAGCTGGGACTACAGGCACCCGCCACCATGCCTGGCTAATTTTTGTATTTTTAGTAGAGAAGGGGTGTCACCATGTTGGCCAGGCTGGTCTCAAACTCCTGACCTCAAGTCATCCCCCTGCCTTGGCCTCCCAAAATGCTGGGATTACAGGTGTGAGCCGCTGTGCCTGGCCGTGTGTACACTTTACTTTCGATGAGTGAATTGTATGGTATAAGAATTATCTCCAATAAAGATTTTTAAAAAGTAAATTACCAAAAGGTTTAAAATTTACCAAACTAAGGTTGTTTTCTTTTGTTTGTTTTTGTTTTTGTTTTTTGAGACGGAGTCTCACTCTGTCCCCCAGGCTGGAGTGCAGTGGCACGATCTCGGCTCACTGCAACCTCCACCTCCTGGGTTCAAGCAGTTCTCCTGCCTCAGCCTCCCAACTAGCTGGGATTACAGATGCTCAACACCATGCCTGGCTAATTTTTGTATTTTTAGTAGAGACGGGGTTTCACCATGTTGACCTGGCTGGTCTTGAACTCCTGGCCTCAAGTGATCAGCCCGCCTCGGCCTCCCAAAGTCCTGGGTTTACAGGCGTGAGCCACTGCACCCGGCTCAAAGACTGTTTGTTGACCATCTACACAGGCACTATATGAAGTTCTATGCAAGTTATAAAACAAGTGTTAAGACACAAACGCTGACTTCAGATTGTTTACAGTTCAAGAGAAAAGGCATACATGCAATGTCCAATGTCTTGTAATGCACCTTTGCTTTCTGAATCTGCTCCCCATCTTTGAATCTCCTGAATTCTGTCTTCCAGCTGTTTCTGTAATGGCTCATGTCTTCTTACCATATGTCTTATATTTTATCCTTTAAAAAGCGGACTGTTGCTCCTCAGACTTTGATAAATATCAGCCCCAGCCTGTTACCTTTAACTAACTTAAAGGACCTTTTAAAGTGATAGTGGCATCTCCAGTAACTTAAATTGTGTGGCTCATGGAAATCCATTCATTCAGCAAATACTTACTGAGGTTTCACTTACAAATAACTCTGGCAAATCACAAGACTGTTGGCATTATTATTTTTAAGATCATGACAAATATTCTTTTGCTACAATTTAGTCAGGTTGCATGGTGCTTAGAAAGTATAGTCTTGAGTTCCTAAATTTTCATGAAAAATATATTTTGGTAATAGTTATAAGTTAAGCAAGTATGCGTTTGGTATAGAGCTAGCTGAATTGCCAGTATTCTAGTATGTTGACATTGTTATGGTCATTAAAACTTTAAGAAAAGAAAGCCAGGCACGGTGGCTCATGCCTGTAATCCCAGCACTTTTGGGAGGCCAAAGAGGGTGGATCACCTGAGGTCAGGAGTTCGAGACCAGCCTGGCCAACATAATGAAACCTCATCTCTACTAAAAATACAAAAATTAGCCGGGCGTGGTGGCACATGCCTGTAGTCCTAGCTACTCGGGAGGCTGAGGCAGGAGAATCGCTTGAACCTGGGAGGCGGAGGTTGCAGTGAGCCAAGATGGCACCACTGCACTCCAGCCTGGGCGACAGAGTGAGACTCTGTCTCAAAAAACAAATGAAGAAACAAACAAAAAAATCCTTTAAGAAAAGAGAGATTAGCTGGGCATGGTGGCATATGCCTGTAAGGCCAGCTACTTGGGAGGCTGAGGCAGGAGGACTGCTTGAGCCCAGGAGTTCGAGGCTGCAATGAGCTACGATCACACCACTGTACTCTAGCCTAGGTGACAGAGTGAGACGCTGTCTTGGAAAAAATAGAAAAGAGAAATTTTGCTTTAGTCATGGTCATTCTATTAAAGCCACAAAAGGGTATTTTGTAAAAGGTTGTAGTTGATTAATTCTACATCCATTCATTTAGACAGTTTGTTTATCTTATATGCCTATAGATAAATACATGCACATGTGCACACACACACACATACATGCTTGTGCCTATGTTATTAGTGCAGCAGCTAAACTTTTTCCTTTTCTTGCAGATGCATATGAAACAGCCAAGATGCTGTGTGAGCAGTATTACCTGGTAGCTCCAGAGCTGGAAGTCGAAGAGTTCAATGGTAAAAGAAAACTAATTTTAACCTTACATTCAAAAAAGCTGACTAAGAAGCTGTTTATACCTAAGCCATATTTCAGTGAGATCCAAAAATTATACTGATTTTTCATTTTCTTATATCCTTTTAAAACTTTCTATGCTTTTGGTCAACCAGATATATTATTGTAAGGAGTTTTTGTACAGGAATGCATAATGTGTTAAACCCCAGAATTCTTGGAACAGAAGTAATCAAGGTAGAGTATGTAGAAAGGTATAAATAGGCCCTTCTCAAAGTAACAAACGCAAGCAGTCAATAAACATATGGAAAAGTGTTTAACTTCACTAATCAAGGAAGTGCAAACAAAAACACAGACAAATGCCTTTTTTTTTTTTCTTTTTTTGAGAAGAAGTCTTGCTCTGTTGCCCGGGCTGGAGTGTAGTGGTGTGATCCCAGCTCACTGCAGCCTCTGCCTTCCAGGTTCAAGTGATTCTCCTGCCTCAGCCTCCTGAGTAGCTGGGATTACAGGTGCCTGCCACCATGCCCAGCTAATTTTTGTATTTTTAGTAGAGACAAGGTTTCACCATGTTGGCCAGGCTGGTTTCGAACTCGTGACCTCAGGTGATCCACCCGCCTCAGCCTCCCAAAGTGCTGGGATTACAGTCGTGAGCCACCATGCCCAGCCAGAAATGCCATTTTTTTCTTTCAAAATGACAGTGATTAAAACATGTTAATGCTTTGAATTTGTGCCCATAAAAATACTTTCTTACCAGCACATACATTTCTTGTATAAGCTAAAAGTGGTATTCCCTTTCTAAAAAATGCCAGCAATGTTCTTTCTGTTTGGCCCAGTAAATAAGTTAATAATGGTCATATTCCTTGGTCCAGTAAATTAAACTTCAGAACACTTATTATAAGAAAATAGAGGCTGGACACAGTAGTTCACACCTGTAATCCCAATACTTTGGGAGGCCAAAGTGGGTGGATCTCTTGAGTCCAGGAGTTTAAGACCAGCCCGAGTGACATGATGAAACCCCATCTCAACAAAAAATACAAAAATTAGCCAGGTGTGGTGGCACTTGCTTGTATTCTCAGCTACTTGGGAGGCTGAGGCAGGAGAATCACTTGAACCCGGGAGGTGGAGGTTGCAGTGAGCCGAGATAGTGCCACTGCACTCCACCCTGGGCAATAGTTTGAAACCCCATCTCAAAAAACAAACAAAAATCTATGAAAATAGAGATGCACAGATTTATGTACAAGATTGATGATCACAGTAGTTTTCTTATAAAGTTAGAAAACAACCCAAATTTTCCACAATAGAGCATTGTTTAACTGAATTGTGGTACACCCATTAGATGGAATACTATGCAGCCCTTTGAAATAATGCTTTAAACGAATAATGTATGGGAAAAATTGAGATTTTTTTAAAAATACAGGCTATAAAAGTTTATAATAGTGGAAGTTCATTGGAAAATATTTTGAAGGATTTATACTACCAAAATACAAATAGCAGCTCTCTGGGTAATGAGGTTACAGATGATTTTTATGTTCATCGTATGATTGCATATTTATTTGCACATTCCTTTTATTTTTTTATTTGCAAATTATGGAAGAGACATGCTTATCACAAAAATACAAATACAGAAATGTGACTGAAAAGGGAAATCCCCCACTATCTCAGTCCCATATAGAGCTTTGGTTTTTGCATAAAGCATGTATAGCTTTAACCCTATTTATAACGTGTTTTTCACTTCACCTTGAAGACCTTTGCAAGTATTAATCTCATTTAGAGATTATCCATAGTGTAGCTTACCATAATTTATTTAACTGTTTTCCTATGGGTATACATTTAGGATTTCCGGTTTTCCTATATTCCATATAATGAGCTATGAAAGAGTGTGAGAGGTGGAGAGGGTGGAAAAATTTGTGAACGTATGAAAGTATTTCTGCAGGTTGGATTCCTAGATGTGGAATGACTGAGCAGGGTGTGAGCATTTACAATTAAAGATAAAACAGGCCAGGCATGGTGGCTCACACCTGTAATCCCAGCACTTTGGGAGGCTGAGGCAGGAGAACCTCTTGAGCCCAGGAGTTCGAGACTAGCCTGGGCAAGATAGCAAAACCCTGTCTCTACACAAAATAGAAAAATTAGCTGGACATAGTGGCATGTGCCTGTAATCTCAGCTACTCAGGAGGCTGAAGTGGGAGGATCGCTTGAGCCCAGGAGGTAGAGGCTGCAGTGAGCCGAGATCACATGACTACACTCCAGCCTGGGTGACAGAGCAAGACTCTGTCTCAAAAAAAAAAAAAAAAAAAGATAAACCAAATTCCCCTTCAGAAGTACACTAAAAACGTATTTCTCTTATAATGAGATAAAACTATGAAAGGAGTTCAGGCTGTTGAAGGACATGGCCCCTCCATTTGACTAGAAGGCATGGAGTCAAAGCTGCTTTCAAGGTCTCTTGGGTTCTCTGAGAAGAGTCATGTCCCCATTGAATAAATATACTACCAGGACCGAGTGGGCTGGTCTGGAGTGTTCCTGATGAGAACCGTCTTAATATTCTTTCTGTCTCTTCCTATGGACTAGGCAGGAGCTGACCTCACATCTGCAGGTAGTAACAAATTGCTCTTTTGCGTGAGTGGCAGCCTCCCTCGTTCTGAAGGCCAAAGCAGCAGGCCTGTTCTTGCTGATTCCCAAGTGCCAGCCATGTCAGCACATTCCGTCCCCGCTGAGGCTGTCGTGCTGGGCAGCTCACCCACCAGGAGAGGAGCTTTCTGACTCTTTTTGGCATTGTCTCACGAATTACAGAAGCCCCCTTTCAATCGTGTTTTGAAGCCCCTTGTCCTATCACTAAGATAAATGAATGCTGGTGTTTCTAGGTAGCCTCTAGCTTGATGTTGCTTTGGGTAGTGTAGTGACTATTTTTATGTATGAGTTCGTAATGCTAGAGCTCTCTGTGAGCATGATTAAGGAATGTGCTTTCGCCTTAACAAGTTCTGTGTTGGAGATGCAGGTTGGAGGTTGATCCTGAACACCTTAAGTGTTAGATGCTTTTTTATTCTGGAAGGAGAACTGTCTGGAAATTCCTTATATCTAATGGTATTTCTTAAATGCTGTTTCAACTAATGGCATTTGGAGCAATGATTGTACAACATAGAGACTTTATTATTTCAGGAGTCTTGAGCATGACAAACCTAGGCCATTTTTTAATTGACTTTTAAAAATGTACCCTTAGATGGAAAATTCATATTCTACTTATTTTATAAGTCAGCAAACATCTATTAAGCATCTACTACTTAACAGCCAGCCATGAGACCAGAACTAGGAAAGAGTCATGGACAAAAGCATTTGACATGGTTTTAAAAGGAAGGAAAGAAATCTAAACTATAATGTTCCCAAAGAAAAGTGCAAGTAATTGAGCAAGCCTTTAGATGGCTCCTAGAGAATGTTGTTTAAACTGAAAACAAACAAACAAACCCCCTATATAAAAGGTGTTTGCCTTTTCTTGAGATTTGGGGTGAAAAGGTTGAATTCATAAGGCTGTTTATATAACTAATCATGCCATTTGGTACAAGATAAACTGAGCACCCAGCTTGTTCCTCGAGCCCCATTAAAATGACAATAAAGGAGCCAGGCGCAATGGCTCACACCTGTAATCCCAGCACTTTGGGAGGCGAAGGTGGGCGGATCACTTGAGGTCAGGAGTTCAAGACCAGCCTAGCCAACATGGTGAAACCCTGTCTCTACTAAAAATACAAAAATTAGCTGGGCATGATGGCATGTTTCTTTAGTCCCAGCTACTCGGGAGGCTGAGGCAAGATAATTGCTTGAACCTGGGAGGCGGAGGTTGCAGTGAGCCGAAATTGCACCACTGCACTCCAGCCTGGGCAACAGAGCAAGACTCCATCTCAAAAAAAAAGAGGAAAAAAAGAAATAAAAATAAAATGACAATAAAGGAATCCAAAGAAAAGCAGCAAAGGAAAGCAGGGGAGCTCATTAGTGGACCAGTGTCTTAGTCCATTCAGGCTGCTATAACAAAAATACCAGAGACCAAGTGGCTTCAGCAACCATTTCTCATGGTTCTGGAGGCTGGGACATCCAAGATCATGGTTCCTGGAGATTTGGTGTCTAGTGAGCACCCACCTTCTGATTCATAGCTGGCTTCTCACTGTTTCCTTCCATGGGGGAAGGAGCGAGGGAGCTCTCCGGAGTTTCTTTATACGGGCATTAATCCCATCCGTAAGGGCTCTGCCCTCATAACCTAGTCACCTCTCACAGGCCCCATCTCCTAATACCATCACATCAAGTGTTACATTTCAACATGGGAATTTGGGGGAGACACACACAAGCATTCCGTCCATAAGAGCCATGAATCCCAACTTTTCAAAGAGGGTCACTAGATGGAAGTATGCTGATTGATGAGACAGAGCAGAAGCAGCCACAGGGGAGGAGGCTGCAGCAGAGATGGCAACTGGTTTGCCGAAGATTGTCCTGGAGGGACTCTGGGGGCAGGGCCAGGTGGTGCAATGGACTGGAATGGGAAGGGAAGGCAGAGGGTAGGGTTAACGGAAAGCTGGTCTAAGAAAGAGCATGGAGGGATGACGGGAGGCAGCTGTACTCTGGCCGGGTTCAGCCTGCCAACAGGCAACTAAGTATTTTGTTCGAGAACAACCTAGGAAGAACTAGGGCTTTTCATGTGAGTATTGTTACCCTATAGCAAAGCCCTGTTCATTTAAGCATTTGGGGGCCTCTCTGCTCAGAGGCCCGTTTACTACCTGCTCATCCTCAAGCCCAGTTGAAAAGTCTTGACCAGGTCCAGAGAGCTCTAAGTCAGGCTTCCCACTTAGTGGAGAGCCCCAGGGGGATATGAACGCCAGCTCCCTCATACAAGGAATCCGGTTCTTCATTCCCAAACAAGAATATTGCAACCAAGATATATCAGACCTTCAGCAAAAGCCAGCAGCATGAACCAAACCTAACTGGCATTAAACTTATCAGCTCTACTGTTACTGCCAGAAACTCCCCTTTTGAAATTCTGAGAGAAAATCATTTCAAACCTAGAATTCTCTATCTAGCCAAACCTTTAATCAAATAGATCAGAGGTGTAAAGATTGACAGATGTGTCTCCCATGCATACCTTTCTGAGGCAGGTTACCTGACTGACTTGATGTTATATATAATATGCATCTAAGAAATAGGGGAAAACATTCTAGAACTTCAATCAAAAACAACTTTAGGATGATGGCTATGCAGCTTGTTTGCAAAGCAATTGATTCTAATTTGAAAAATCTTGAAGGATGGACTTGATACCATGCAGTAGGTATGGAAGCTGGAAGTAGGTATGGAAGCTGGAAATAGATATGGAAGCTGGAAGTAGGTATGGAAACTGGAAGTAGGTATGGAAGCTTCCAGTAAGCTGGGAGATCTTAGCGAAATGGCATGGACCAACTATGAAGCAACCCAAAAAGGGTAGCATGATGTTGACCAGTTGGAGGAGTATAAAGAAACTCCATTTCATGTTAAGGCTGGGAACATTCTCCTCCAAGGGACACATGAATCATTGTCATTGCATTAATAGGGAAGAAAATGTCTAGGTACACTGTTGTGGCTGTTCTACAGTGATCAATATTTACATAGTTATGATGTCACCAACACTATTGATTTTCTACTTTCTTAAAAGAACCTATAGGCAATGTACAGCATCCCTAATTCGGGTTACAGAACAGAATGTAAATATTACCAACCCAAAGACTGCAGCAGAAGTAGTAAAGAGTGGCTGCCTCTGGGTTCAGACTGAAGGATGAGATAGGAAAGGGGGAAGGACTTTTGTTTTTCTTCTTTTGTTAAATTTTTAAGCCGTTTACATATATTACTAAGTGATTTTAAAAATAACTGCTCGGGCCGGGCACGGTGGCTCACGCCTGCAATCCCAGCACTTTGGGAGGCCGAGGCGGGCAAACACCTGAGGTCAGGAGTTTGAGACCAGCCTGTCCAACCTGGCAAAACCTCGTCTGTACTAAAAATACAAAAATTAGCCAGGAGTGGCGGCGCACACCTGTAATCCCAGACACTCAGGAGGCTGAGGCAGGAGAATCGCTTGAACCCGGGAGGCGGAGGTTGCAGTGAGCCGAGATGGCACCACTGCACTCCAGCTTGGGCAACAGAGTGAGACTCTGTTTCAAAAAATAAATAAATAAAAATAAAAATAGTTGCTCTTTGAAGAGTTCTGGATTTAGAATCGAAAGCTTTTTGTTCAGGTGTCCGGTTTCGGTGCCACTTCTGGGACCACGGGCAAGTCACACAGGCTTCCCAAAGCCTGTTTCCACACCTCTAAACACCACCACCCCTCTAGGAGCCAGGAAGTGTTGTCAGGAGGAGTCAATTGAATAATGTATGTGAAAGCTCTGTGTAGACTGCTAAGAATCAAGCAAATGTGAACTCTAATTTATATTATTGTTAATTACTTTATTAGAGGAAATAGCTGGTTGAAATTACAGCATTCTACCTGAGAGAGTTCATGTAGTTTCAATCTCTTAAGTGATTTTGGGTCATGAGGAGGAGGAAGGACTATATTTCTGAGCATCTGCTCTGTATCCCACACTGTTCTTAGTACTTGACCTGGGTTTTGGTGTTTCTCAGATTGTCTTCAGACGATCCATGGTGCAAGGGGAAAAGATCATAGGTCTCTAGGGGTTTATCTGCTAGCTGCTTGAGAAAAAGTTATGTGAACCTTACATTCTATGCTATAAGATGCCTTGTTTGTCATAATTTAACGAAATTGAACACTGCCATTTAGTCCAGTTCACCAGCCTCTTTTTTTCCTGTTGCTCCACATTCCCCCGTGGAATTCCCCGTGGGGTCAGTGGCAGAAGGTAGCCCCCAATTTGAAAAACACCAAGTGATATCTGACTGGCCTTCTGTAATACTCAGGATGTTATGGCATAGGTGATAATATTCCAATTTTGCTCAACAAAGTTTCAAAGAGATTGAGTGATTTATCCAAGGTCACATAGCTGGTAAGTGAAGGAACTGGGTGTCACCTCAAGTTTGTTTGATTCCAAAGCATATGCTTTTGCTCAGCCCTGCCTTTAGAGGTGGAAACTCAAATTAGCCTTTTATAGAGCTCTGTTTTACACACTTGGAAAATAGAATGCAAACATCATTCTTGAATTTCTCCTACTTTGGGTCCTTATTGATTGATGGTTTTGTCTCTGTTTTCAGCCAAAGCGCCAGACAAACCTATTCAGGTGGTTTATGTGCCCTCACATCTGTTTCATATGCTATTTGAGTTGTTCAAGGTAAGTGGAATTTTAAAAACATGGAAAGAAGTCTTCATTTTAAATTACTTTGATTCAGGGCATAATGGATTCATTAGATTAGCATAAGAAAAAGGTTTTGCATAACCATTTTAAAAATTCTATTTCTGATATCCTGTGGGTTTTATAATTTGTACACTGTGAGATAAAAAATTGCTGTGTACAGTATAGTTTTTGTGAATATTAGTACATATTGATTTTGAAGCTTAATTGCACTTTAGTGATTTTATGTAAAATCCATACTGTTTTTTTCTTTAGTTATGAGATTAGAGATGCTTTTTAGTTTCCAAACCTGGCAAAGGCTTTATTGGTGATAGCCAGATCAAAATAAAAACATGTTTATACATATTTATGCTTCTGAAAATTAACCACACTGGTACATTAGTGGTTGTTCCAGTCCTGAGAGATCCTGCAACCCTTTTATAAAATATTTGAATCAATTCAGAAGATCCAAGAGAGGCAGAGGAGAAAGATGTAGATGAGCTGGACCAAAAGAACCACCCCCGCCCCCACCAAATTCTTTAGACTCTGCAACTTAAGCTGTTGCTTTTGTTAATCAGTAGCTAATGACATTTACAGTGGCAGTATTATAGGCACAAGGCATTTGAGCTAAAATTTCATTTCTTCCAATGTGTGAAACGCTAAATTGAACACCTGAAAAATCAGTTATGCTGATTTGCTTCCAAAAATTAGAATGTTACTGATGTAACGCTTTAAGGTTGAAATGGGCATTCAATTGTGAACTTTCTCTTCAACAGCTGTGGCTTTTTCAGAATTTCTTTTTAACCAATATTTCTTCTACTTTTTTCAGCCAAATGATTAATTTTTGTGGGAAGCATGCATCCTTTCAGTTTTTCTGCCTTCTTTAGAGAAAAGGTGCTCTATAAATGCAGACTGATAAATAGGATTTAAAGTGCACAAATCAGCCTCTGCATAGCCTCATTACATGCGATAAAAACATTCCTCTGGGTTGAGTTGAATAATTTAAATACTGTAAAGTGAAAAAAAAAAAGAGGAAGAAGAAGAAGGAAAGAAAAATAAATATTTAGCATATTGGATGAGGCTAAAACTAGGTAAAAAACAAAGTGTCAGGAAATTTTTCCTTGATTTGAGCACGTTTAGCTAAGCTCTTTAGAGGGAAAAATGCCATAAAAATCCAACTAATATTTGCCCCCAAAAAGGGTTGCTGGGTATAAGTCATCTTGCGCTTCTTTCTCTTTAAAAATTGTGGTTTGTGATTCGGCAGTATGATTAACAAACAGATCTTATTTTAGAACTCAATGAGAGCGACAGTCGAACTCTATGAAGACAGAAAAGAGGGCTACCCCGCTGTTAAAACCCTCGTTACTTTGGGTAAAGAAGACTTATCCATTAAGGTAACTGCTTTATGTGCATGTATACTTTAATTATCAGTTGTGATTTAATAGTATCTAGACATTGAAAAATCAGAGGGAAGAAAATTGACATTTATTGAGTGTCCTATTTGTAAGTTCTATGCTAGATCCTTGGCTTAAGTTACCTTATTTAAACTTCATTAGAACCTTGTTATTCAGGGAGTTGAACAAGACCTCAACACCAAGCCTGTTGGATCCCACTGTACCATTCGGCCTCCTTTGTTTTACGCTGTTCACAAAGGAACCATATGTCACCGGGGGATTCAAAGTCCTTGTGCATTGTAGAGTAATCTGCTATGTACTTTATTTAATGAACCCATTGCCTCCTACTAAGTATAGATCAACTTCTTTGTTTTGATTGTTAACATTTTGAACACTGCAGATCAGTGACCTAGGTGGTGGTGTCCCACTTCGAAAAATAGATCGTCTTTTTAACTACATGTATTCGACTGCTCCTAGACCCAGCCTGGAGCCTACCAGAGCTGCCCCTTTGGTAAGCATCTGAAACTGCTGCTGAAGGAAAGATCATAAACACGGGAAGGGGCTCAGAGGGAGCTGCCTCTCTCCCCAGGTGGTCACATTAGTGTAGTTGATTTAGAAGGTTGCCTGTATTATGGTTTGGAGGAGGGAGAACTTTTTGCCTTGGCTACTTTCTTTGTGAATCCTTTGGACTTCAATTTCCTCTCTGATTTGTGTCTAAGAAATACTCCTAGCTGAGTGCCTCATTCCCATATACAGAGAAAAAGTACCTCATTGTGGTAAGACTGCTACTGGAGCACCATTTTCCACTTTGTGCTACCCTTGGAAGGGGTGGAAGTTACCAGTGGGTGAGCAAAGGGACAGTACTGAATGCATAGCTGCCGCTTGGTCCTGCGCACTCTGGCGTGCATACCACAGAGGTGCGAATCACCTAGTGCCTTGGAATCTCCACTGTCAAATTTGTTTATATAATTAAAATGTTAAATTATGAAAACATTAATTTTTTTTTTTTTTTTTTTTTGAGACAGAGTCTCACTGTCGCCCAGGCTGGAGTGCAGTGGCGCGATTCTCGGCGCACTGCAGGCTCCGCCCCCCAGGATTCACGCCATTCTCCTGCCTCAGCCTCCCGAGTAGCTGGGACTACAGGCGCCCGCCACCTCGCCCGGCTAATTTTTTTTTGTATTTTTAGTAGAGACGGGGTTTCACTGTGTTAGCCAGGATGGTCTCGATCTCCTGACCTCATGATCCACCCGCCTCGGCCTCCCAAAGTGCTGGGATTACAGGCGTGAGCCACCGCGCCCGGCCTAAATTTTTATGTTAAATAACGTTAGCATGAAACATATAGGTGGTGTATGCATTTTCAGAGCCCTTTCTGTCTCACTCTGGAAATAACCTTCAGCCCTATTAAGGCAGTGAGAAAAGCCACTGGTTACCATGGTAGCATTTAGATCCTGGTAGGGCCACACTTGCTTCCCCTGCTGAGTGTTTCTAATTGACAAACAGCAATTGAACCCTTTGTCATTAAACATAGCAACATATCTATCAGTCTGCAAAATGGTTCAGGGTATAAATTAAGTTTCATTTTAAAGTCCTACCTGACTGATAAGCACATAAGATTATATTTTATTTGTACGAATAAAATCAAACACTTTGCATCATTTATTTGAGACAGAGTTTGTTAACTCAGCATGTTGGAAACAGGAAATCATTTATATAGGAGTCGAGAAAATTCATGAAAGATCACATTTGAGAGGCATTGCCTTGACTAGGCTCTGGCATGCACTTAAATACACATCAAAAGGGAAAAAGGCACCACAAACAAATCTAGCACCTTCCCCAGTTGTTTAAAAGAAATATAGATTGTCTCTTCCAGGTCTTAAAATAGCACCTTGAGGATAGCTGTTATGTCATAGGTTTTTTTTCTTATTGAAACTGAGGACTTGTAAGAGACCTTTAAAAATTACGCATGCGCACTCCTATTGCATAGATGAGGAAATGACCTTGTCCAAAGTCATTGAACTAATTAACTGCAGAGCTGGTGCTGGCCACGTCTGTGTTCTTTCCAGTGTACTATGTGGCCGCTCCTTTTGAAGAAATGCTTCTGCTAGTGGCTCTCCCAGTTAGGAAACTGGCCTGTAATCCTAGCACTTTGGGAGGCCAAGGCTGGTGGATCACTTAAGGTCAGGAGTTCGAGACCAGCCTGGCCAACATGGTGAAACCCTGTCTCTACTAAAAATACACGAAAATAGTTGGGAGCAGTGGCGCATGCTTGTAATCCCAGCTATTCAGGAGGCTGAGGCACAAGAATTGCTTGAACCCGGGAGGTGGAGATTGCAGTGAGCCTATATCATGCCACTGCACTCCAGCCTGGGTGACAGAGCGAGACTCTGCCTCAAAAAAAAAAAAAAAAAAAAAGAAAGAAAAAGAAACTGTCCTCAGCTTTAAAGTGGGCACATGTATATGCACTACTAGAAAACATAATTTCCTCATTGAGCAACTTACGCTTTTACACCTTTTACACCTCTGTGCCTTTACGTGTGCATTTCTGTTTTGAGAATATCCACCCAGCGAACTCCTGCTGATCCTTTGACACTCTGGGAAACCTTTCCTGAACCTCAGCAAATCCGAGGTCCAGACCCCTCCTCTGCATTCTTTGGGAGTTCTCGGAGTTCTCGGCTCTTCTGTGTTGGACATGAGGGCAGGCTCTGGGCCTTGCTTGAACATAGAAGGCAGATTTCCTCACATCTCTTCCTAGAGTGAGCTAGTTTCTTTGCTATGGTTACGTGAGTCACTACTATAAATATCTCATCTTCACTACTGGCCATATTCAGCAAGTCCTAAAGCCCTTAAATAATGGGGTACGTTCTTTTACCCCCTACCCTTTCAGTTAGACCCTACCCTGAGGGAAAGTATCAAGGAGAGATGTTAGAAAATGGCAGAAATCCGTGTAACTTCATAAAATTGCTGCTCCTAGTAGCCTTAGTACCAGCTTCGATTTATTTAGTTTTACTGTGTTAGGCGCTGTGCCAAGATTTTATACTTGTTACATTATTTAATCCTTATAGCAGCTGTGAGGTCAGTTTTTTATCGTATATTCAGATGAAAAAATGTTCTCAAAGAGGTTGAGTAAACTGCTCAGAGTCGCACAGAAAGTGGATTTCAACTTGGGTCTATCTGAGTCTAAGGCCCATGTGACTCTGTGCACATGGTCCCCTGCCCTCCTTCCTTAACCTTGTTCATAGATTTAACGAGAAGTGAGGAAGCTTGGTGTTACAATATCTCCTTCCCCACTGTGCCCTACTACCACCACAAATGGTATTACATTTAGTTTCGATTCTTACCGTTCTTGTCCATAGAACACCTGTTATTGACAATCAGGATTCCTTGACGTAGAGATATAGGAGGGTACTGAAAATTTTTTTAATCTCTAAAAATATCTGAACTACAATATACCAAAATATTCTCACATTCCCGGAACCTTAGAAGTTGCCTCTCAGAAAATTGTTTTCCTTTCCGTGTTCTCGTCTTGTTACTGGTAGATTTGTACTCAGCACTGCACTATTGATTTTCACTTCCAAAAGCAAGGAAATCTGATCATGGGACTTTGAAATGATGTGGTTTAGTTTTTTCATCAGGTCACATTCCACTTGATTTGGAATGTCCTTTTTTTTTTTTTTTTTGTGGAGATGGAGTCTCGCTGTGTCGCCCAGGCTGGAGTGCAGTGGTGCCATCTCAGCTCACTGCAACCTCCACCTCCTGGGTTCAGGCGATTCTTCTGCCTCAGCCTCCTGAGTAGCTGGGACTATAGTCTCCCACCACCTCGCCCAGCTAATTTTTGTAGTAGAGATGGGGTTTCGTCATGTTGGCCAGGCTGGTCATGAATTCCTGACCTCAAGTGATCCACCTGCCTCAGCCTCCCAAAGTGCTGGGATTACAGGCGTGAGCCACCGTGCCCGGCCTTGGAATGTGCTTTTAAAAAAATGATAAAACTTTGCTTTAAAATGCTAAAAAAGCATTAGTCAAAAATTAGAATATTTCTATTATTATCTAAACATATAAGACATGTTTTTGCAGGGTGAAAATAAGGAGGTTGTTTGCCATAGAAGAGGATATACATCATTGTAAAGGTTGAGTCAGTAATTTATTTGAT
Organism: Hylobates moloch; assembly: GCF_009828535.3. NCBI lineage: Eukaryota > Metazoa > Chordata > Mammalia > Primates > Hylobatidae > Hylobates > Hylobates moloch. The sequence goes on from NW_026652282.1 coordinate 21,376,180, forward strand.
TTAAATCTGAATCAATTTATTTTAACCTTCTCTGAATGGTCATCATATAAAATGTGTTAGCATTTGTGCCTGTCTCACTGTATTAATTTTCTTTTCTCAATAGGCTGGATTTGGTTATGGTTTGCCAATTTCCCGTCTGTATGCTAGATATTTTCAAGGAGATCTGAAACTGTATTCCATGGAAGGAGTGGGTACTGATGCTGTCATTTATTTGAAGGTACTGCATTTTATTTGTTAGTGTGAAGCATCTTTGCTTTTTAAAGCTGTAAGTTCTAATCGCTGATTGAGAACAGCACCGTTTTGTCTCTTAGTTCATCTCAGATTTACTTCACTTTCCCATGAAAACCATGTTATGCCTCACCCTTGATTCTATGCTCAGATAAAGCAAAATATGAAACGTGGAGGTATAGAAATTAAAATACTGATTTATGGCTGGGCGCGGTAGCACATGCCTGTAATCTCAGCACTTTGGGAGGCTGAAGTGGATGGATCACCTGAGGTCAGGAGTTCGAGACCAGCCTGGCCAACATGGTGAAACCCCATGTCTACTAAAAGTACAAAAAATTAGCTGGTGTGGTGGTGCATGCCTGTACTCCCAGCTACTCAGGAGGCTGAGGCAGGAGAGTCACTTGAACCCAGGAGGCAGAGGTTGCAGTGAGCCAAGATGGTGCCACTGCATTCCAGCCTGGGCGACAGAATGAGACTCTGTCTCAAAAGAGAAAAAAAAAAAAAAAAATTAAAATACAGATTTTTAAAACCATAATTTTAAATCGTGGCTTAAAAAACTACATGCCTATTGAAAGGTCTGATGTAAAAGAAGGCAGATTTTCATAAACTGAAGTATTTTGGTCTTTTGTTTTAAAAACTCACTGGCTTTCCCAAAGTTACAAGAATTCAGTAATCATAATATGGTTATATAAAAGGTTCATTTAATAACAAACTTCTCTGTAACACAGTTTTTTCTTATTCATTGGTGGTAATTGGACTTTTATTTCTAAACTCTAGAATATTTGTAACTTTTTTTGAATAGGTAATATAGGCACATAATAAAAATTTAAAAGCTACAAAAGGAAAAATGAAGTCTCTCCTCCCACTGGCCCTAAATCGCCAGTTCTCTTCAGCGGAGATCACCACCGGTCTTAGTGTCTACGGATCCTCCTAGAGTTGATTCCACATTTATAAATATGGGAAAAATAGAATTTTTCCCCACATAAATGAAATTTCAGCACCTTCTTTTTTTTTTTTACTTTCCAATCTGTCTTGGAGATCTTTCCAGATCCGTTTATGTAGAACTGGCTCATTCTTTTAAACAGTGGCATAACATGCTGCTGCGGGTCAAGCATCCCTAACCCAAGAATCTGCAATCCAAAATGTTTGAAAATCTGGAACTTTTTGATCGCCAACGTGATGCTTGCTCAAAGGTCAAGCTTAAAGGAAATGCTTATTGGAGCACCCCAGATTTCAGATTTTCAGATTAGGGATGCTTAACAGGTAAGCACAATGCAAATATTCCAGAATCGGAAAAAGTCAGAACTACTTCTGGTCCCAAGCATTTCTTTCTTTCTTTCTTTTCTTTTCTTTTTTTGAGATAGAGTCTCGCTGTGTCACCCAGGCCGGAGTGCAGTACTGCCATCTCGGCTCACTGCAACCTCTTCAGTTCAAGCCATGCTCCTGCCTCAGCCTCCTGAGTAGCTGGGATTACAGGTGTGAGCCACCACACCCGGCTAATTTTTTGTATTTTTAGTAGAGACAGGGTTTCACCATGTTGGTGGTGCCAGGCTGGTCTCGAACTCCTAACCTCAGATGATCCACCTGCCTCAGCCTGTAGCTGGGATTACAGGTGTGAGCCACTGTGCCCGGCCTGTTCCCAGGTATTTCAAAGGGATACTCAACCTATGTATGTGATACCAGAATTTAACCAGTTACTGGGAGTATTTATCTTAGATGCCCATGCATCTAAGTAATGTGATATTTAATATCACTTGATGGTGTGTGTTTATAAACCTGGGATGCATGAGACTGTATCTCTTACTGGGCCCTTTGTGAGACCAATCACCAGGTATAGTCAAAACAGTTGAGCATCTCAAAGCAGTATGAGCTGAATTAAAATATGTTTTGTTCTGGTCATGTGTATTTCAGTTCTGATTTTGAATGAGCAAATGTTTTCATTCCTTTATAAAACTTTAATGTTTTGCTGGCCAGTCTAAGTAAACTACTAAGGTATAATTTTAATATCATTTTGAAAATATGTGTTAAGGTTTCTGATGTTTTAAATAATAAAATTTGGGTTACTATTTCACTTGAGAGAAATGACACTGTGGACCTTTGATGTGTATTTTTGTTTCTCCAATAGGCTCTTTCAAGTGAGTCATTTGAGAGACTTCCAGTTTTTAATAAGTCCGCATGGCGCCATTACAAGACCACGCCTGAAGCCGACGATTGGAGCAATCCCAGCAGTGAACCCAGGGATGCTTCAAAATACAAAGTGAAACAGTAATATACCACCTTGATTTCCATTACAAAGTATCTGATTTGTCTGAATAAAGGTGTCCCACTCACTGTTCCAGGAATTCTTGCAGTGTAGGGGTACTCACAACAGCGAGCAGGGATTTGGCCTGCCATGAATTTTATTTAAAAAGCAATTAAGTTTGCAGTTTGTCATCATAAACGTTGTAGGTTGAAACTGAAGAATAAGTTAAAATGATCAATCAAGATAAAAGATGATCTATCCATCCAATGGAATATTATTTGGCCTTAAAAAGGAAGGACATTCTGATATGTGCTACAACATGGGTGAATCTTGAAGTCATTATGCCAAGTGAAATAAGCCAGACATAAAAGGACAAATACTATGATTCCACCTACATGAAGTACCTAGAGTAGTCAAATGCAGAGACACAAAGTCGAAGGGAGGTTGCCAGGGGCTAGTGAGGAAGATGGAATGGGGAGTCATTGTTTCATGGGTACAAAGTTTCAGGTGGAAAGATGAAAAACTTCTGGAGATGGATAGTGGTGATGCTTGCACAACAGCGTGAATGTACTCAATGCCACTGAACTGTACATGTAGCAATGGTTAAGATGGTAAGTTCTGGGCTGGGTGTGGTGGCTCATGCCTGTAATCCCAACACTTTGGGAGGCTGAGGCTGGATGATCTCTTGAAGCCAGGAGTTCGAGACCAGCCTAGGCAACATAGTGAGACCCCCGTCTCAGCAAAAAATTTAAAAAGGTAAAATTAGCCGTGTGTGGTGCTGTGTGTCTGTAGTCCTAGCTACTGAGGTGGGAGGATCACTTGAGCCTAGGACTTCCAGGTTGTAGTGAGCTATGGTTCACACCACTGCACACCAGCCTGGGGGACAGAACAAGACCGTGTCTCAAACAAGAAAAAGATGGTAAGTTCTATGTTATGTATAGCTTATCACAATAAAAAATGTAAACATTATAAAGGAAAAGTTATCAATCACAGAACAAGTTTCACTGTTTTATGGTAATAAGGAAAATAATCTGTAGTTTTCTTCTGACTACATACCCTTAAGCTTCAACTCTACTAGCAACAGTGGGGTTCTGCTTCATTTAACTTAAAATAATCCTGTATTAACAAAAAAGCAGTGTATGTGCGTTGTAAAAAATAAGAAAACATTGGCTGGGCGCAGTGGCTCACGCCAGTAACCCCAGCACTTTGAGAGGCCAAGGTGGGTGGATCACTTGAAGTCAGCAGCTGGAGACCAGCCTGGCCAATATGGTGAAACTCTGTCTCTACTAAAAATACAAAAATTAGCCGGGTGTGGTGGCACAGGCCTGTAATTCCAGCTACTTGGGAGGCTGAAGCAGGAGAATTGCTTGTACCCAGGAGACGGAGGTTGCAGTGAGCCAAGTTAGTACCACTGCACTCCAGCCTGGGCGATAGAGCTAGATTCCATCTCAAAAAAAAAAAAAAAAAAAAAAAAAAGAAGAAGAAGAAAGAAAACATAAGTAAGCCAAAAAAGAAAGGAGAAACCTCTGTGTTCCCAAAACCCAGAGATTGCCACTGCTATAGCTTCGTGTATATTCTTCCAGATATTTTGCCATTTGTGTATATATGTATTTTTTTTTGCAAATGAGATTACACTATTCATACTATTTTACAACCTGCTTTTGTTTCATTTAACCATCCCATATTTCCATGTCAATGATCATTCACTGCAGCCTTCGCCTCCTGGCTTCAAGTGATTCTCATTCCTCAGCCACCTGAGTAGCTGGGATTACAGGCGTGGGCCACCATGCCTGGCTAATTTTTATATTTTTAGTAGAGACAGGGTTTTGCCATGTTGTCCAGGCTGGTCAAAAAGAAAAAAAAAGAAAGAAAAGAAGGAAGGAAAGGAAGGAAAAGAAGGAAAGGAAGAAAGGAAGGAAGGAAAGGAAAGGGAAGGGAAGGGGAAGGGAGGGGAGGAGAGGGGAGGAGAGGGGAGGAGAGGAGAGTGGAGGGGAGGGGAGGAGGGGGAGGAGAGGAGAGGAGAGGAGAGGAGAGGAAAGAGCTAATGGAGCATTTTTTGCTAGAATATCCATAAGCACTGTTGCAGAATTACACTATGAGACCCATGACATCTCATTGACCCACCATTAGTGATGTTACGATTGAGCATAGTTTAGGTGATGGCTGTCTGATCCCTCTGAGTTATAGTTATTTTTCCCCTTTTCACTAGAAAATAATCTGTGTGGTGTTATTTTGGCACTATGCAAATGTGTACTTACCCATCGGCTGTTCACCTAATGGTTTTTACCCCAATTGATCATTTCGGCCTGTGTTAAAATTAACACAGTAATTTTATTTGGGTTTATAAAAGGACGTTTTTTTTTGTTTTTTTTTTTTTAAATCATTGCTTTGTCAATTATTCTTCTATAAAGTAAAGCTCTTCCTCATCAAATAAGGCCATTTAGGTATTTTGAAGTATAGTTCCTCTGATAAGTGTTTAACTCCTTCCTTTTAAATTTAAAGGGACAATTAAATTCCCTTCAAGTTACCAATTTTCCAGGTAAGAAATATGTTAAAAGCCACCTTAAATGGTAACAAATGAGTTTATGGCTTTGTCTTTTTTAGTATTATTATAGATTTTGTTACTTTCATATGTTTTAATTGCCACTTATTTTATTGAAGCATAACATATAGTAATAGTAAAGTGCACACATCTTAAGTTTACAGCTTTTTTTTTTACATCTATATTTCCTCTACCCCCAAAGACTCCTTTCTATTCAAACACTTCTCCCTCCCTCCTCCACCATGTAATTGCTTTTCTAACTCTATCACCATAGGTTATCTTCTTAAACTTAGAAGGAACACATATTCTGTACCTTTTTTGTGTCTGGCTCTATGTGAGATTCATCCATGTTATTGCATGTAACGGTCATTTTCCTTTTTGATGCTTGAATTGACATACCTTTGGCCAATGAGAGCTATTTCAAGCTGGATCCTTTGTGTTCTATTGCCAAAACTGATTAATCTTTGAAAGCTTTTCTTGCCCAAAATGATATCCTAGATTCATCTTATACCTTCTGTGCCCGTGTCCTAGAATCAACTATTTCCCTCAAAGAGTCTTGTTTCTTTTCTTTCCTTTTTTTTTTCTTGAGACAGAGTCTCACTCTGTCACCCAAGTTGGAGTGCAGTGGCGCAATCTCAGCTCACTGCAGCTCCACCTCCTGGGATCAAGTGATTCTTGTGTCTCAGCCTCCCAAGTAGCTGGGACTACAGGCATGAGCCACCATGCCTGGCTATTTTGTGTGTGTGTGTGTGTGTGTGTGTGTGTGTGTGTGTGTTTAGTAGAGATGGGGTTTTGCCATGTTGGCCAGGCTGGTCTCGAACTCCTGACCTCAGGTGATCTGCCTGCCTCGGCCTCCCAAAGTGCTGGGATTACAGGCATAAGCCACTGCACCCAGCCCTGTTTCTTCTTAATCAGTATTAGAGACGCTAATCTGATAATTGGGAATGCTTGTTATACCTTTTTTAGGCCCTTTTCCTGGACAGACAGAGCTATAAAATATAGCTATGTTTAAAATATATTTTAAATCATAAGTTCATATTGATATTTTATTCTATTTTAACATTGTAATGTTTCTCCCCAATATATTTTAATTGTATGTATTTCTTATTACCCTGAAAACCTTGATTTTTAACATCTTTAACACAATGCAACAGAAAGATATTTGTACACAGATAGAGTTTATATAGCTTTGCAGTATTGTACTATTTAGTAGCATTGGTCTTCTCTGACAAGTGTTATAAATGATATCCATATGGATGTTTATTTTTTTCTATGGAAGTGTCATGGTGGACTGCTACGCAATATTGCTGGACTGGCCACTCATCTCAAATGATGAAGTTTAGAGAAGTTTGGTTTGTGAAAACGAACATGCTTACTCTCACCATTCCCAGCCAACTTTAAGCTAAATCAGCTTGAAATACCTGGATCATATCAATTTCTGTTGATTCCATTTTCAGTCTGTATGTAAGTCAAATAGAATGTTGAGCATCATTGTGACCAGTTGATTCAAACTGCTCAAACTATTGCTCTGATATGTGGAGTAATTTGAGTAGTGCAGAAGCCATCTTTAGAAAAAGGTTTGGTTGTAAAAAGGTGGCTTTAATTGAATATTATTTTAAAGGCAATTTTTAAACTAAGGTTTAAACTAAGGTTTAAATTTTAAACTGAAGGTTGTATGCTAATTAAGTATTAGTCTTAACTTCTAATATATTATTAGATGAACAAATTTAAGCAGAAAGCAGTTCTTAAAATTTTAAAATGCTTAGCCTGACAATTAAAATTGTTAAACTCTACAAATAATCGGTAGAGATTTGGGGAAAGACTTTAGTAAGTATGGTAAATTCACTAGGTATTTATACATGAGAGCTTCTAAGAAAATTTATTTTCAAAAGTTTCTAAGTGAGAGTTTTATTGAGATTAATTCACACAACATAAAATTCACCCTTTACAAATATATAATTCCGACCAGGCACAATAGCTCACGCCTGTAATCCCAGCACTTTGGGAGGCCATGGCGAGTGGATCACTTGAGGTCAGAAGTTCAAGACCAGCCTGGACAACATGGCAAAACCCCATCTCTATTAAAAATACAAAAATTAGCCGGGCGGTGATGGCGGGCGGCTACTTGGGAGGCTGAGGCACGAGACAAACCCAGGAGGCATAGGCAGCAGTGAGCCAAGATCACGCCATTGCACTCCAGCCTGGGCAACAGAGTGAGACTCCGTCTCAATAATAAAAAATAAATAAATAAAAGTATACAATTCCATATTTTTTAGTATATTCACAGAGTTGTGCAGCCCTTCTCACTATCTAACTTTAGCATATTTTCATCACCCCGAAAAGAAACCTCATACTTTTTAGGAGTCTCTCTATATTTCTAACCAGAGTTTTCACTGACAGTAAAGAACTGTTTTAAAGTATATGTAAGTAATTAAATGGTCATTCTATTTCTGTAGTAATTGTAGAAAATAATTCTGAGATACGGCAAGGGTTTTTGAATTATCACTGTAATGAAATACTCTAAGTCCTGGTCAAAACAGAGGAGGTTGTACTCACAAACTCACTATGGATATTCTCATTATTTTCTTTGTAGGGACAAGATCAAGACTAATAGAACTTTCTAGAGGACTGAAGGCTATGGTCCTCTCTGTGAAGAAAGATTGCCTTCTGCAAGTCAACCAGAGAGAACTGCTTTCTCCCACCTGCTCTGAGCGTGGCATCACAGTTACTCCTAGTGCTTGAATGTGTATTTTCTCTCTACACCTGGACTTTCCCAAAGAGTTTTTCCTGTAGCTACTCCAGATCTTCCACTAAAGTAGTAACTTTTTAATGACATCTTGCTGTGGTGTGATTGATGCCTGTCACCGAAGAGCACAGAGCCTCCTTACAGCTCTTGTGCTCTCATACTCTCCATCTTGTTATCATAGCGTCTGATGTCTTCAGTCCTTCCAGGATTCTGTGAGCCTTTCCCATTCCAGATACAGCAAATCGTACTGTTGCTCCTTGTGACCAAATATCATATTTGTCCCAAACCTCCACCTAGGGCCCCAGGACCCTGGAAGTGGAAGACATCAGCTGGCCATGCCCTGATGATTTAGTCCCAGAGCCCTCCGTCTCTCCCATGCCTCCCTCCACCACTCTGTGATTTAGACTTTGGCCTTCTTCCATCTGATCGGATTCTCATTGTGAGATGTGCTGACTTTCATGTTAGATCTTCTTCATTGATGCCTTGGTTTTATTTTAAAATTCATTTGTATACTTCTGTTGATTAAAGCATTCGAAATGTTATCTTAGAATTTTTCACCCAACTGCTTGGTTTCAAAGATCTTAAGTGAAAAACTGCCTCCTGGTCAATACCAAATTTGTACAGAGTGTGAAGTGGAGTTTTTATGCTTCTGTCAAACTTCCATCCATCTAATACTGTACCTGTGTCATATTTTATTCCTTTGTAGTCTTCTAAGGAATTGGAAGTTTCTGTATGATGCACTTTACTAGTTGTAAATTAGACTATCGGAGGGAAAAGGCCTCTCTAGTTTATTTTTGAAAAATGCTCCAAGTCTTAATAATTTTCATTTTCATTCATCTTAGTTTTAGAATTGTCAGCTCAGTCTGATTTTCACAATCCTTTTTGCTAAAAGTTGGAAGTGGGAATTAGCAGACGATTTGGGATAAGGAAAGAGGAATGATGTTATATTTACCCTTAGGAATAGAAGTGACCGAAGAATCTGAATTGAAACCAGCATCCTGTATACAGCTCCACAGGATGTGCTTCTCTTCATGATAGTTTTCCATATATATATCATCTACTTTGACTTCCGCCCTGTTTTAATGTCCATATAAATGTTTCAGTCCAATTTGTAAGTGTTGAGTCCACTGATGTAGAAGCTCTGACTTGTAAACCATTCATCCTGCTTTAGTCACATGATAGTACCAATGCAATTAGCCCCTCTCCCACCACCGTGGGGGATTTCTCCCTGAGACGAGGTGTGCTTTGACCAGCTGCATGTGGCTTGATTGCATTCCTGTTTCTCGTAGTTCCACTGGATCTTGTTTTCTTTTATTTTGTTATATTACCTGAGCTCAGGGTAGTTCCATTCATCTTTAGAAAGAGCTCCTCTCTTCCATCCTTAGAAGGATCTCATCAGAGAACTCATATGTAATCCATCAGGTAGAAGAAATACTGACGTACTTCCGAGAGACTGGTGAGAGGTGGGCCATAGGAAGCCCATAGGTCTGAGGACCGAGTCAGTGTCTTGGGGATGGGGCTGTTCCATATGATTATTTTTGTGTGGCGTAAAAGATGTAAAAAAAAAAAAAAAAAAAAAAAAAAAGTCCTTTATATGCAAAAACCCTAGCTTCCTTTTTTTTTTTTTTTTTTTTTTGAGACATAGTTTCACTCTGTCCCCTAGGCTGCAGTGCAGTGGCACCATCTTGGCTCACTGCAACCTCCACCTCCCAGGTTCAAGCAATTCTTGTGCCTCAGCCTCCCAAATAGCTGGGATTTACAGGCATGCACCACCACGCCCAGCTAGTTTTTGTATTTTTTTGTAGAGACGGGGTTTCACCATGTTGGCCAGGCTGGTCTCGAACTCCTGACCTCAAGTGACCCGCCCACCTCAGCCTCCCATAGTGCTGGGATTACAGGTGTGAGCCACTGCGCCCAGCCGACCCTAGCTTTCTTGTAAACATGAGATAATATCTTCCTAGGCCTCAATTTCCAACGATACTCCTTTATGCTTTCACGTGTGATACACTGAAGGAGAGAGGAGGCAGCAGTTTAGGGGGTGCTGCCTACTGCCTGGCTCTGACAGCGTTTCTCTTGTTTGAGGAAGGCCCGTCAATCACCACATCCTCACAAGCAGTACCATGTAAGGGGCCGAATATGGAAAATATGGTGTAGAAAAATCTCATCACGTTCTTCCCTTTACAAGTGTTTTTCAAAAGTAAAGATTGATTTCAGTGTCTTCATGACTTAACCAGTAGTTCTTTACTAGCACGCTCTTTGGCTTACTCACATCCATCTGATCCCAGTACAACCTTGCTTCTCCTGTCTTTGTTTTCTTCATTAAGAATTTATCTTTAATCCTAAAGCAACTGCAAGAAGAGTTTCAGGAACATCTGTGTTCTCCTGGCTTACTAGCCTCTTTACCCAAGTATTCATTTATCCTTTTTGTCAACTGTACATGATTCTCTTAGGCAGAGAATCTGGCTGTTTACTGGGTTTGCCTATAAGCAGATGGTCAGATTTCCCCATATAGGTTGTAACACAAATAGACATGGACCCTTTTTCAGCTAAATTCTTTCCCATTCCTCTGTATTGCTCTCTCATTTACTCTATTTTATTTTAAATGGGGACTGTGTCTATTTAAAATAGTGCCTGACACATAGTAGGTGCTTAATAAACAATGTTAATAAATAATATTAAAATAATGAATAATATTCATAAATAGTAGGTGAATCAAAGACAGAAAACTGTCAGATATTTTCCTTGGGTGGTAGGGCAACATCTTTCTAAGTTCTTAAACCATCCTTGTCTCTAAATTAAAAATATGGAAGTTCAAGTCAGGAGCTGTGAAAGTGCTGAATTTCCTTTTTGTAGTGCTAAGAGATGACTGTAAAATGTAGAGAAATGAAAGGAAGTGGAGGGATAGATCCGCAGGAGCCATGTCGTCCTTTTTTGTCCCTGAATATCTGATTTTGGCTCCTGAATACAGAATTCTTTCCATCCAAACAGTGTGACATAGTTTTACAGCCTTGCGTATAGATTCCAAAGACCTTTTGCATACAGCATGCCATTTGATCCTTACGATGCCATGAGGTGGACCACACAGGTATATCTCGGTTTTTCGTATGAATCCCAAAGCAGTTAAGAAGTTTGCCAAGGTGGCATGGTAAGTCAATGGAAGGGCCAAAGCGAGCAATTGGGTGCTCTGAACAATACACCAGGTGATTTTTTTTTTTTTTGAGACAGAGTCCTGCTCTGTCATGCAGTGGCGCAATCTCGGCTCACTGCAAGCTCTGCCTCCCAGGTTCACGCCATTCTCCTGCCTCAGCCTCCCGAGTAGCTGGGACTACAGGCGCCTGCCACCACGCCCGGCTAATTTTTTTTGTTGTTGTTGTATTTTTAGTAGAGACGGGGTTTCACCGTGGTCTCGATCTCTTGACTTCGTGATCCGCCCGCCTCGGCCTCCCAAAGTGCTGGGATTACAAGCGTGAGCCACTGCGCCCGGCCTACACCAGGTGATTTATATTATCTCTTTTGAGGAATTTCTTCAGTATACTATTCCTCAAAGGGTAAGCTCTAAACCCCAAATTATCTGTAGAGCAAGTTAATTCCATTCAGGAGAGGGTTTCTTTTGTGTGTTTCCATTTTGGCATAGTTAGAGGAGATAATCAGATGGATTTGGCAGCTTTTACCAAAAATGACAGGCAACTTAAAGTGGATAGCTGTAGGTAATTACTAGAGTTATTTAGACTTAATTCTGTGTCTGAATGAATTCAGTGCTTACTGCCAGCCCTTTCATACAAAGACTCCACATTTGAGAGTTGATGTTTTTATCTTTTTTGCAGACTGGATTACAGCTTCGGTTGGGTTTTCTTGCATATTTACAAATGTATTCCTGTTGCTGTTACTTACGAACAATAACTTGGCTGGCTATCGGATTCTTGGATCATAGCCTTTTTCCTTGAATTCTCTGGAGACATGATGTTATTGCTACTTTATGGTTGTCCATATCTGGTGGTGCTGACAGGTCTGAGTCCTGATGGATTTTTCTTCCCCTTTTGTAGATGAATTGATTGTTTGCCCTGGATACTTGAATTCTTTGTTTATCGTTGAAATTTAGTAACTTCGTTGGAGTATATCTCAGGATTGACTGTTGTCTGTTGCCTTTTTCTGGAATGCAGTGAGCATTAGATATGGTCATTTCAAGCCTCACTGCGTTTTATATCAGTTTAGTCTGTTCTCTTCTTGAAAACTTCATTTTTATATTGGCTCTCTGTCATCTGTCCTTCACAGTTATCTTTCCTTAGATGGCACTCATCTCATCTTTCTTCATTCACGCTGTATGATTTTTTCTCAAGTCTTATCCTCCATTTCACTGACTGACTCAGTTTTCTGTACTGTTGATTCTAGGGCTTGTTCCTTGTAATGTGGCTTCCACTTCTGTTACAGTTTTATTTTATTTTATTTTATTTTATTTTATTTTATTTTATTTTTTTCGAGACAGTGTCTCACTCTTTCGCCCAGGCTGGAGTGCGGTGGTGTGATCTCTGCTCACTGCAGCCTCCGCCTCCCGGATGCAAGCAATTCTTCTGCCTCAGCCTCCTAAGTAGCTGGGACTACAGGCTTATGCCACCATGCCTGGCTTATTTTTGTATTTTAGTAGAGACAGGGTTTCACCATGTTGCCCAGGCTGGTCTCAAACTCCCGACCTCAAGTGATCTGCCGGTCTCGGCCTCCCAAAGTTCTTGGATTATAGGTGTGAGCCACCACGCCCAGCCTAGTTTCATTTTTTATCTCTTTCTTTCCTTAGCTCATTATGTTGTCCTCTTTGATTTCTTATTTCTTCCAGGGCTGAACAATTTTGCCTACAGTTTTAGTGGTTTATGAGCTCATTCTTTTTCTAGAGTGTATTTATCTATCCTTTGCATCTTTCATTCCTTTTCTTGTATTGTTTTGCTTTTATCTTGATGCACAAGTTTCATGATGACCCCTTCTGCTTATTATTTATCTTTGCATGGTACCAGTTTTACCTGGCCTAGAAGAGTGTGGGTAAATCCTCCTTGACTCCTCCTCTTTTGAGCGAGACATGTTTGAAGGATAACCTTAGCACTTGAACCCTAAGGCTAGCTCTTGATGGGTTGTAGTGGTGGAGGGTGTTTTTGGTTTTCATTCTGTTTGGATTTGGGGGAATAAGGAGTGACACGAAGCCTCCTTGGAACATGTTGTCTGTGAGTGCCTTCCATAGACACTGTTGAATCCTCTGCCCTACAGGTGGCCGGGTCCCACTGGGAGACAGATCCTCTTTGCATTTCCCCATTCCCACTAGTTGTCATCCTAGCAGGAACATGGTGGGTTTGTACTTCTGCCCTCCTGGATTCCATGTAGCACACATTTGTGAGATCGGCTCCAGAGTTGGTTTCTCTCCTCTGGTCCTGCTTCTCGCCGCTCTTCCTCTTTTGGATACCGGAGGGGATGAACACACATGGTTCATCTGAGATCTCAACCTCCCCTCCTCGTTTTTCTGGAAACATGCACGCGCAGAGTGTGCCCAGCTTCTCCCGACTGTTGCCAGTCCTGTTTTGCCAAGTTAACATGATCAGTAGAGTCTTGGGAATCTTCTCATTAACTGCCCAGCAATTGTGGCCACTGGAGACTGGGAGAAATGCCTGGCAAATGCAAGAACTCTTCTTCGATTCATCCCCAACTTGGTTGTGTCTGTCAGACATTGCCCTGGAGTCCGTGGTATGGAGTTGCGGCTTTTACTAGTTTCATTATAGACAACTTGTTGTTCAACTTTTGGATGTGTGGGTCAGAGGGCAGGAGCGCTTATATAAACATGCGTTTATTCTGCCATCTTTTCAGCAGTCCAGATGCTTAAACATTGACTTTGAAGCTAATGTCCTTCATAATCTACATTTGAGCAAACAGAAGGAAGCAATACTGCCAGCAAGAAAGGACGATTAACAACTTAATCAATACGGGATTTTTGTTTACTGTTCTGTGTGGAAAGATAACTTTTAAGTCAAGTTCCTGTCTCATTGATTAGAGATATCAGTACCTTCTGGTTTGAAAATAGAGGACATATGACATTTTAATGAATTTAAGTTATCAGCCATTGACAATTATTAGTTAGCTGATTAAATATGATAGAATACTCCAAACTAGCACATCACCAGAGTTACCAAGAGACGCCTAAGCTCTTCTTTATGAACAGGTTGTTGGTGGAGCTGTGCCACTGAGGTGGATTAACATCTCTGACACCTTAACTGTGCCACAGGTTTTCTTACCTGTCTTTTCAATCAACCCATTTTAAAATTTAGTTCATCAAGAAAGAGAAAGGTGTTAAGTCTTCATCAGGATTCCTTTTGGTTTCTCATGAATATATATTCACATGGTTTGGAGACCTTGGAACCCACCACCAAAGCACACTGAGTTAATGTTTTGAAAGTGCATTCGTAGGTAGATCCTGGGGCTGGGGTTTTATTTGGCCTGTTTGTAGAATTGAAGCCTCCTTGCCTCAGTGGTCAGTACATCCCACCAGACATCCAGCAGCAAGCTTTCGTCACCTTCAGAGCTCTGGCATAATGATCAAGGAGCACTAGTGACAGCCTTGCTGTATGCACCAAGCTCCACCCTGGGCAGTGCCTTTCCCTAATGTCTGTCTTGGTGTAAAATGGAGACTTGAAGACCGGTACCCACATGTAAGAGAGGTTAATGAAGGGAGGGTGGCAGAGGAGTCATGTGAAGGAAAGCTACCTTTAGTCCTCCATTGCAATACTGTCCAGTGTCTCCAGTGTGCTAGAAACTGTGCTGAATGCTGGGCACGTGGCAGGGGTCAAAGCAGACAGAAATCCCTGCCTCATGAACCCACTTTCTTTTAGGGGAGACAGACTAGAAACACAAAAAGGACATTGAATAGTACAATTGAGAGATGAGTCCTATGGAGAAAAATCCAGCCAGAAAGGGAGATGCAGGAGATAGCACCAGATCTTCTCAATGTTGTTTTCATCATGGACAGATGCGTTCCTTAGAAGATGAAGTGCTAGTGATTCCTGACTTTTTCTCACCTTCACATCGATTGATCTGAATTTGGAGAGTCTGTTTTCTGTGCCTGGCTCTGCACTCAACTCTGCAGGGGACCCTGTCGAGGTCCCCACACTGTGGCTTCAGGTAGACAGAGCGTATGGGAGCCCATTTCAGTTCATTGTCTTGCTGACCAACGGGGAACTGTGGTCAGGTGAGAGGAGGCAGCTTTTACAATCAGACTTCATTGAATAGTGTGGGCTGCTGTTTCCTTGTAACAAAACCCCATAATGACGGCAGTTTCCGGATGTGTCTTTTTAGGACTTCAGAACTCATTATTTGAATAGAAGTTTAAAGCATCTGGATGATGATGCTGTAGCTAAAACAGCTGCTTGTCAGAAGAGACCCTGTTTAACACTTCTCAACTTGTTTTAGAGGTGGAGGAAAGGATAATCTGGGAAGGCCTCCCTCTCAAGTCCACAGGTTGGTATCAGCTGTGTTCATCCCCCAAAAGGAAAATAAAATGACAACAATATTTTGGTCACAGAATTCCTGAGAAACCTTGTTTCTACCTTTCTGTCTCTAAGATAGGGACATGAATTCCCCATGATCCGGGTGATAGGGTTAGGGCGGCCGGGACACTGTTACTTTGTGTGTGACACAGGTGGCTCCTCATGACAGTTCCTCCATGCCTTAGAACATGTTGTCTGTCTGGTCATCCCTGGGGGTAGAGCTGAGTGACCCAGCAGTGGGAGATTTAATGACTGGAGAAGATGATGGAATGTGTTTAATTATCCCCAGGGGCAGGGCCAATTTGTCACCCTTTAAATAAACGTATTTGCATATAAACTAAAGCACCTTAGGGGATCATTACAGAAAGTGTCTAAGCTAAGCAAATGTCTGATACAGTTATGTGCCTGCATTAAAAGAAAGCAGCCCCCTTATCTTGCCTTAATATCCTTACAGTGTTTTAGTAAGTTCATAATGCATTCTGTATGTGCATTTTTTGGCATAAAACACTGAAAGGTGGAGAATTGACTTCAGTTCTCTCCATCCTTTCCCCTTAAGTGTTGGTGGCGCTGCAGGGGCAGCATGCCTCCCATTGGAAGTGGTGACTTCCTCTCTGATAGAGGTTTGCCTGTCTCTTGAAAATGAAAAGAAGCAGAGATTGATCTCTGGAGTCCCATGGTCCAGTTTGGACTGTTCGGAATATTTTTTACGGGATGTTAAAAAACAATATTAGAGACGTGAGATAGTAAATTTGTGGTAATACCGGATCCAGGAAGCTTACAGTGAAGAGTATGAACTTAACCTGAAAAGTATTTCTCTGTTCTATAAATCTCTCAGTGACATTTGGATTAATCAAGCATAATTAAATGTAGTTAGATTTTTGTCAGATTGTAGTTCAAAATAATATTCATCTATGGAGAGGGTAATATATTCTGTAGAAATTTTATTAAGCACTTTAGTTAAGCAAACACTAAGGAGAACAAAATCAACCTCAGGAAGGTTAATTACTAAAAAAATCACAAAGTATAGTAGATTATGTAAATCATTTTAATTTTGAATACCATGGCTTGAGCTTTAATTTACATAGAGAGGTATTTTGGATTTGTTTTTCACATTATATTTTCTAG
The DNA here is from genome assembly GCF_009828535.3 of Hylobates moloch. Taxonomy (NCBI): domain Eukaryota; kingdom Metazoa; phylum Chordata; class Mammalia; order Primates; family Hylobatidae; genus Hylobates; species Hylobates moloch. Next base: position 21,392,577 of record NW_026652282.1, read on the forward strand.
TACAGGATTGCAATTGCATTCTTGAAAAGTTCTACTCATTTTAGGATTCCATTAAGTTTGCTTAACTTTTTTCATGTTACAATTTCCAAAAGCAAAGAATTACAATTGTATTCTAGCTAATTATTTTAATGTTTCACTAACTTTGTGTATATTGTAAGACCATATTTTTATTTCGATACAAATGATGATTTTAAGAGAAGTATCAGGAGAGACAATGTATATGAAAGCATCGCGCCCACACCTGGCCTTGCAATAAGTGTTCATTTAAAAGAAACACATTTACAAAGGTAAAACATAAGAGTTTAGACTATAGCGATAACTCTTTTTATTTTAGTAATTTCTTTAAAGGGAAAAGTAAAGAGATCAAAATGATTTTATATGTATTTTTTTTGTACTCAGAGAATTACATTTTCACTACCCCCGCCTGTCTCAGGGAATAGCCTTTGATAAGAGTCCCATGGAAATCTCTGGAACTCTATTACAGTGTGTTCAGATTTGTTAGTTCCTATGTAAATTTCAGAGATAGAGCTTCAAAACTAGAGTATTGTAATCTCAGGAACATAAGATTATCCAAGAAGCCTGAACCTTGCTCTTTTCATGATAAATGACATCCAAATTTCTTTTGTCTAGGAGATAAGCATAGATCCCTTTTATCACGCTTCTCTGAGATTTTCACAGAAAAACTCTGCAATTTGATTTTGTTTGATAATTTTGCTTTTTGGCTTTTCAGTGACGACTCTATTTTCCATTGGAACTGACTCCTTTGGGGATAATAAGCTTTCACTTAAAAGAACATTCCATTAGATCTTAAGTTCAATGAACCTAAAAGTGGCTACTTAATTTGAATAATCTGGATAACTTTTGCAAATGGGTCAAAACAGCACAAGTATCAACAATCACATAGGTACTGAGTAATATTTGCCCTCCAGTTAGCAAAGTCAAGAAATGTCTAACTGGCACATAGCACTGGTTTTAACTACTCTTTAGTTCATCTTTGCCTTCCAAAGTGGTTGAAAATGGCAAGCTTAGAATGGAATGCATATGAATAACAGAACCACTTAATGTTTTAAAATATTCATACCTTGAGATTCTTTTTGAGAGAAAAAAAAAGAATCTTAACATCCAATTCTAGTTGTTTTGGCTTTTCACATATGCTAGACATGAAAAAGGCAGTTACAAAAGTGAAATCCGATTGGAAGTCAGTGGTGTCCGCCATTGAGCCGTGCTAAATGTCGTGTCACAAAAGGAGTTTGTGAAAACAGGATGAGTAGAAAATGTTATACTGTTGTTTCTATCGCGGCACCGCTTTTTTATAAATTCCATTTGCTTTTTGTCATCTGAACTGTTACAACCATGGGAAACCTCAGTCCATATTTTTAAAAGCACTATATACTTACAGGAAAAACCGACTTATGCCTTCATTGAAAAAAAGTTGAAGTTAATATCCCAAATGTTTAATGAGCATGTTTTAGAATATTTACAGCTAAAGTCTGTCACTTTAGGGATTTGACAAAACTTGAGACTGCCTGCCGCTGAAGAGGAACCAGGCAGAATCTTCTCAGCCTTGTAACCAGCGTTAAAAAAATATAAGGGGCTTGATGAAATCCTAGACCTGCTCCTTTTCTCCTAGGTACCTGGGTAACTCCTGGGGAAAGCATCACATTAAGTCCTTTGGTATCATGCTTTTCAAGCAAGGTGTGTGATTTTGACCAATTAATTGTGCATCTATTTAAAAATTACCAAGTGTATCTTGACTCTTGAGTGGACAGTCAAGGCAAAGTTTACTTAGGAGATATAAAGTATGGAGGTTTTTAAAAATTCAAATTGACTTTATTCACTGTTGGAGGAATTGAATTCTATTGCCTCCCTCATTTCCATTATGTTCATTGTTACAATTGTGATGCTCTGTTCTCATTGTGATGCTCAGTTCTTGTGTAGAACTGAGTGCTACACTCTGATTAGAAACTGGAGTTGTGCTTGAGTCAGTCCTGGAAAACAGGACCCATTTTCAAGAAGAACGGAACATACCACTTTGGCATTCTGGCTGACCCTAATTTCTGCAGAGTTCCTTGGTGTTAAAATCATTTGAGGTCATAATTGCTGCTTATGGTTTATATACACACCATCTGCTGCTCTAAGTTCACATCCTCTCAAAAGTATGCAAGTGCTTGAAATTTAAATATTTCCCAGATCTACAACAACTTGTGACTACCTAAGAAATGCTTGAACCAAATAAGAAACAGCACTGTGGAATAAAATATACCATTGTGAACATATCTGATGCTGCAATGAAATGTAAAGTTCCTTACTTTGCTGATTTTTCATCATAACTCCTTGACTCATAAAAGCGGTGTCTAAACTGGGAACAGCTGCTAATAGAGTAAAAGTATTATACATGAAATAAAAGTTCATTACAATATTTGTACTCATAAGTCAAAATCCGACCTGGTTCGCTTTGTCAGCCTACTTACAGTGATAAACGTACACACAAGTCCAGTGTCCCCAAGGAGCTTTGTTTATAGAAAGAAGCTCGGTCCCCTCAGTTCTATGCTGTTCTGTGGCCTGGTTGGTACACGCCGTCATGATGAAGGATGACTTTGGTTTGAGATAATTTGTCACTCCACATTCCATGGAGAAAAGTGTTTCATTTTGATGGTTGAAAAAACATGACCAGAGAAGTGTGTGACTCAGATAACGTTCTGCGAAAGTTGCAGAGCAATCTGTGGTGTCTGTCATAGCCCAACTAGTCCTGGAGCACATGGACAATTCTGTACCCCAATAATCAGAACAATAAAATGGTAGTTGTGATTCACTGTGCGTCACTGTGGTGTTTTGTGAGCCCTGGTCTATTTCTCATCACTGCCACCTATAAACTTCTCTCTCTTGGTTTCTGAGATTCAGTACATTAACAGCACCAAGCACCTTTGCAACTTGCTGGGAATAGACAAGGATGCTTGCTTAAAGTCTTATGATTGAGCAAAGGAAAATAGGTTATTGGGAGTCCCTAGCAGGGAACATGGAGCTCACCTTTTTTGGGGAGCATCCTATGGGTGAAATATAGTAGCTGTGTAATAGTAAACTGTGATAGAGTTGGTATTTTTCAAAATATGGTCCATGGATAGAAGAAAGAGGGCCATACACTGTACTGTCTAAGTCAGGACACTTTTGAGAATGTAAAAGAGCACTATTAACAATTGTTTCTGTAAACCGTGTAAGCAGGTGTACACTGGCACTGTCCTGGGCAAACTGAGATGGCCTGGCCATGACCCACCCACAGCAGAACGACCTGAAATGCTGGCTTATGCAGATTCCTGGGCCCTACCTCAGCTCTTCTACTGATTGATTCTCTAGGGGGTAGTGGGAGGCCCAGGAATCTATATTGACAAATGCTCCAGGGGAATTGGTTTAAAAACTAACTTTGCAAGCTGCTGCCACACGGCATCTTCAGAAGACAAACAACTTGAGTTTTTCAATGGAAGTGCTATTGCTTCCATGGTCTTTTATAATGAACTGGGCAGCACCGACACCAGAACCCAGTGCCTCCAAAGACATTTGGCTGCAGTTAAGTGCTTCCCGAATAATTAACAGATGTAGTCCTCATGCTCTTTAGCAGTGTGTAATTCTTTTACTAAACATTTCATAGTGAAGAGGTGCCTTTTCATTTTTTAATTGGAGAGCCACATAACTGCTATCTTCCATGTTTAACGCTAAAAAACAAAAGTTCTCAAAAATTTGAGGCAAATGCCTTGGCTTTGAATGGTCCTTGGGGAGTGTTCATATCAGGAAATCACGTTTGTCTTTGTTCAGCTACCAATTATCTCTGTTAACTGTACCTTAGTTTCCTCATCTATAAAATTAGGGAGTTTCTGGGCAGAGTGGCTCATGCCTGTAATCCCAACATTTTGGGAGGTCAAGGCGAGAAGATCACTTGAGCTCAGGAGTTTGAGAACAGCCTGGGCAACATAGCGAAACCCCCATTTCTAGAAAAAAATACGAAAATTAGCCGGGTGTGGTGATGCACACCTGTAGGCCCAGCTACTCAGGATGCTGAAGCGGGAGGATTGCTTGAGCCTGGGAGGTCGAGGCTACAGTGAGCCATGATCACATAACTGCACTCCAGCCTGGGTGACAGAGTGAGACCCTGTCTCAAAAATGAATGAATGAATGAATGAATAAAATTAGGGAATTGGACTACATGGATTCCAGACTCCAGGTTTGATGTTTTGTGGCACTCTTTAAAAACCTAAAATGGGGCCGGGCGCGGTGGCTCAAGCCTGTAATCCCAGCACTTTGGGAGGCCGAGGCGGGCGGATCACGAGGTCAGGAGATCGAGACCATCCTGGCTAACACGGTGAAACCCCGTCTCTACTAAAAACACAAAAAATTAGCCGGGCGTGTTGGCGGGCGCCTGTATTCCGCAGGGAATGGGTGAACCGGGTGAGTTGCAGTGAGCCGAGTCCCGCCTGATCCAGCCTGGGGACAGAAAATCCGTCTCAAAAAAGTATATGGAATACAAGAGCAGTGACTCTTGAAATTGACAGTGGTTTTACTCAGAATTTTAGTATTATCCATCTGTATTTTACCAAAGGTCAGCTGCTGTGTTAAGACATCATTGATGACTTGGGAATCATATTTTCGTAGCAGCCACTCCTGCCCTGGTTTGAAATACATAAAGTATGTGCAGTTTAGGCTCACAAAGAGACTCTTTAACTCAAGATTGCACAGTTCCATGTAGCTGCCACAGAGCATCACACTTTAGTGTATATTTTTACTTCTTTGTCCTTCATTTCAAAATCCTTTCCAAATGACTTAATAATGCATGCTTACAAGTGATTATCTGCTGATATTTTCAGATATTTGCTTCATAATAACATACTTACACTTTGATCACATGAATAAATCATAAGGCATCATGTAGAAGGGGTTGCCTCTGGGAAGGGTTTCTGTAGACCACCATCCACCACTAGGACTCTCTGCAGTGCTGGAAATGTGCTACATCTGTGCTGTCCAATATGGCCACCACTAGCCACCTCAACAGTTAAAATGTGGCTAGTGCAGCTGAGGAACTGAATTTTACATTTTATTTAATTTTCTGAATTTAAATAGCCACATGTGGCTAGTGGCAACCATATTGGACAGCCATTTCATCTGTTGAATTATTTAAAATTAGCGTTGAGCACCCATTTTCACCAGTCACCAGGCTGGGTGCTTTACAGCAATTGTGTCATTTTTAAACGTTGGGGTTAAAATGAATCCTTTGTCAATGAATCCTTTGTCCTCTGCCCACTGATGACACTTTCATCAACATAATCATCTCTCTCTCTCCTTGGTTAAAAAAGATAAAATGATATTTAGACCATTTCCTAGTGTGGCCACATGGCAGATCAGTTCTCGTCTTTGCTACACAAGCCATTGACCATCTACCTCTTTGAATCCATTTACTTTTGGGCTTATTTTGTTCCCTGAACTGACGTATTACCATAGCCCAGAGGGTCTCAGTCTGGCTCCACTTCAGATCCATTAGAGGGGTGCTGGGGAGTCTTTTTTATGAGTTCCCTGGGAGATTCTAACATGCAACAGGGTTGAAAACCACTGATAAAGTTCAAGCTATAGACCAGTCATTGGGAAAAGCTAGAATGCTGGCTGCACCAAATCATGTCTCCCTGGCACAGAGCAGGCCTACGAGCTTTGCGACTTTCTTGATAATCTGCCTAATGGCAATTGGGAAATACTTAAAAAGGAGAAAGGGCTTTGTCAGTTTGGATTTGGGCCAACTAAGCAGTCTTGCCGTTTCCTTCTCTGCAAGAAACTCTTAAGTTAGGCAAATGCTACTCTTACATTCTCTGGCATACTTGTCCAAACAGTATTTGCAAGTCCTCAAACAAAATAAACATGTTAATGATTTCAACAACAGTGATGGATGCAGAAGCTTTCAACAGTTCCTTAGTGACAGCTTAATATAATAGTGTAATTATTTCTAAAGTTAGAGATAATTATTGTCACCTTAGCACAATAATTGGAATGGAGCTTCCTATATGAAAACTACTCTTCTCCTAGGGCTTCAATTGGTCATGAAATAACAGTTTATAAGGGTAAATAAATGCCCCATTATTCAGGTGAGGGAGGCCCATCAGGCACTCTGCAATCAAAGAATGTAGGAGAGACTGAGAAGGACCATCTCTTCCATCAAGCAGCCCTGTCCAATTAGGATCATTTAAACTATTCCATGCAAGGCCCTCACAAAACAGAACCTTACTGCCATTCATGGGCCTAGCTAAGGGATATCATTGTCAGTCTCCTCTTTTCAGCATATTCAGAGAATAGTTTCAAATGAATAGAAAATCTTTTAAAAATCTGGTTTTCCTATTTTCCCTCACTCTCAGAGTTGGTAATCTTTGTACTCAGGGACAGTTAGAGCACATCACCCCCAAAGAGATGAGTAAAATCATGTAAAATTAGTAAGTAAAATAATTGTAAGATTCTATTGGTAGAATCAGAAGTTTCAGTGGCCAGAAACATGGAGTTTTCCTTAAGAGCTCAGTAAAGTCAAAGATAGGGCCAGTCAGGAGACTGAGAGGCAGACTAGTAAACTGAAATTGGGGGCAAAGGGGCAGGGGTTGTGTCCCCTCTAGTCTTTGTGTCCGCAGCACCTAATGGCCCACTCAAGTGTTTGCTGAGTACTTCGGATGGAAATGTATGCCAGACCTTAAGTTAAAATGTGGATCAAAGGCCACGACTTTCAAAGGAAAATAAGTTACTCTACAATGGAGCATGGAGTAGCTTGAAAGTGTGTTGTGGATGAAAGTGATTCCTAGCTTAAACTGGCTGTGATCAGCATCCAAAGAACCAGAAAACAAAAACAAAAACAAAAAAAACAGAGGGCAAATAGGCAGGAAACAGATTGTGCCTGACAGCCAGAATCTGTACCCCTGGGTTTGTTTCAGTGGGAACATGTCCAATGGTCAAAGACTTTGGTTAGTTACCATTTTCACTTCTTGTTAGAGCCAAGTATGGATTGGAGGATATGTACAAGGAAATGGGGGGTGGGGTCCTTCAACTTCCTTCCCTACTGGCCATGGCTCTATGTTCATGAGTTGAGGTTTCAACACTTCCTCTCCTCATGGACCAGGGAGCATGTTTCTTTGGGTCAGATATCCCCATTATATCTATTCCATGCTTCTCGTGTGTGTGTGTGTGTGTGTGTGTGTGTGTGTGTGTGTGTGTGTGTGTGTTGTGTGTGTGTGTGTGTGTGTGTGTGTGTGTGTGTGTGTGTGTGTGTTTTAGACAGAATCTCGCTCTGTCTCTCAGGCTGGAGTGTAGTGGCACGATCTCGGCTCACTGCAACCTCCACCTCCCAGGTTCAAGCGATTCTCCTGTCTCAGCCTCCCGAGTAGCTGGGACTACAGGCGCATGCCACCACGCCTAATTTTTGTATTTTTAGTAGAGATGGTTTCAGCATGTTGGCCAGGCTGGTCTCGAACTCCTAACCTGATCCGCCCACCTCAGCCTCTCAAAGTGCTGGGATTACAGCCGTGAGCCACCATGCCTGGCCCATGCTTCTCTTGTGGATATCAAAACTCAAACATTTTAGCAAGGTCATCACTGGTAGCTGTTAAATAGGAACTTCGTTAAATAGGAATGGTAAAAAGAAGAAATTATCTCTATCTGTATGAGAGTTACTGCTCCTCAACTCTGTCAGGACTTGGGAAAAGATTCAAGGATTTGGGACCACTGTCCTCAGTCACCTTGGGTTAGAGAAAATAATGGTTCCCCAAAAATGTCCATATCCTAATCCTCAGAACCTAGGAATACGTTGTATTACATACGAAGAAGTAATTAAAGTTGCTGATGACCTGAAAATAGGGAAATGCTCCTGGGGTTATCTGGATAGGCCCAATGTGATTACAAGGGCTCTTATAAGAGGAGGAGGCAGAAGAAGAGTCAGTGTCAGAGTGATGTGACATGAGAAAGACTGGACTGGCTACTGCTGGCTTTGAAGATGTTAGGAGGCCATGAGCCAAGAAATGCAGGTAACCTCTAGAAGCTGGAAAGGGCAAGAAAATAGATTCTCCCCTAGAGCCTCCAGACAGGAACAGCTGCCACCTGCCAACACCTTAATTTTAGCCCAGTAAAACTCATTTTGGACTTCTGACCTTCAGGACTGTAATTTAAAATTTGTGTTGTCTTAAGCCTCTGTGTTTGTTGTAATTTGTTACAGCAGTAGGAGACGAATACCTCTTCTACTTCTTTCATCTATCATTAATCCCTGGGTACCAGATACAGAAACAAATAGAAAAAGAATCAGTGACTCAGTGGTGTTAAGGTGGATCTGTGATCAGGCTGGTAAATGGCATTTTGTCAACATATTCCCAGTGGAACATGACTACCAAACAGATTAAAAAGACTGGCTATCTTCTCAAGCTATGTAATGGGTCATGTCCTGCTATGCACATGGCAGATGATGACAAGTTTTCTTTGGACTTGGACATTTTAGAGTGACAGGGATATTTGCAAGTATAGTCCGTTGAAAAGGTCCCTGTGGAAAGGGTAAAGTACTCCAACTCTTTCAAGTAGGGAATCATCAATTCTTTTTAAATTGAAGGTTACAGATCAAATATTTTACTTGTAGCTAATCCCTCCATCAGAACTCTTTATGAATAGAGTATAGGAAACTTGTAGCTTAATTATTTCACCTCCACTCAAGAAAGATTATAAAGTTAAGGAGAATAGAAATTGTTTATAGGTGAAGCCGGGTGTGGTGGCTCACACCTGTAAATCCCAGCATTTTGGGAGGCCGAGACAGGCAGATCACTTGAGGTCAAAAGTTCGAGACTGGCCTGGCCAACATGATAAAACCCCATCTCTACTAAAGATACAAAAAAATAAATAAATAAATAACCAGGCATGGTGGCGTGTGCCTGTAATCCTAGCTACTCGGGAGGCTGAGGCAGGAGAATCACTTGAACCCAGGAGGCGGAGGTTGCAGTGAGCCCAGATCCCACCACTGCACTCCAGCCTGTGTGACAGAGCTAGACTCTGTGTCAAAAAATAAAAATAAGAAAAGGTTGTTTCTAGGAACAGTACATGTCAACCCTGCTCTGAACATTTCTCCAAGTTTCTCATATTTTGGTCAACTGCAGCTGAAATTTAGTCAATATGGTGCCTTTTCTAGAATACAAATTATAGTAGTGTCAAAGACTAACACAAGGCTTCTATCAACTACAGATATTTGGGCTCTTAATGAGATCTTCAGATTTTACTGTTGATTGGTTTTTACTTGATGGTTTCTTAAAGAAGTTGATCACCAAGTATACTTTGATGCTTATGAACTGTCACACTCTGTCTCAAAATCATCTCTATGGGAGTCCTTTTAATCTAATAGTTCCTGCTGAATACCTGGAGAAGTCGCCTAAACATTCAACTCCAGTTACCAATGAAGACTCCAAGACAAGAGGACTGTGTGTGTGATATGTGTGGGAACTTTTTTGACAGTGTACCTTTTCCCCCAGGAATTATGTTCATTAAGAAAAGCTAATTCTCTTGGGGGCCAATATCAAGGTTCTTAAATATGGGTTTTATTACACCTTGTAACTGATTTTTTTCCCCTTGAGAACATGTCTGAGGCATCATGGAAGTCAAGAAAAAACTTGTAACTGTTGCTTGAAATACAACTTGTCAAGAATGCGTTTGATCTATGTGGCGAAACCAAATAATATGGTGTATGAATAGTAGGTATTCCATTTTTAAATTCATTCCCTTGCTGACTACCAGCCTGGCTTTATTTATTCTGGACCTGAGACTAATGTCAGAACTGTGGTCATTTCAAAAAGCTCAACCTCTCCAGCTGGAGTTAATGGAATCTCCTTAATTTGGCGAGTGGAGGGCACCAGCACAGTTCTCAGAATATTGACATCTGCCTTAGCTGTTGACATTTGGGATCCAGATTTAGTGCTTCCACCCCCATCTATCTGTGTCTAGCTGATCAAAGAAGCTTTTTTTCCCCAAAGATGGAAAAGTGGTTGAAATGGCCACTTCCCAAAGTTTAGGTACACTTGGGAAGCATTCCTTCAAGTGACAAGATGAAAAGTGGATGGAACTCTAGAGCCTTTTATCTTGATGCTAGAAGTGTGGAGGCTGAAGGCATGAAACCAGTCACCAATGCAGCTGTGGAGGCCCCAGGGGACTGGAAGACCACCACTCCGGTGAGAGTTCAGTACTTTCTCATGGTCGTTAGTGACAGCATCACAGCTGGTAGAAACTTAGGGCAATGCAGGCTGCCTCATACATGCAGAGACCTTTACAGGCAAAGGAGACCTTAGAAATAATTTCCTTGAGGCCAAAGAAGTGAAAAGGTTAGGACAAGGTCACAAAGTCAGTTAGCAGTGGAGCCTACAATGCAGGGTCCTGACTGGGTTCACCATGTGAGCTTCCCTCCACGTGGTGCTGTTCCTAACTAGCTTTCAAGTCAAATGTGGGGCCTTTGGCAACTCCAAAGCTTTGCCCTGCTCTGCACGGTGCAGAGTCACATCCTTCTGAAGTGCTGGGACCACAGCTGGGCAGAGCCAGCCAGTGGGCCAGGACAGCTGCTACAATGCCTGTATTTTTCCCCATTGAGCTAGAGTTCATAAATAGGAACACACAGCAGCACACTTTTAAGAAACATGACAATGACACACGAAAGTGCAATTCTGCATCCCTTTATTTATAAACGAGTTGAGAATGGTGTGGTCCATTTGAGAGCAAGAATGGGATAGGAGCAGGGGGGCAGGGGGCGCGCGGAGTTGGGGGAGGCTGATTCCAGTAGTTCGCGTTATTCAGCACCAGAGCAAATGCTTGGGCATAAGGTCGTGCTTTAACCCAGACAGGTCTTGTCTTATATGTACAGCATAGTCTTAAGTATGTATGCTCTACTTATGGCTTTGTCCCTGGACACATTGCAGTGACACAACAGAAGAAAACTAGAAAGAAGTCTAGAGAGGAGAAGTTGCAAATGCCTCATGAGCTATTTCTTTTTTAAAAATCTGATGGCCAAGACTAGTGCTGAACGGATGCCTAAGAAACAGGCACATCTCTGCTAGAGACGGGCTCATCTGCTTCAGCTGAGCCAGTGACACCGTCTCGCATCTCTCCCTGGGGTATGACTAGATGCTAAAATAAGTACTGAAGACGGAGAGAAAATAAATCCGTGCTCTTCCTGTCCCTCCCTCAGGGGGTGAAATCATAGTATCTAGTAGCCTAAGAGCAAAACTGAAATCCCTAAGCTGTGTCTCTTCCACTCAGACCAGGTTAGAAGCCAGGCCAATGTCTCGTGTCCTGCTCCTCTTGAGCCTGGCGTTTCTTTGCCTTGGTAAGGTCCTGACACACAGGAGCATGCTTGCCAGAAGCAAGTCATTCAGTGTGACTTGTGGCACAGCAATCCCACCCTTGTTTCTTAGCTGGTGGAGGGGTGACCAGTTCATTTTAGGGTCCCCATAAGCAGCTAATGTGGAAGTGCTGAAATGAAGCAACCAGAGAGGCAGGGACCCCACATCCTGCATGGGCATTTGCTAACCTTGGTTGTGCGTAAAAGGAACCCTTCCCTCTTCACCTGTCGGGGTGAGTTAACACTTGAAAGGGAGCAGAAAATCGGCTGGATGCTGTGGCTCATGCCCGTAATCCCAGCACTTTGGGAGGCCGAGGCGGGTGAATCACCTGAGGTCAGGAATTTGAGACCAGCCTGGCCAACATGGTGAAACTCCTTCTCTACTAAACATACAAAAATTAGCTGGGCGTCGTGGCAGGTGCCTGTACTCCCAGCTACTTGGGAGGCTGAGGCAGAAGAACCCCTTGAACCTGGGAGGTGGAGGCTGCAGTGAGCCGAGATTGCGCCACTGCACTCCAGCCTGAGCAACAAGAGCAAAACTCCGTCTCAAAAAAAAAAAAAGAAAAGAAAGAAGAAAGAAAGAAAGAAGGAAGAAAGAGAAAAAGAAGAAAAGAAAGAAAGAAGAAAGGAAAAGAAAGAAAGAAGAAAGAAGAAAAGAAAGAAAGAAGAAAGAAAGAAAGAAGAAAGAAAGAAGAGGAAAATCACTACCTTCCCGCTCCCCTACAACTTCAGTCCCACTTTCTCCCATCTTCATAAGCTGCCCCCTTCTGCAGTCCTAAGTTGCTATCCTCTAGCCCTCAGTCTGAAGCTTCCTTTCCTCACTGGGGCAAAAAGAATCTCTTTCCTTGCTTTGCGTCATTCCTGCTTACCCCTCCAAGCTTGGGGCATATTTCTCATTCCAGCCTTAACTCACTCTTGGCCATTACAGTTGACCAGCTGGCCCTAACAAAGTACAACCCGGTCTCCGCCTGGGAGCAGGGAGGTGGTGTGGGGGTAGGGGCTGGGAGAGACTGAGAGATGGCCAAAAAGTATCAAAAGTTGGGTTGCAGAATCCTCCCCATTCCTTCTCAGTAGATTTGCAGCCTCAAGAGGGTGGAATGGGGAAGCTCACTGCAGGTTAGGAGGGTGAGATTTAGAACCCATTTGTGTGTGGTTTGGGCTCATCCCTGGAATAGGCATTGGTTATTTCCCATAATTGGCAGCAATGGTGACATTATCTGATGAGTCACGTAAGTGGCACCTGTCAGTATGGCGTGTAAGGCCTGCAAATGTATAGTCAGCCTGATACACTATTTGCTCCAGAGTGTAGGATTCAGGTAAAAGTGAATCTATCTGCCCTGGGCCATGGAGTAGGGGCACAAAGGCCTTCCCAAGAGAGTCTCACCTATAAAGTGAGGTCCTGAAATGGTTTTATGAGAGCAGATTTTCTTTATCCTCCTTTCCTCCCTCCAGGAACTTCTTTCCTCCTTTTCTCTTCCCTTGTTCCCACCACCTTCCCTTGCCTGGCTGGCCTCATCCTTCACTGCTACAAGTACCAACTAACTCAAATGGTGGGCAGACTTGCATGGTTTGACCTGAGTGCGTGATGGAAGACAGAGACCAAATGGAAGAATGAGGCCCTTGTCCCTCTCTGAAGAGCAATATTCTGGGTGGCCCTTGACCGCAAAAAGAAGTTTTCTTCTTCACATACCATGTTCCTGCCAGCCCTCTGTCCCATATGAGTGCTTCCCAGAGTCCTGGAGAAGGAAAGTACCAAGAACAAAGAGGTTCCAAGCCAGCTCACCCTCATAGTTTTGCTTCCCAGCAGACAGCACTCATCTCCAGGTGGATAGGGAGGTAGTTCAACCCCAACACGAAGGGGAAAGACATGCCGCCTTCCTTCATTGGTTGCCCCCTTGTCACCTAGACGGCTGGTTCCCAAGGCCTCTGAAAAGGGGTATTTCTATCACAAGAGATTCTGGGCTCTGCCTACAAGTTGCTGGTTTGGGCCTCCATTCAGTCAGACCCCAGCTCTGTGTCTGACTTTACTGGCATACCCATACAATAACTCAGTTTGGTTCTATACCTTAACTCTCCCTGCTCATTTCACACAGGTGACTAAGGAGCAGGAACTTTGGACAACTCAGTAGGAACACTTAAGAGTCCTCATCCTACTTGGCAAACCTAGGGCCAGAGATAATGGTGATACTACCTAGACCATTCAGATGCTGAGATCACAAGTGAGCCCACAGTTCTCTGTAAAAAGTCTTCAGAGTTCTCCTTCACCCAAAAATGTTATAGGAGGCCACGAGAACAACATACTAATTTCCTGGTTGGGATGAAACGTTTCCACAGGAATCTGCAATGAGCTTGACAAAGTGCCCAAGTCACAAGAGAACAGATGGTTCTTGAGACCAAGGATTTCAGAGGAGTATTACAGTGGAGTGCAGGAGTGGGGTCTATTATAAAATGCCACCACTATATACTCATATTGCACATGGGATACACCCGGGGATGGCATATTGGAGCATATATAGAACAGATACGTGCAGGTAGCACCCCCTATTGGTATACTATGTTTGATACCTCAAACTGTTACTTGAGGTCTATGAAACTGTTAACTGGTCAGAAATGGGAAAAGCCATTCCATAATAGCATCCTTTAAGGAGAAGCTTCAGGTGACATTTCTTGTCTGCTAAACCTGGAGCCAAAGCGAAGCAGCTCCTCTTTTTTTATATATTAGGAAGTTTTTCTTTGTTGCAGTTCCCACGGATTAAGGTAATTTCTGCAAAACAATGAAGTCAAACCAGTGATGAGAAAGTACAACCAGGAGCACATCAGGCCTTACGTGGAGTTCTTGACAAAACTGTCCTTTGAATAAAAAGTTAAGGTTCACACTAGATGACCTTTTATAACCAGCCTAAAGCAAGGCTTTGTCTATGAGCCACATTCATGGAACTGGAAGGAGCTGATGCGTTCCAACATCAGGTCTCAGTGGCTGGACTGAGGAGGTTGGAATCTGTCTTTATCTCGACTATTTCAGAAGCACTTTGCCACCTCTATTGGAAACAATTTTATTCTGGCAGAGCTGGGGTGGTGGGAGGCAACGTGCAGGACCCTTACGGAAGCAGAAGTAGCAGGCTGAGGGAACAGCCGCTTCCACAGGTGGTTTACTTGGTGGGGGTGGTGGAAGGACCAAAGCAGAAGTCACCCCATCAGTGCAAGTCTCTCTAGGGAACTCTGCATCCTTCTTTAGCAAGGTTAGAGTGACTCTAGATGACGCTAAGGTTTGTGTAGTTTGTCCAGCTCGAAATCTCCGCACCTCACCCAACTCTTGAGCTGTATGGAGAGTGAGAGAGAACTGGTCCCAAGACCTTCCCTTAGCAGAGTTCAGGGTCTCTCTGTTGAGCTGCAGCTCCTGTGACTATTACCCTTCAAACACCACCCAGGCCACTCTGTGACCCTCGCCCTCCTCCCCATCCTGCGTGGTGCGGCTCTTGCCTCCCAGCAGCCTCTACTTCTCATCCTCATCCCCCTCGCTCATGCTGCTGATAGAGGCTGAAGCTGCTTTGGGTGAGGAAGGGGGTGAGGTTTTGAGTGGAAGCCATGAGAAGGTGGGCGATGGGGAGCGGGAAGGGGACCGGCTCCGGGTTGGGCTGCTCACAGGGCTCTGCTTCGGGGATAAGGCCTGCAGCATCCGGCTACTCCTCTCCTGGAACATCTGCTTCTGAAGAGAAATTGGAGAGAAGGCATCTGTTAACTTCACAACCTGAGGCAGCAGCAAAACAAAAAGGTAAAGCAGGCAGGAGAGCCACTACCCCAAAACTCCTGAGCCCACAAACCTACACTTGGACCACATCCCATGTTGTCCAAGACTATGTATAGTAAGGAACTGAGTGACATTCAGGGGTAGTGACAGAAGATTACAGTCACCACTGGTTTGGTTTTTCTCTCTCTCTCTTTTTTTTTTTTTTGAGAGAGAGTCTCGCTCTGTCACCCAGGCTGGAGTGCAGTGGCATGATCTTGGCTCACTGCAACCTCAGCCTCACAGGTTCAAGCAATTCTCCTGCCTCAGCCTCCCAAGTAGCTGGGATTACAGGCACCCGCCACCATGCCTGGCTAATTTTGTATTTTTAGTAGAAACGGGGTTCACCATGTTGGTCAGGCTGGTCTTGAACTCCTGACCTCAGGTGATGCACCCACCTCAGCCTCCTAAAGTGCTGGGATTACAGGGGTGAGCCACCGTGCCTGGCTACCGCTGGTTCTTAACACTCTTTCCTTCTTCCCTTTTTTTCTTCCACCTACAAAATTTAACTGAGTGTCTCTGACTAGCCAGGCAAGTAGTCATGATCTACGGACTGGAGGGGTGGCAGAAAACAAAACCCCTGACCTCATACCCTCACAGATATGAGGAGGAATCACACAATAAACAAAATATGGTATGTCAGATGGATCTGTGGTCTGTGAGAATAAGAGGGCGAGGGGATAGCAAGTGGGGCTGGGAGCAGGGCAGCTGCGATTGCAAACAGGGTGCTTGGGAAAGGCCCCACTGAGAAAACGCTTCTTGAGTGAAGAACCTGGAAGAGATAAGGGGAGGGACCAGGTGAATGGAAATCAGAGGGCGGAGCATTCCAGACAGAGCACCCCAAGAAAGGAGCATGGAACGCACACCCAGGAAGTGCAAGCAGGGCACCGCAGCTGCCTTGAGGGCTGATGGGTGGGGAGGAGCTGAGGGAGGGGGTCGGGAAGAGGTCGCCAAGGAAGGCACAGAGGGCTGTGCCACGGAGGGCCTTGGCAGCCATTGTGAGAACTCTGCCTTTCAGTCTGAGGGGACCCACGCAACAGGTCCCAGGAGAGGAGGAGGCCATCATGGCAGTGTGAAGCGAGCTGGTGGGGAAGGGAGATGGGGAGGCACTGCGGGAGATCAGGCCAGAGACATATTAGGCGGCGGTTTCATGTACAGTCTCCTCTGAGAAGAGAAACCGCTGGAGAGTTCTGAGCAAAGGATTAACAATCTGTTGCTTGTTTTCAAAAGACCATTCTGACTGCTGTGTTGGGAACAGACGGCAGTGAGGCGGGGGCAGGAGCAGGGAGCCCAGTTATGAGCCCGTTGCAATAAGAATCCAAGGCCAGGTGTGGTGGCTTATGCCTGTAACCCCAACACTTTTGAAGGCCAAGTTGGGCAGATCATTTGAGGTCAGAAGTTTGAGACCAGCCTGGCCAACATGATGAAACTTTGTCTCTACTAGAAATACAAAAAAATTAGCTGGGCATGGTGGTGGGCACCTGTAATCCCAGCTACTGGGGAGGCCGATGCAGGAGAATCACTTGAACCCAGAAGGCGGAGGTTGCAGTGAGCCGAGATGGCGCCACTGTACTCCAGCCTGGGCAACAGAGTGAGACTCCGTCTCAAGAGAGAAAAAAAAAAAACCCAAGATGGTGATGGAGCCTGGCCTGGCCCAGGATGACGGCAGTGTGGTGAAAAATGGCAGGATTCCTAGTATATTTTCCCCCATATTTTTACTGAGGTATAATAAACTCACCCTTTTTAGCGTACAGTTCTGTTAGGGTTTTTTTTGTTTTTGTTTTGTTTTGTTTTGTTTTTTTTGACAGAGTCTTGCTCTGTCGTCCAGGCTGGAGTGCAGTGGCGCCATCTTGGTTCACTGCAAGCTCCGCCTCCTGGGTTCACACCATTCTCCTGCCTCAGCCTCCCGAGTAGCTGGGACTACAGGTGCCCGCCACCCGGCCTGGCTAATTTTTTGTATTTTTAGTAGAGACGGGGTTTCACCATGTTAGCCAGGCTGGTCTCGATCTCCTGACCTCGTGATCCACCTGCTTCGGCCTCCCAAAGTGCTGGGATTACAGGTGTGAGCCACTGCGCTCGGCCAGTTCTGTGAGTTTTGACAATGCATACAGTTGAGTGACCACCACTGCAATCAAGGCATAGGAGGGTCCCATCAGCTCCCAAATTCCCTCATGACCCTTTGGAATCTCCCCTCCCCCAGCCACTGGCAACAGATGTTTTCTGTCCCTACAGTTGTGCCTTTTCTAGAATGTCATCAAAATGGAATCCTACAGTATGTGGTCTGGCTATGTTTTCATGGTAGAGCTAACGGGACTCACTGACAGATGGGACATGGGGTGTGGGAGGAACGGGAATCAAGTGACTCCAGTCTCGGGCCCGAGAAATTGGAAAGCAGTGATGCCATTTCCCAGTTTGGGGAAGACTGTGGAGTGGGAGAAGCTTTCGGTGGTTAAGATCAGTTTACCACTTTGGGACCTCATGTGATGGTTGCTGGGTGCTTTCAGAATTGAGCCCTTCCCTGATGCTCCCCACCGGGCCCCCAGTGCTTCCAGCCTACTGTGCCTGCTGCCTGCTGCTCAGCCTCCCAGATGCTGCATCCCACCAACTTCTGAGCATCCTGCCTGTGCTGCCTGGGGTCTTTCAATTGCTCACATTTGAGTCTTAGCCCCCAGCCACTTAGTTCAATCCTTTGATACAAAACTGGCCCTGAAAGCCAATTCTCCTATTTACCATCTTAGGCTTTGCTTGTCCTTTGGGTTATTCATTTTACAAACCGTTACAGAGATCTTCTGGGGACCAGGTGCTACACAGGAGGAAGTGGGGGGAAGACGAGGGTAAGAGGTGGTCATGTCTCAGCTGGGTCTTTGATAATGCCCAGGAAGAGGTGGATGGAGATGGGGAGTGGGTCCATGGGGGCTAGTAGAGGATGGCCTTTCTAAGCAGAGCACGCTAAGTAAGGAGTACTAAGTCTAAGTTGCTTAGTGTGGCCAGAACCCCACATGCCCATGGGGTGGCAATGGTCTGGACCTAGAGCACCACAAGGAGACTGGATTTCCTACTCAAGAACCCCAGAAAGATTTTAATCAAGGGCGGAGTCTGATCAGATCTGTGTTTTAGAAATACCTTTGGGTGTCAGCATTAAAAGCAAAGAAAGAAACCATAAAGGAAAACATTGACATTTGACTACACAAAATTTTAAGACTTCTGTACCTCAAAAAAAGAAAAAACCACCATGAAATAAGACAAAAGGCAAAAAATAGTGGAATTTTTTGCAACGTTTACCTACAAATGATAGATCTCGGTATATAGACAGAGCTTATAAATCAAAAAGAAGAAGGTGAAAAGCTTAGTAGAAAAATGAGCATATGGCCTGCATAGACAAGTCACAAGAGAAGTTTGCAAATGAGCTAGAAAAACTGTTCAGCATCACTAGTAGTCGAACAAATGCAAATGGCTGAAATAAGATATATTTTATATATCAGATTGCTAAAGTTTTAAAAATTTGTTACAGCTAGTGAGGGCTCAGGAAAAGGGCTACCCTCATGTTACTGCTGGTAAGAGGATAAAATAGCAACGCCTTTCTGAGGGGTAATTTGGCAATAGATGCAAAAACTTCTATTTTCTGAGGAGATAATCAGAGATGTAAGTAAATCTTTATTGTGTATAATGGATATTCAATGCAGTGTATAACACACAACACTGCAAATTCTCTAACTAGGTTAGAGAAACCTGTACAACTCCAAGATGATATAATAAGCAGATGAGGAGAATCGGGTTCTTAAATAATATTCCATCATGTGAGAAAA
Organism: Hylobates moloch; assembly: GCF_009828535.3. NCBI lineage: Eukaryota > Metazoa > Chordata > Mammalia > Primates > Hylobatidae > Hylobates > Hylobates moloch. The sequence continues at coordinate 21,411,529 of NW_026652282.1, forward strand.
CACTCATGAGCAACTGCAAAGCCAAAATGATTTTAGAACACTACGTTCTGCATGATCTCAAGTTTGTAGAAGGAATGTACATATACGGAGATGGGAAACAGATGGGAGTGATAACCCGAAATGTTAACAGAGAGACTGCTGTGGATGATGAGACTGCGAGTGATTTTCAGTCCCTTCTTTACTTTCTAATAGTTATATAATGAATATATATTACTTTTACCATAAAAAAGCATCACAGTAGGAAGAAAGAACTCATGTAACCCATGCAAGGAGATCAGGCTGAAAGGCAGATGTTACAATAATGACATTGGTAAGGAACTATTAAGGCCACAGGCACATCACCAATAGCACTGCCTGCCCCCAACACTCATTTTTCCTTTCTAAGCTCTAGCCCCTTACTTTGTAGAGTCCCAAGTTTCCTCTAGCAGATATAATAGATGATGGCTGAGTGCTCAGGTCTTTTCCAGATTTAAAATTCCACACGTCTGCTAATATACCAATTATTTACCTTCCATTAAGGCACTGACAATTCTGCCAAAAGATATCAAGCCCCCCTCAAAGTCAAACAGCAAAAAAAAGGTGCAGTACAACAGCACTCCCTTAGATTAAACCCATTTATGAGACAAAATCAAATGCCATAAGGATTGGGTGGTCTATTATTAACAGCAACATTTAAAAACATTCTTGAACTTCTAGCAGGCACTTTAAAATATGTGTTTTTATTACTGTAATCTTTAAGTATATTTTCTGTGGCAGCCATTAGCCCTCCTGCTGTTAATGGATTGTCAGGATTTCCATTAGAAGTTCACTTTCTAAGAAATCTACGACTTGTCTACTATAGTTTGAATCAAGCTCATAGCTGAGAACATTCTGCCTGAGGGGATGAAAGAACTTGAATCTTTAATGATAAACAACGGTGTCACACTTCATAAAATGCAATATCCATGCAAAATAACTCCCAGCCTCAATTTGCCAGCTCTCTGATCTGTTTCTGGTGCATTTTGAAGGGTGGTTCCCTTGCAAAGGAGTGGAATTCAATACAGTCAGGAGAAAGTTTGTAATGAGCTTCCTGGGAAGAAAAGCACTTTAGAAATATAACAAATAAGGAAGAGCATGCATGGCATTTTCCAAGAGTAAAGGTATTTAAATTCAGACTCTCACTGTATTAAGACGTTTCCATTTATAAAGTTTTCCCCCAAGAAAATAATCCCATTTATAGTCCTGTCCATACGAAAGTAGTTTTCTATTTCTCTCCTATGAAGTTTTCCCTTTTAAGAAGTACTTAACATCGGCCGGGTGCGGTGGCTCACGCCTGTTATTCCAGCACTTTAGGAGGCTGAGGCGGGCGGATCATGAGTTCAAGAGCTCGAGAGCAACCTGGCTAACATGGTGAAACCCTGTCTCTACTAAAAATACAAAAATTACCTGGGCATGGTGGTGGGTGTCTGTAATCCTAACTACTCGGGAGGCTGAGGCAGGAGAATCGCTTGAATCCAGGAGGCGGAGGTTGCAGTGAGGCGAGATCATGCCATTGCACTCCGGCCTGGGCAACAGAGCGAGACCCCATCTCAAAAAAACAAAAACAAACAAAAAACCGGAAGTACTTAACATCTAGTGGGACAATAAATGTCTTGACAAATGCCTTTAAAGCTTTCAGTATTTCAGATATATTCTGGTTTTTCTGCCAAAAAGAAATGAAAAAGTTCCTAGTACGATCTGGTTTGGTTTGGCCCTTGGGTAAGCAAGATGAAACTCAAGGAGAGAAAAGGGTCCATGCTTCAGTTCTGGCCAAATCAATAACAACTAACCCTTACACAGTGCCCGACACGGGTGCCAGGCACTGCTCTAAGGGCGTTGAAGTGTGAGCCAGGCTGGGTGCGGTGGCTCATGCCTATAATCCCAACACTTTGGGAGGCTGAGGTGGGAGGACTGCTTGAGGCCAGGAGTTCGAGATCAGCCTGGGCAACATAGTGAGACCCCCATCTCTACAAACAATTTTGAAAAACTTAGCTGGGCGTGGTGGTTTGCACCTGTAGTCCCAGGTACTCAGGTTGAGTGGGGAGAGGGCTTAGGTGGGAAGATCGCTTGAGCCTGGGAGTTCAAGGTTGCAGTGACCCATGATCGTGCCACTACATTCTAGCCTGGGCAACAAAGCAAGACCCTGTCTCAAAAAACATAAATTTTAAAAATGAAGTATGAACCAATGTAATCCTCGCAACAGCCCTATGTGGCAGCTATGTTTACTTTCCCCATTTACTGATGCTATGACTAAGTCCCAGAGAGGCAAATGAACTTGCCTTAAGCCACCTAGCCAGAGAGTGACCCCCTGCTTATGACCACCTCTCTTGTAATTAGCCAGTTGCATAGTAAGAAACTTTTCATGTTTGTTCACATTTTATTTGTACCTTTGTTTAAGGATAAAAATTTTAGGCCAGGCACGGTGGCTCATGCCTATAATCCCAGCACTATGGGAGGCCGAGGTGGGTGGATCACTTGAGGTCAGGTCAGGAGTTCGAGACCAGCCTGGCCAACATGGTGAAACCCCATCTCTACTAAAAATACAAAAATTAGTTGGGCATGGTGGCATATGCCTGTAGCCCCAGCTACTCAGGAGGCTGAGGCAGAAGAATCACTTGAACCCAGGAGGCAAAGTTGCAGTGAGCCGAGATTGCGCCATTGCACTCCAGCCTGGGCGACAGAGCAAGACTCTGTCTTAAAAACAACAACAACAACAATCTTTTTTTTAAAAAAAGATAAAAATTTTAAAACTGTCAAAGTCTCAGGTGGGAAATCTAATTCAGATCCACAAACTATATTTTGTAGCTCTTTTCTCAAAATCAAAAGTCTTAAAAATTAGCAGTGCCTAAAATTAGGATGATTATTTAAAAAAAAAACAAACAGAAAATAACAAGTGTTGGTGAGGATGTGAAGAAATTAGAACCCTGTGCATTGCTGGTGGAAATGTAAAACTGTGCGGCCACTAAGGAAAACAGTAAAGGCGGCTCCTCAAAAAAATTAAACATAGAATTACCATGTGGTCCAGCAATTCTATTTCTCAGTATATACCCAAAAGAATTGAAAGCAGAATTCAAACACCAATGTTCACAACAACCCAAACGTCCATCAATGGAATAATGGATAAAAAAGATGTGATGTACACATAAAATGGAATATCATTCAGCCTTCAAAAGAAAGAAAATTCTGACACATGCTACAACATGGATGAACCCTGAAGACATCATGCTAAGTGAAATATGCCAGCCACAAAAGGACAAATGCTGTATGATTCCACTCATATGAGGTACATAGAGTGGTCAAATTTATAGAGGCAGGAAGTAGAAGGCTGGCTGCCAGGGGCTGGGGGAAGAAGGGGATAGGGAGTTCTTGTTTAATGGTTACAGTTTCTGTTTGGGATGATGAAAAAGTTCTGGAGATGGATGGTGGTGATGGTTGCAGAACAATGTGAATGCAACCATTTAATCCCACTAAACTGTGCACTTAAAATGGTTAAAACGGGCTGGGCACAGTGGCTCATGCCTGTAATCCCAGCACTTTGGGAGGCTGAGGCAGGCAGATCACCTGAGGTCAGGAGTTCGAGACCAGCCTGGCCAACATGGCAAAACCCCATCTCTACTAAAAATATAAAAATTAGCCGGGCATGGTGGTGGCTCACGCCTGTAATTCCAGCTACTCGGGAGGCTAAGACAGGAGAATCAGTTGAACCTGGGAGGTGGAGGTTGCAGTGAGCCGAGATCACGCCATTGCACTCCAGCCTGGGAGACAAGAGCAAGGCTCAGTCTCAGAAAAAAAAAAAAAAAGGTTAAAATGGTACATTTTATGTTTATGAATATATTTGTCACAAATTTGTTTTTTGAGACGGAGTTTCACTCTTGTCCCCCAGGCTGGAGTGCAGTGGTGCAATCCCGACTCATTGCAAACTCTGCCTCCTGGGTTCAAGTGATACTCCTGCCTCAGCCTCCCGAGTAGCTGGGATTACAGCCGTGTACCACCATGCCTGGCTAATTTTTGTATTTTTAGTAAAGATGGGGTTTCATCATGTTGGCCAGGCTGGTCTTAAACTCTTGACCTTGGGTGATTCACCTGCTTTGGCCTCCCAAAGTACTGGGATTACAGGCGTGAACTACTGTGCTTGGCCGCCAGCTGACGTCTTGAGTGCAACTTCATGAAAGACTGAGTCAGAACCATCCAGCTGGGCTGCTTCCTGATTCCTGACCCTCAGAGACTGTGAGATAATAAATGTTTGTCGTTTTAAGCCACCAAGTTTTGAGGTAATTTGTTACCACCAAAAGCTAACTAATAGGCATGGATACCACACTTTCTGCTTGCTGAGAAAGCCTAGAGACAGCAGTAGAGTAGAGGGCTGAGAGTGCCTATCATAAATCTAGATGGCCTGGTCTCAAGTACAATTCTGGCAACTGGCATTGTCAAAGGCCTTAGAGGGATGTTGGTAGACCTCAGTTTCTCTACAGTAACACACCCCGACCAAAGGAAAATGAAGCAAAATGACTGCATCATGTGGACATTCCTATGGTGAAGGATACAGATATGACCAGGAGAGAGAGGCTAGCCCCAGGCTCCATCCTACCGCCTAACAACTCCTGTGAGACCATGGGAAAGTTTCATAGTATAATTTTATAGGCCTTTGTCTATATCTGTATATTTATCTATAAAATGTACCTTCTTGTGTGGTTAAAATGGGTGGCGGGAGGCCACGGTGGGTGGATCACTTGAGGTCAGGCGTTTGAGACCAGCCTGGCCAACATGGTGAAACCCCGTCTCTACTAAAAATACAAAAATTAGCCGGGCGTGGTAGCACATGCCTGTAGTCCTAGCTACTCGGGAGGCTGAGGCAGGAGAATCACTTGAGCCCGGGAGGCAGAGGTTGCAGCGAACCGAGATCACGCCATTGCACTCCACCTGGGGTGACAGAGTGAGTGAGACTCCATCTCAAAAATAAATAAATAAATATAAATAAATAAGTAAATAAAATGGGTAGAATAAATGTGCAAGGACATTGAAAAAAGAATTCAACCTGCTATACAACTTTTAGACAATATCATCATCATCATCTTCTTATTTACTATCATCATCATCATCATCATCATCCTCATCATCATCACTACTTTCTACTCAGAGATAGCATGTAAGGGCTTCAATTTTATATTGCCATCCTTAATGTCAAATATGAAGTCACTTGGGGAGACTTAAAGACTATGGCCAGGCACGGTGGCTCGTGCCTGTAATCCCAGCACTTTGGTAGGCCAAGGCAAGAGGGTCTCTTGAGCCCAGGAGTTCGAGGTTACAGTGAGTCATGATCACGCCAGTTCACTCCAGTCTGGGCAACAGAGTAAGACTGCATCTCTACAAAAAATTTAAAAATTAGCTGGGCATGGTGGCACACAGCTGTAGTCCAAGCTATCTGGGAGGCTGAGGTGGGAGGATTGCTTGAGTCCAGGAATTTTAGGTTACAGTGAGTCATGATCATGCCACTGCACTCCAGCCTGGGCAACAGAGTGAGACCCTGCTTTAAAAAAGACTATATCACAAGGAGCAAATTCAAATATTCCCTGGGGCCAGATGGGCTGCATAAATGTGTGAGTCAGGTTAGGGAAGGGGGAAGGAGCAGCGGAGCAAGGTGTGACTATGGCAAACAAGAGCTCATGCCTTCCCTAAAATAAATTTTAAAACATTGTTAAGGGCAAAGCACACTACGTTTGCGTACTGAATTTGATCCACCAAACACCAAGTTGTAATAAAGTCCTGTACCTAGCACCATAAGCAATAAAAGTCTAAAGCTATCTATTTATCATCTGTCTGTCTACACACACACACACACACACACACACACACACACACACACATACACGTATATGGGGTGGGGGATTTAGGCCTTACCATACAAATCCTTTGCAGATGCTGGAAGGTTCTGTGAATAGGTCTTCCTCATACATCCATTCATTCATACATTCATTTAACCCAGAAATATTTGTGGAATACCCACTATAAGTTACATACTATGCTGCATACCAATCTCATTGTACCAGAACTTGTATCTTAAATCCTTCTATTTTGTGCCTTTCCAAGTTTGGGTTGTTTGTAACAGTACTGTATTTGCTGGTAATACAGATCTTCTATTTTAAGAAATGAGTTCCAGTCCCAAATTCACAAATAAGGAATTATTATAATAATGGCATATTCATGAAAAGCAAATTACTTATCTTGGCGTTTAACATCCTTGTAACTATTCCTGTATTTTTAATGTCAACAGAAAAAAAGTAATGTCTTAGTCTGGCTGATATGGTAAATTAATGGTAATAACAGTCTTGACACTAATAGCAAGTTTTAAAAAGAAAAACCTCCAGTCTCTAAACTGGGTTTCATTTCTTAAAAATCACCTTGGCTTGCTGTCATCAGACTCCCAAGAGCAATTCCAGCTACTATTTCACCTTCACTGGGAGCCTGAAATGACTAAGGTCTATAAAGTTTTTATGAAATTATATATATATATATATACACACACACACACACACACACACACATACACACATACACACACATATCTATATACATATATACAAAAACACACATATACACACACATACACACATATATACATATATACACACATACACACATATATCACACACAGATATACACACATATATACACACATAAACACACATATACACACACATATATACACACACATACACACACACACACATATACATATATTTTTTGTTGTTGTTTTTTGAGACAGAGTCTCTCTCTGTCACCCAGGCCGGAGTGTGGTAGCATGATCTGGGCTCAACCTCCGCCTCCTGGGCTCAAGCAATTCTCCTGCCTCAGCCTCCTGAGTAGCTGGGACTACAGGTATGCACCACCACACCTGGCTAATTTTTTTGTATTTTTAGTAGATACGGGGTTTCACCATGTTGGCCAGGCTAGCCTCAAACTCCTGACCTCAGGTAATCCATCCACTTCGGCCTCCCAAAGTGGGAAATTATATTTTTTCCCTGCCTTTACTCACTCCAAGTGGAGAAAACATCCACCCCCTTGAGTTACTATACCAGCTCTTATCAGCAGAGACAGGTTTCTGAATCCCTGTAAACGAATGAACACCTACATGGTTTCATTAAAAACCACTAGCTGTTTCTTCAGAGCCCGGAAATTAGTTGTGAAAATGTGAACTATTAAAATATACACTAGATTAAATAGAAAATTTCAGACCATATGTCATAGAGACGAGAGAACAGGGTCTGTACTTTGTCTGTTTTTATGTTCTTCTTTATGCATAGTGCCATGCATAGACAAGAACATTAAGAAATGTACCAGGAATTAAATTATCTGAGCTGAAATTTTTAACAGGCCTGGGGAAAATGAAAAGGAGCCCAGCCCTTGGCTCCTCCACTCTTGCCAGCTCTTTCTAGGAGTCTTTGAAGGCTCATGCAGTCCTTGTAAACCTTTCACCCCTCTCAGACTCAGCCGATAGGACATGGTTGGCCTATAACACCCACCTCTATAATCACTTAGAGGCTGCCAGGTGTTAAGCAAAGCATCTCTCCCAACTTCCCAAACATTGCTCTTTTTCTATTACTAATTGAGTGTTTCACTTTTAGATAATCCTATAATGAATGAGCTCAAACAAGCAGAGGTAGCAGTGACAACCCGTCAATAAAATAATTAAGTCAAAGTGGATTTTGGTAGAGACTTCTCATGTTATAATAGCAAATCCAGGCTACTTAAAATCAGAGAAATCAAATGGAATTTTTTCTTTTTGTTGTAGGAGGAAATTTCATTTTTAGTATCTCTTTCATACAACCCTCGCCAACCCTTTAGTGTCTCTAAAGTAAACCTTTCTAATCTCTTTTACAGACCCCTCATCAACTCTCCTGACAATATTGGTATTTACTTAGGAAGGGCATGCACAATAGAAATACCAATAAAGTACCAGTGGAGGTTTCCAGAATTTTCTTTTCCCTTTCCATAGTTATCATTCAGAGTTGTTCGGATTTTAGGCAAGGAGACCCTCTACATTTCCTCTCAGTTTTAAGATTCAGATCATGTCCTCAGTCCCCAAAGACTGTTGTGCCTTATCCCAACACTGGCATATCATGAAAAACCAGGGGAAAATCAGGGCACGATGGGCACAGATGCAGGGCAAACTCCTACTTCTCTCTCTCTCTTCCAACCAGTAAAAGAAGAGGGCTCCTGACAACAGAAACTGACTGACATAGTACATTTCTTTGGATTCTCCTCCCCAAAACATAAATGCCAGTAGTTGATCCAAGATCCCATCATCCATGTCTTGTAACACAATCTCCACGCTGCCACTAGCCCACTTCATCTGTACTCCCAAAGTTTCATCATCTCCAACTGGGAGACTGAGATGAGCGACAGCATCAACCCCTGAAGTAATAGACACTCAATGATCACCAAATGGCTTCCAAGCTCTGGATAAGAACTAGAAACTGAGACCAGACCTGGCTTTGTGTGCTACTGGGTGCCATATTGACGGGTAAAGCAGAAACTCAGTAAGGAAGTGACATGGACTTGAAGTCATTCAGGCTGATGCCTAAAGTAGAGGGCATGCAGTGGATCTGAGATAAGGCACCCTTGAGTGGCTCCATAAAAAGGAGGATAAACTGAAAACACTCATCATTGTGGGGTAAAGTGAAATAATTACATACCCATGCTCCGTCAGGTCCAAACAGTTCTAGGAAGTTGCCAATGAATTCCCTTGACTTCTCTTCCCACTTTTGAATTAGATCATGGCTCTTTTCTTCCACTCTGTTCACAAATTCCTTTGATCTTTCCTCCACATTCTTGACTTTTTCCTTCATTTTGTCCACTTGGTTCTGGAAACGGTACCTCTTCTCCTGGTGAAAGTTTACAGGAAAAAAAAAACCAGATTTATCCAAAAGGACGTGAGAGAGATCAATCATTCCCATTAAAGTTCACATTTTATTTCAATTTGTATTTGTTCGTAACCTGAAGAGTCAAGATGTTGCCATTTCCCAAGGGCTAGGTTGATGGAAAGGCACATCTCTTGTAAGAAAAGTCATCTGCCATTAATCCATTTGGATATGTAAAGGGAAGTACAAGTGGTTTTAATATCTTCTTTCTTTTAAATGTCTTTGAGTTGGATTCACTTATATAAGAGGAGAATAAAAAACACACAGCTGTCTTTTGTTGTGTGTAGATATTGGGCAAATAACCCCATTCAATTCTGCTGGGACTTAGACAAAAGTATGAATTGTGCACACAATGACTATTCAGAAGCTGCCTGAGTTTGCTGTTTTACTGGGATATGGTTAAAACAATATTGCTTGAGATAAGTGGGCCATTGACTGGGCCTTAGAACCTATGTGTTATGCTAAAATTTCCACTGTAATGATATTTTCCACTACGCTAATTTAACTGTATTGATTTCCTTGGTGGTGATGAACGCTTTTGTGCTGATAGTTTCTCTAGACTCAGATTTTGTTCTTCTTATAGTCTTTCTGCAGCAATGTCTACTTATGTGCTTGGAAACCATCGTATGCTGGGCAAGTCACATGTCACCTCTAAACCTCAGTCTCCTCATCTGTAAATTGGGGATAATAATCATCCCTACCTTAGGGTTGCTGTGACAATACATGCAAAGTGCTTGGCACAAAGGCCAGCATTTAGTAAATGCTCAGTGTGTGTTGGGTGTTTCATTAGTATTAAGTGGCAGAGGCATTTGTCTGTGTTACCTGATGAGAGCAGTATTAAAACCATGAAAATAACATGAGGCTCTTCCCCCATGAAATCATGATGTTTCTCCTAAAGGGGTAAGGCTTATCATTTTTCTTTACTATGTGGGACTAAAGTTCATTTTGTGTTTTAGAATTTTTTTTTTTTTTGAAATGGAGTCTCGCTCTGTTGCCCAGGCTGGAGTGCAATGGCATGATCTCAGCTCACTGCAACCTCTGCCTCCCAGGTTCAAGCGATTCTCGTGCCTCAGCTTCCTGAGTAGCTGGAATAACAGGCACGCACCACCACATCCAGCTTATTTTTTGTATTTTTAGTAGGGACGGGTTTTCACCATGTTGGCCAGGCTGGTCTTGAACTCCTGATCTGAAGTGATCCACTCGCCTCGGCCTCCCAAAGTGCTGGGATTACAGGCATGAGCCATTGTGCCTGGCCTGTGTTTCAGAATTTTTTGAAACACCTGGAATATTGCAAAACTGGGTCAAGAGTCCTTGATTTCGACCTTCCAAACCTTCCTACAGCCTCAGGGTGCGGCATGAGCTATGTGTGTTGCTACTGAGAGCTATATATATACATATATATGCTATGGGAGGCCACTCTGTCTTCCGTTACTTACTAGGTGACCTTAGGTGAGTTGTTCAACCTCTCTGGGCCTCTGTCTCCTCATCTCTGTGTTGGACATAGTCATCCTACCCACTCTTGTAGGCTCATCATGAGGATTAAATGAGATAATCCAAGTAAAACACTTGGATGAGCATATGATGAGCTCTTGGCAAATGTTAGCTGTTGCCTTTATATCACTCTTTTCCACAGTTCATTCTGCACTGGAAATACTTACTATATATGGCTCTCAGGGCAGCACAGAATAGCTGAATGAGCACTGGGCTGGGAGTCATGAGACTGGGAAGTTGCTGCTGCCTCTACCTCTCCCTGACCTGAAGGACCTTGGCCAGGCTCCCTTTCTGGGCTCAGCGTTCCTCATCTCTAAATTGAGGGACTTGGACTGGGTGACTGACTGGCATCAGGTCCCTGTCACCTCTGAGGTTCCGTGATTTGTCTACACGCCCATGCAACACATTAGATTTCATCTCTGAACTGCAGCCAGGTTTGTCGTCACAGGAAGGCAGCGAGTGCATCTGAACTGCCTGCACGGTTCCTTGAGCTAAGTGGCTTATCTAAACGCCGTTTAAAGAGAGTGAGCAATAACTTTTGAAAATGGCTTGACATGCTTGGATGGTTGACCGAATTCAATTTGAAAGAACAGACAGTTTAATTTATTGAAATAACCAGGGCTTTATTCTCTATCAGATACTAAGTAATCACTTTGACTGAATTATGTTCAGCCACTTGTTCTGGTGCCACTCAAACCCGACATTTTCTGACATTTCCTGACATTTTGTTGCCCGGCTTATATGAAGTCACAGAGCCTAGACTCTCAACACTCCCTGCTTTGTGAGGACAATTCATGATCACCGATTCACAATTAATGAGCCCCTCCTATTTTGAAGGCACCAATGATCAATCGTGTGAGCTATTGGATAATTATAGCTGCATGTAATTTTAAGTATCTAGCTTTGAAGATGAATCATCCTTTGAAAATACAGCGTCTATTTTGGGGGGTTAGAATTCTGTATGTATGGAGGGTTCTTATTTTAATCAAAGATATTGGCACCTCAGAGCCCGGGCAAATACAGTGGCTCAGAATCACTAACATCATCTCCAGCAACTGGGCTGCCCTCTTTGCTTTTTAACAGTTTGTTTTGCTTATTTTAAAGATTGTTTTTATTATTATTATTATACAAAAATGGCATCCTGAGGGAATCTAAGTCACTGTTAATGTTCTCTGTCTGCTATAAAGACACATACACATGTATGTTTGTTGCAGCACTATTCACAATAGCAAAGACTTGGAACCAACCCAAATGCCCATCAATGATAGATTGGATAAAGAAAATGTGGCACATATACATCATGGAATACTATGCATACATAAAAAAGGATGAGCTCACGTCCTTTGCAGGGACATATATGAAGCTGGAAACCATCATTCTCAGCAAACTAACACAAGAACAGAAAACCAAACACCACATGTTCTCACGCATAAGTGGGAGCTGAACAAGGAGAACACATGGACACAGGGAGGGGAACATCACACACCAGGGCCTGTCGGGCGGGCGGGGGGCTAGGGGAGGGACAGCATTAGGAGAAATACCTAATGTAGATGACGGGTTGATGGGTGCAGCAAACCACCATGGCACGTGTATACCTATGTAACAAACCTGCATGTTCTGCACATGTACGCCAGAACTTAAATGTTTTAACAGTTGCTCTATTATTAAACTAACAGCAGTCCTGTGGGAACAATATGGTAGAACTACAAAACGAAGCCAAAGACTTTAGGCTTTATTTAAGCAGCTGTAATTTCTTTGGACAATGTAAAATGGCCATTAAGGTTTCTAATGAGCATCTGCAAGGCCTTAATCAAATGAAAATTTTAAAACGTTAGAATAAAAAAGTTTCTCTGGGTTTAGCTTTCATTGCCTCTTCCCTCCTCCCTTTCCTTTCAGCAGAAGACAACTCTTGCCTTTTACAAGGGTCAGATCTCCCAGAAACCCTTCAATCAATTCTAAAAATTCTAAAGAGAGAGTTTGGGGTAAGAGGAGGGAAGCAAGGAAGCACCTTTATAAAATGTGAAGCTCACTACCTGTGTTCTTTGGTTAATTTATGTTACCCCTGTAGACACTGGTTTTGTCATCTGTAAAATGGGGATAATAATACATCATGGGTTATTGTGTGGGTTAAATGAGAAAATAAATACAAAGCGTTAAGGACACTGCACAGGCATGGTGGCAAATGCCTGTAATCCCAGCTACGCAGGAAGCTGAGGCAGGAGGATCGCTTGAGCCCAGGAGTTCAAGACCAGTCTGGATAACACAGTGAGACCCTGTCTCAAAAAAAAAAAAAAAAAAAAAAAACAAGTTAAATCGAACTTAAAATATTATACATAGTGAGACCCCATCTCTACAAAAAAAAAAGAAAAAAGAGAGAGAGAGAGAACACTGCATAGCACTTAGTAAGTGCTCAATAAACAGCAGCAGTGGTGGTGGTGGTGTGGCATGGTGGTCTTCAGAGGGTTTGAGGTGGCATGCTTACATTTATAAAGCTGACATTCAGTTCCTTGGCTGTATACCCTCTCTGGAGGTTACGTCGGGCATAAACATCATAGTCACGAACAATTCTGGTAATGATGTCCGATGTTGAGATGCCTTCGGTTCTCTGCGTTGGAACGAACATCCCTGTTCAAGTAGAAAAGAGCAGATAGAGGAAAAATTAAGATCACCTCAGTTGACCCATCTCCTTTAATGGTCCCCCTTTACAGGACAAAGTTGGAGCTCCTGAGTATGCCAATGAAGACTTTATGTCTGGCCCCAAGTGACTCTTCCAGCCTCAGTTCCGTGGAATTCCTCCCTACCTTAAATGCTACCTGTTCATCATCCCAGACCTGTTTCCAGGATGTACCATGTACTTGCCTGGCCCCTGCTGTTTACCCATGCTGAGCCTTTCCTTTCTGCCCTGGATACCCCCTCCCTACTCATATTAACTGCAAAGCTCTTCCTCTTCCTGCAAAGTCCAGCTTCAAGGTTATGCCTCTGGGAAGTCTTTTCTGACATCATGAGGCAGAATCCACAACATTCGGAACTTAACTTATCTTTCATTAACAAAAATGTTGGGCCAGCCATGGTGGCTCATGCCTATAATCCCAGTACTTTCGAAGGCCGAGGCAGGCAGACCATTTGAGTCCAGGAGTTCGAGACCAGCCTGGGCAACAAGGCAAAACCCTGTCTTTACAAAAAATACAAAAATCAGCTGGGTGTGGTGGTGCACGCCTGTGGTCGAGCTACTTTGGAGACTAAAGTGAGAGGATCACTTGAGTCCAAGATCAAGGCTGCTGTGAGCAGTGACTGCGCCACTGCACTCCAGCCTGACCTTGTCTCAAAAAAAAAAAAAATTAAATATTTGTCTCCACGTAGAAAATGAACATTTTGAAAGCACTGATAGTGCCTTAATTGTCTTTGCATCCTCAGCACCCAGCTCAGCCCCTGTGTCTAGCACATGGAAGGTGCTCAATAAATGCAAATTGAGTGAGAAAGTAAATGAAGACTAACAACTGAGTCAATGAATTAGATCACAGCAACTCTGCTTCATCTCCAAGGAAGTCTGCTCACGTTACACTAAAGGAAAAGAAGAAAAAGTGTACTATTTGTGTCGTCTCTGATCTAAAGGCATGCCTGTACGGATGGTTAGATGATTTATCTTCCTAAGAACAGTCTACTGTACATGGTAGTTTCACCACTAAAAGGCCCTTTCATCTAGAATATGTGGGGCTGAGTAAAAATAAACAAGCACAGAGGATGCCAAGTTCTAAAAGAACTTCCTTAAAGGCTTCAAAGATAAATGTGTGTATATTAACAGATATAGGGCTATAAAGAGGTCACAAATATTAACAAAGACAAGAATCAGGTTTATGCTCACATTTCTGTTGTGAACTGAAATGACATGTTGTTGGCAACTGAGATCTTTCTACCCCATATCATTACAGCCACTCAGTCAGAGGCATCAGGCATGGGACAGTATGATGGACAAAGCCTGGGGACAAGGGCACTGGGTTCTTGGTTTGTAGACGTGGGCAAGTCACTCAAACCCTCTGAAGGCAAGTTACTTAACTGTAGTCTCCTCAGCTGAGAAAAAGGTGACTGGACATGATGACCTGGGACTCATCTGTGCCATTTCTTTCTCTCTCACTCCCTACATCCAACTGAGTTCCCAATCTACTTCTTAAATGTTTCCCTAATTCACTCACTTTCCTCCATCCTAAACCAATTCAACATCATCTTGGTCAAAGATCACAGCAAGAACCTCAAAACCAGTCTCCAGCGATGTCATTTTTGTCTGCCTCAACCCAGAGGGCAAGGTCTACAGAGCGTTCTTACTAAATGCAAGTCAGAGGTCTGCTCAAAACCCTCCACTGGCTTTCTGCTCCTCTGGATTCAGAGTCAAGTCCTTAACTTGGCTGTGCAGCAGCTTGCATGTCTCTTCCCTGTGCTTCTCTCCAATTTTATCTCAGACCCTCTCCCTTTCACTCCCTAAACCAAGGCCCCCCTGCTATACAACTGCAGGGGGGAACTGCTGTTGTATTCTTTGGAGCTGGGCAGCAGGCTGACCCTGCCTCAGCCCAGCCATGCTGGATTTCTTCAGTGTCCTGAAAGGGTTGGTTCCCCTCCCCTCACTCTGCCACAGACACAATCTCTACCTAGTTAACTCCTGGGCATCCACTGGGCTTCAGCCTTAGTGTCACTTCCTCAAGCAAATATCTCAACCCTCAGACTAGGTCTTCTGGTGTGTTGTTCCTTCCCATGGACCACTCCCCTTTCCTCCAAATACAGCAAGATCTTTATAAAATGACTTGTTCAACAACTGTCTTGTTGACTATAAGCTACACTAGGGAAGGGATCACGCCTTTCTTGTCCTCTTCTACATTCTCAGCACCGGGTGACAAACAGGCACCATAGGAATATTTGTTGAATGAATGACTAGATGAATATTGATCTCTAAGTGCCCCTCCAAACCCAGTTCTCTCTGAATGTTTCCATCTTGCAGCCCCAATGAGGGTGTCTCTTTGGAGCTTTCTTTTGATGTCATTTGCACGTTTATAGTATCAGTAGCAGAGTGGCACTGCTGATGTTAGAGACAAAACATCCAGTTTCTTATGTTCCATGGTCAGAGGACAGTTGGGGTTTGCCACTAGGCCAAACACTTCTTTTATCACCTTCTAGGAGGGAAGAATCTAACACGGAAAACCAAATGGAAGGCAGAAGATGTAAACATCTAAACACATGAACATAAATAGCACCGAAATTGACCCAGCTGTGCAGGAGGCTCTAGTGGGTGGGGGAACCCTGAGACGACATCCCCACCTTTGTGGGAACAGTGGGGAACGTTCTGGTGAGAAATCCATCCCATCTTTCAGCAGGCACATATTTTACCCACACCCCTCCTGCTGAAATAATAAGACGATTCTCTAGTGACTAATGGATTTTAGCAAGTCATGTAAGACATTGATGCCATGAGCTTACTCTTTCTTTGAAGCCAGAAGGTGAAGTCTCTGTGTTTGAGTAACTGAAAGTAGATTTGGCTTAGGGAGAGATTTGCTTTGGCTGGTTGGGAGGTAGGTCTCTGAAAGAAGCCAAGCCCTCTGTTGACATAATGAGATACCCGGCTTCCTTCAAATCCTAATTATTGCTCTGCTAAAAATATTCGATAATGAGCACGATCAGAGAACCTTTTTTATCATGCTTTTCAGAATTGCGGCATTTGGTTATGGAGCTATTTTAAGAAGCAGCAAAGCACATGTTAATGAAGGAAACTTTCAACAGTAGTAGGCAATATTAGAATGGTGATGAGTAATGTGGACCTTACAGTCTATTTAATTTAAGCTCCATCTTTTCATCCAGCTTTGCTAGAGGATTTTGACACATAGTTCTGACAAGCAGAGCAGAGTGTTGTAAAGCTTAAGTCATGCCCTTGATATCTCTGGTTTCATTTAAAGAGACTTTTGACTTTCAAAATAAGCCGTGATTTGAGTATGAAAGCCAAATATGGATGCTGAGGCCATTTCTGAGCATCTTTCTCCCATGATGAATTCTGGCCTTCTCTACCTGGGTCCCAAATAGATCATTACTGTGATTCTCCCTCCTGCTAAGGAATCAGCAGAGCAGATTTGATGGAGCACAAGGAAGAGTCCTTGCACATAGGAAAAGTCACACCGAGTCTTAGCCTGTGCTTCTAGGGCAAGTAAAATACTACCTGACTATTCAATTTGGAAAGGGCATTGGGGTGGATTAAAGATGGCCCAATTCCCTTCCCCTGGAATCTGGGCTGGCCTCAGTGACTTGCTTGTACCAAATGAATGTGGCAAAAGTAACTCTGTGTGACTTCCAAGACTAAGTCAGAAGAATCCTTGTGGCTTCTGTCAAGATTGCTTTCTCTCTAGATATTACCTTTCAGCTGCCATGCTGTGAGAAGCCCAAGCAACATGAACACGCCACCTGCATCCCCCAGTGGCAACTGCAACTGAGCGCCGTGATCACAGCCAGCATCCAAGGCCAGCCAGGTAAGTGTACCACCTGGGAGCCCCAGCCCAGTCGAGCCTTCAGATGACCACAGCCCCCAACAACATCTGACTACAACTGTTTGAGAGACCCCAAGCAAGAACTACCCAGCCAAGCCTCTGCTAAAATCCTGCCCCACAAAATCATGAGTGAAATCAAGAGGCTCTTTTAAGTCACTAACTTTGGGAGTCACTTTCTTATGCAACAATAGGGAGGCTGGATTGCTAGAGTTAGAAAAATGTTGGACTTGTTCCTACACCTAAACAACTGGAACTTGACATTTTATTCCCCAAATCAGGAAAGCAACATATTCTGAGCTCACTGACAGCCACTCACCCAGAAAGAAAACTGCCACCAAATGCTTATTCCTATACACTATAAGGTAGCCAAGGAACTGTTGCCCCCAGGAAACACTGATTCAAGAAACCCTGGGGATAACTCAGCTGGATGAGAATGCCTGGTCCAGATCTTTGCTACTCTAAGTGAGGCCTATGGACCTACAGCATCTAACAACCTGAGAGCTCACTAGAAATGGGAATCTCTGGCCCCACCAGACCTACTGAATCTGAATCTGAATTTTCACAAGATTCCACAGATGATCTGAGGCATATCTAAGTTTCATAAGCACTGGTCTATAACAAATCCTTATGGCAATTTTAGGAAAGGAGCAGCTGGCTCACAGTTCAGATCTTACAACGACTTTAAAGGGTATTTATCAGGCCAGGCATGGTGGCTCACACCTATAATCCCAGCACTTTGGGAGGCCGAGGTGGGAGGATCACTTGAGCCCAGGAGTTTGAGACCAGTCTGGGCAACACAGGGGGACTCTACAAAAAATTTTAAAATTAGCTGGGCATGGTGGTGTGTGCCTGTAGTCCCAGCTACTTGAGAGGCTGAGGTGGGAGGATCGCCTGAGCCCAGGAGGTCGAGGTTGCAGTGAGCTATGATCACACCACTGTACTCCAGCCTGGGTGAAAGAGTGAGACCTTGTCTCATAAATTAAGTAAGTAAAGTAAGTCAATAAATAAATATTAATCACGCCATGCTATAACCCATCTTGATGTAACTGAGGCATCTGCCAGTTTCTTCTCCAGTTCCAGAGCAGACTTCCAAGTCCAAAGTGTGTGAGGTTTCCTTCCTTGGAACTCCTCTCAAACAAGATTGAGACTTGAGAATGTCAGGCCTCCCATTATCCAATGCTCTTGACTTCTGAGAAAGTCCTTCCTAAGAAGAAGGTACAGTCCCCACCACCAGCCCTGCAGGGGATGGCATGGAGCTTCCCAGGCTGGCCCCCGAGGAATGTGAACCAACAAAAACGCCATCAGGGAGAATACATACATTTTATGTAACAATAATTTTTCAAACTAGTATCCAATGTTGTTTTCATTTCTAGGGATCATGTCTGTCCTGAGGCCCTGTTCCCATGGACACTGAAACCTCGATGACTTCAGGGGGAGGCAGATGAAGCCGAGAGTACGGGAGGCCGTGTTCAGCCTTCAACTTCTAAAGCAGGCTGTTTTTAAGACTCATTTAAAAAGAAGAGTTAAGAAAGGCAAGAATTCCACTAGGAAGAGCCAGGCTTTGAGGAGTATAAAAAGGGTATTGTAAATCCCAGAAGTGTCTTTTGAACTATTAAGAACCAGAGGCTGAGTAGACTCAGGGTACAGAATGTTTGACTATAAGCCCTGGAGTGTATATTAACCCTGGGAAGCCATGAAATTAATTAAGGGACAGTTTTCTGCTCTCCAGGAAGAAGAAAATCACCTCTGGGAGTTGAGGGGAGGAGTGCAGAGAGGGATCGGGAGGCGGACAGCAGAAGTGAGAGAACAGGAGTGCGGTCTGTCCCTTGCTCTGACACAGGTTCAAATCTCAGAAAGCTCAGTGCAGGGCCACTGGCACCTTGTTTATGACCAGGAATTTTGGAAAAAAATAGTTTTACAGAGGCCAACATGGCGGGCAGGTCAGACAGGGCCTGACACGGCTTACTGACATTGCCCGGTTTCCCTTGCCCTCTAGTAGATTATGGAGGACATTTTTTAAGTTTCCTGGGGACTCTCTAGAGGAATATGGAAGGAAGCCAAGATTTAAGATCAGCATGACTGCTGGGCAGCACACCTATAGCACAGGGAAGGGAATCCTGCGGCAGAGGCTGTGGCCAGGACAGGCCAAAGCGGGGAGGTGACAGAGTCTCAGAGGCTGCCACAGGGGTCTGGTAGGTGGGGCTGATGGCTGAGCAGGTCTTGAGACTTCACAACTAAAGATCCCCATCCCATGCCAGGCCAGAGTGCTACAGAAACTTAGATCACCTCAGGAGCAAAAGGCTAAAAGTTTACTCTACACGTCTAAGTACAAACCTAGAAGAGTCCAAATGATTTCACATGTCAAGTGTTGTTTTTTTTTTCTGTCAGCTGTGGAAATGGGGTTTCCTAGTTAAGTTTAGTTATGGAAACCACTTATGGCCCCCCAGTTGCTCCTTCCCATACAAAAGACCTGATCACGGCACTCCCCTGCCTGAGAACAGTATTTGGTTCCGTGTAATATCATATGGAAGCAAGCCTCAACCAGCTTGTCCCGCCAGTCTCCATCTCTGCCTCCCACCTCCACACACCCTACACTATATTAACATGTTTATTTTCTCCAGATACACTGTGCTTCGTACAGTCCTACCTTCGAACATGCTGTCCTGGCCTGCTGTATTGTATGTACTCTGCCATAGGCTGGTTATATTTTGGGTAATTATTTATGTCTGTCTCTGCTGTCTCTCAAGGGTGAGGTCTATGTCTTACTCATTTTCTCTCATACAACTCCTGGCTTATAGATGCACTCAGGGGATTCATATATTAAACAATGACAGCCAAAACCATCCAAGATGGAACGGGCTGCCTCAGAAGGCAGGGAGTTCCCCATCATGGGAAATGTAAAAGCATCAGTTCTGCCAGGAGCTGACAATGATGCCAAGAAGGACATAGGAGCCTGGGTCAGTGACCCTTAGGAGCCCATCCTACCTCAAGAATCTGAAGGTCCATGAGTACCAGGAAAAGGCTGTAGTGGCAGCGGCCTGAGTGGGAAATGGTGGGAGCAAGTTCAGTGGAGTCTCATTGGTCCCCAGGAGTGGGGAAGATGGCTCTGATGGCACATGTCAACAATGGCTCTAGTATAATGCAGGGAACATGAGACTTCTTGAAATCCCTATGCATATGGTAACTCGTTATAGTATCTGCACCTGCCCGATAATGGTTTAATGTATGTAGGAAGGTATGCATGGGTGTACCTACAGTGCCTATAGATGAGATGCATGGTAGATAGTAAAATAGCAGAAAATAAGCCAAGCCATTAAAACATTTACCCATTTTTTTTGCCTCCACATGTGGTACCTGATAATATTACTAACACGTGACAAGATGACACTAGAAATATGGCAGGACTAACTTTGGATACAAGGAGTCCAGATTATTAACTAGCCAGTTATCTATCTTCTTCTGGAAGGAAATTTCTTGGGAGTATCCAATAATTTCATTGTGAAGACTTAATTATGAATGAGGAAAATGGCTGCCCTCTAAGTAATGGGGTCCTGCACTTTTCGTCTGATCAGCCCGGAAATTAAGCCTCAGACCTGAAGTTGAGCACTTTGGTGCTCAGGTTCATTCCTATATAAATACCTAAATGGTATCTGTGCCATAACTGAGCCTTAGCACATGCTAACAGTGGCTTGTAGAAGCCGCTTGGGGGACATCTAAAGTTGTAACTTAGATGTTTGTATACACTGCAGATGTCCCAGGGCAGATGTCTCTTATTACACCTGATTATTGTGATGTGGCTGACAGGTGAGCACAGGGGAATGCCTCACCTGCTTCCTTTATGTGCTTGTAAACATCATCAGAGCCAGCAGAGGAATACGGAATGTCATCATGAGCCACAAAGTCAATCTGTTGAAGAGAGAGAAGAGTGATGTCACCACTGGGATGGATGTGCATGTCTGCAGATTTGAAGGGGGGAATGGTGACTTCATAATGCCTTTTCAAAATAAGGCAGTTGTATGTTACATTTATAGTGGAGACCTGAATCCTTGGCTGAAATGTATTTCCAACTATTTTCATTCTATGAGATAATGGGAACTAGAAGAATAAATGTTATGGTTTCTCTCCTTTGCTGGTCCCTCTTTCTTGTCCTACCCCAGAGAGTAGAATTTCTTGGCCTTCTGTCCTTCTGCATCTAAAGTTTCTCCTTGAGAGAACCCAATAATTCTTTGAATTTTTATCATCCCTCCTATGATGAGGAACTCAAATCTTCATTTCCTGTCCCATTGATGGCAATGGGCACTCACACTTAGGTCACATTTTATACTGTGAAAAGGAATTTGTCTCTTTCCTCATTCGATCCTCATAACCACCTTGTGAGGTGGGCAGGCCACATGTTACTACTTCAGTTGGGACATAAGGTGCTGAAACTAGAAAATTTGTTAGATTTACCCACGGCTTAAAGACTGGAGTGGGCTGCTGGGGCACCAGGCCAAGTTTAGTGGGCTACCAGGGCACCAGGCCAGGTGGTCTTAACTCCCACTGCATCCCTCTCTTTTACCACATCTTGCTGTCACTTTAAATCATCCTGTCCTGAATTGAATTCATCTTCCTGAAAACGAGTGACCCCTTCCAATGGCACTTTTATTTTATTTATTTTGGGTCTTGGGGAGACCCGAACCTTGGAATAAGCCTCTTTTCTCTACTTATTTCACTCACCCTAGGTTCTGCTGGGATGTGTGTGTGTGTGTGAGTTTGTGTGCACACATGCATATGTAGGTGTGTGCCCATCATTTTCTCTCCATTGCAACTACACCAAATCCAGGACCTGGTCACCCAGATTACTGCCACCAACTTGTATCTGGCCTTCCTCACTGTAGGCCCCCTCCTCTCCAAGCCATCCTGCTGTCACATGGGGTATCCTCCTTAAACAGGTTTTTTTGTTTTTGTTTTTGTTTTTTTCTGGTCATCCTCATGCCTGCTCATCTTTATTCCTGTTTCCTGCAACATCAAGTAAATACTCCTTGCCTAGATTTTAAAGCCCCGTATAACAAGCCCTTTATAACGGGGTTTCACTCTACCTTGAGAGGTAATTTAGAGTAGCAGTAGTTAAATACTTGAGAGGTAGTTTAGAGGTAGTTTAGAGATAGTTTAGAGTAGTGTGATTCTCTGCCCCACTACTTGCTAGCTATATAACTCATAAGTTGGGGGAAAGGATTCAATCAGGATTTCTCAAGCTCAGTACTAGTGACATTCGAGACTGGAGAATTCTTTGGTGTTGGGAGTTGTCCTGTGCATTGGCACATGCTTAGCTTTTACCCACTAGAAGCCGGTAGCACCCCTCTAGCTGTGACAACCCCACATGTCTCAAGACATTGCCAAATGTTCCTCAGGGCAAACTCACCCCAGTTGAGAATCACTGGATTAAATGACATAATTATGTAAAAATGCTGAAAAGCAATTAGTACGGAGTATATCCTCAATAAATGTTTATTATTATTATTATTAATTCTATTCTTAGTACTCAAACTTAGTTCCTTTTCCTCTCCAATGTATAATAACAACTTCTCAGGGTAGCTGTGAGATTGAATTCAATTCATATAATGACAAAGCCCTTAGCACAGTGCCGGGCACATGGTAAATACTCAATAAATTACAGCCATCATTATCATTATAAGTATCCCCCATAATGCTTAGCACATGTTGAATATACAATAGATGCTTAGTAAAAATGTGGTAGTGATTACTGGAAGTAAATCATATTGTAGTTTTTCCTTTTTCTTTTTATTCTCACTGGGAAATTGTCTCTTCAGCTATTACTCATGCACATTTATCAGTGTTCTCTATTCTCTTCTGCATCGTGGCTTTAAAAATAGAAAAGAAAATTCTTAGAACAGCTTAATCTTATTTTTTTGTACTGCTTATAAAAGGAAAGAATAGCTCCTAATGTGGGGCTGGTAGGGAGATACAAAGCACATAATTTGATGCAGATCAAAAGAATCTCTCATGTTTCCAACTAATAAAAATCTTATGTCAGTAGGATTCTCAGGGTCACAAAATCATAGATATAAAGTTCTTTCTTTAAAGGCTGACCTGTGACTTTCTGGATAAGATGTGTGTTCATTTGTCCCATGAAAAAGAATGCCTGTGAATCGATAAGCATCAATAATGACGGTGGTGATGGTGGTGACAATGACATTTTTGGAGCTCTTGCTATGGGCCAGCCAGTGTTCTAACTGCTTAACTAAGATTTCCTCTTAGATCTTCAAAACATGCCCAAAAGGAAGATACCAACATCATCCCATTTTACAGTTGAGATAAGCGAGTACAGTGTGGTTAGGTGTCTTGTTCAAGGTCCCACAACTAGGAAGAGATAGAGGCAGGATTTGGACCTGGGCGGTTTAGCTCCAGGGCCTATACCCAAAGAAGTGAGAGGATAACAGTCCTCGGGCTTGGGCGGAAGAAAGGTGCCACATCAAGCAGTTCCACATGACAGTTCCTGAAGTTACCTCTTTTAGAAATTGAGAGAGACTTTGGGCTTTCCGTGGTCTTGGCTGCAGAACGAGACTCCCTAACCTTGCTACTTAGAGATTGTGGGAGAATGAGAGTTACCTTGTGTTTTTCCAGAAACTCTGGCGTGAGTGTCCAGGGAGCATCTCTGATAACTTCGTCTACGTAGCGACAGTGTCTGAGAGCTTCGTATCTCTCGGCTTCATTCATCACAGTGAAACCTTTGAATTTGTGGGTGAGATCATCACTGCAAACTAAAACAGGCAAATGCATTAAATGCCATTACTCGGCCCAGGACCTGCTCACAGCCACCCTGGTTCAGACAACGCTTCTTCAGCAGGACAGAAGAAGCACAGCCTCGCTAGGTGCTTGTCATAATCGAACTCAGTTTTTTAAGGGAACAAAGGATTTGGAGAGCAAAGTAGCTAAAATCCACCGACAATTCAGAATTTCATTTTAGTGCTAATTACATCTGCATTCTCCACTGTGGCTTCTATTAAAATTATTCTCTACACTACCTAATGTGACTTTCATATCTTTTTATTTTCCTATCCCACCCCTCAGTGAAAATTACCATTCAGAAATAAAATGACCAAATGAACAGACACAGGAGGGAGAGAAGGAGACGAACCAAGAGGCCTGATTTACAGGAGGTTTGAGTGGTTTGAACCATCAGTTCCACTTATTTTACTAGATTATTGTACTTTGTAACCCAAGTGTGAGACACACAGACACACACACGCACAAATACATATACTTCTGTTCCCTGGATTGAGGGCCAGTCACTACACATCAGGCCACTCAATCAAGAGAAGAAAGTCATAAAATCAAAGGTTTGATCTAGTAGAGTTCATCCTTTCACATCTTTTTTTTTTTTTTTTTTTT
>NW_026652282.1:21436265-21583454 GCF_009828535.3 Hylobates moloch
CCCAGGCTGGAGTGCAGTGGCTCCATCTCGGCTCACTGCAAGCTCTGCCTCCTGGGTTCACGCCATTCTCCTGCCTCACCCTCCTGAGTAGCTGGGACTACAGGCGCCTGCCACCACCCAGGCTAATTTTTTGTACTTTTAGTAGAGATGGGGTTTCACCGTGTTAACCAGTATGGTCTCGATCTCCTGACCTTGTGATCCGCCCACCTCGGGCTCCCAAAGTGCTGGGATTACAGGCGTGAGCCACCACACCCGGCCTCCACATCTCTTATCTTTTCTAGATCTCAGGTTCCTGAACCCTCAAATGGGGATATCTTCCACTATCAGCCTTAGAAAAGATGTTTTGAGAACTTAGAAAAAAAGTGCTTTTAAGCAAACTGAACAATAAATACTATTCACTATCCTATCTTTTGGTTGGCCAAGGGAGCTTTCCTAAGATCTCCTATGTGTCAGGAAGAAATATCATTGTGGGTACAGTCCCTGTTTACCAAGATCCCAGTGAGAGCCTTGCAGTGGCCAGTCAGAACTACCCTGACTGCTCTTTGCAGTGAAATTTTTTTTCTTTAAAATATTATGTACTTATAATAAATTCACTAATTTTTTTTGAGACAGGGTCTTGTTCTGTCACCCATGCTGGAGTTCAGTGGCGTGATCTTGGCTCACTGCAACCTCCACCTCCCAGGTTCAAGTGATTCTCCTGCCTCAGCCCCCCTAGCAGCTGGGATTACAGGTGCGCGCCACGACACCCAGCTAATTTTTTGTATTTTAGTAGAGATGGGGTTTCACCATGTTGGCCAGGCTGGTCTCGAACTCCTGACTGCAAGCGATCCACTGGCCTCAGCCTCCCAAAGCGTTGGGATTACAGGCATGAGGCACTGTGCCCAGCCAATAAATTCACTAATGTTAAGTGTACAATATGTGTTTAATTTAAAAAATTTAATTGATGTATAATAATTAACATATTTATGGGTAGAGTGTTATGTTTCCATGCATGTATACATTGTATAATAATCTAATCAGGATATTTAGCATATCTATCACCTCATACCTTTATCATTTCTTTGTGGTAAGAACATTTGAAATTCTTATAGCTATTTTGAAATATACAATATTGTTAACCATAGTCACCCTAATGTGCAATAGAACACCAGAACTTATTCCTCCTAACTGTAACTTAGTACTCGTTGATGAACCTCTCCCTGTCCCCCGTCACCTACCTTCCCCAGCCTCTGGTAACCACTGTTCTACTCTCTATATCCATGAGATCAGCTTCTTTAGATTCCATATATAAGTAGTATATAAACACAAAGAAATACTATTTAGCTATGAAAAAGAATGGGCAACATGGATGGATCTGGAGGATATTTTGTTAAGTGAAATAAGCCAGACACAGGAAGACAAATACTGCCTAATCTCACAAGATGTGTTTTAAAAACAAAAATATGATCATTTTCTTGGAACCAAATGATGGCCCACACCCAGAATCAAATCTGGCCACAGAGTAAGCACAGCCAACGGTCACACTCAGCATCCTTGAAAAACCTTCTTTTGTAGTCCCTTCACATAATCCACACCCAAGCCATCAGGAAAACTGCAGGCTCTGCCTTCAAAGCACACCCGGAAGCTATGTTTTTCTCAGCACCTCCACTGCTCCCATCCCCACCCCTTCATCATCTCTCCCAGGGATGACTGCAGTAGCCTCTTAACTGATCTCCTGATTCCAGCCTTGCCCACTCCCAACAACCTATTCTCATTGGCCAGAATGAGCCTGCTGAAGCTTGTCAGTCTGTGTCATTCCCAGACTCAGAACCCTTCCCGTCTCATTCAGAGTAAAACCAAAGTCCTCCGATGGCCGACAAGACCCACGCCTCTGCCCACTCCTTGCCTCCCTGACCAGTCTCCTAGTGTCTCCCAGCTCCCCGGCCTTGCAGTTTCTTGAATGCTTCTCAGGTCAGGGCCTTGCACTATTCCCCAAACCTGGAATAGTTGTGCTCCAAATACTCATAGAGCTCACCTCCTCCTCTCCCTCAAGTCTTTCCCCCTACCCTCTTCTTTTTTTGTTTGTGTTTTTTGGACGGAGTTTTGCTCTTGTTGCCCAGGCTGGAGTGCAATGGCACGATCTTGGCTCACTGCAACCTCTGCCTCCCGGGTTCAAGCGATTCTTCTGCCTCAGCCTCCCAAGTAGCCCCACCCTCTTCTGAATTGTGATCCTCTGCTGCGTTACTTCTCCACATGACACTTGTCTCATGTAGCTGTCTTATTCAGTTTTATTGTTGGTGTTCCCCTATAAATTCCCCAAGGGCAGGGACTTTTGTTTCATTTTCTGATGTACCATACCTGGCCCCTAGTAGGCTTTTAACAATATTTGTTGAATGAATTAACAAAGCCTGATACATATAGATACTCAACAAATATTTATTATTATTTACAATAATAGATGTATATTTATCTACAGGTTTCTTCCTTCTTTTCTTTTTTCTTTCTTTCTTTCTCTCTCTCTTTCTCTCTTTCTTTCTTTCTTTCTTTCTCTCTCTCTCTCTTTCCTTCTTGCCCTTTCTTTCTTTCTCTTTCTTTTTTCTTTTCTTTTCTTTCTTCCTTTCTTTTCTTTTTTTTTTTTTTTTGGACACAGAGTCTCCCTCTGTTGCCCAGGCTGGAGTGCAATGGCGCGACCTCAGCTCACTGCAACCTTCACCTTCTGGGTTCAAGTAATTCTCCTGCCTCAGCCTCCCGAGTAGCTGGGATTACAGGCGCCTGCCACCACACCTGGCTAATTTTTGTATTTTTAATAGAGACGGGGTTTCGCCATGTTGGCCAGGCTGGTCTCGAAGTCCTGACTTCAAGTGATCCACTTGCCTCAGCTTCCCAAAGTGCTGGGATTACAGGTGTGAGCCACCGCGCCTGGCCTACGGGAACATTTCAACAACATACACGCAAAGGAGAGACTAATGAGCTTCTAGATGTATATATATATGCCTCTATATCTCCTATACATATTTCCTGAGATGTTTTCTATTATAGCAGTTTATATTACCAAAACAACATCAACCATTCAACCATATGTCTGGCCTGAAAACTGATGAGTATCAGAATCACCCAAGAAGCTTGTTAAATACATGTAAAGAAACCTAGCTCACTCCCTGAGATTTTGATTCAGTGAGTCTGTAGTGGGGCCCAGATAGCTCTGTCTTTGACAAGCTTCAGAGATGATTCTGATGAATACAACATTTGAAAACCCTGAAGCATATTATAAATAACTTGAGTTAAGAGCTCTGCCTGTCTTTAAATCACCCATTATGCCCAGAGGTGGGGGGAGAAGGTGGGCAGGAGGTGACAGGTAGTAGGGCCATAATAACTATGTATTGATTTACTGACTATATTAGTTTTTGACCCCATAAACAGGAATTCTTTATGGGCCATGCAATATGATTTCAAAACTAATCTAAGACTTTTTGAATGTTCTTTTAGGACCTTATTAAAATACTACCCCAAGAATCATATTGAGCAGAAACGGATTTCAGATTCATCCATTTTCTATTTTAAACAGCACAAAACTAGGCCACGCCACATCCTCCCCCTTTCTGAATCTGCACCTGAGCAATTTGGTATAACTTCTACATGACCGAGATAATGGCCTACTGATAGAGCACAAAGAAAACAAACATCCTGTTTATGCCAATACAGGGTCCTATTTTCCTATCCCAGGAGTGACCTCAAGAAGCAGCTGAACATGCTGACCAGTTATTGTCTAAACATTAATTACGCCCAAAGCAGCACTGTTGTTCTTGAGTCTTGGCAAATGCACTCTGACAACCAGATGGAGAGCTCTGGGCAGCGGTATTCCATGGATGAATTCATTGAGCTATCTGGGAACTCATGCTGCAACTAACCTATGCTGGCAGCTCACTGTGCTCCCACAGGAGAGAAAATACAACATAGGGGTTGAACTTGGGAGCCTAACAGACTCGAGTTCTAATCCCAGCTCTGCTATTACCGGGAAAGTTACTCAAACTCTCTGAGCCTCAGTTATCTGGTCTTTAAAACATGGTGAAGTTTTGAGAATTAAATTTGATCATCTTTATGAGCAGAGAGTAATGCTGAATAATGTTAGCCATTTATGAATAGTAGTAGGAAAATAGGATCATTCATGGATCTATTCCTTCAGATTTTGTGTTCCGTCTTTTCCCTGCCCCCTACTCCAAGCAGGTATGAGGGCCCCGTGGTACAGACTCCTTTGTAGGTGCTGTGAGCTCAAGTTGCTAGTAGACAGCCTGCCTTCCTGGCTGCTGTTTTCCAGAAGCCAGAGCAACTTGAGCGGTATTCTGGAAAGAAGAAGACAATGAGAGAGGAGATCTCTCCAAATTGCAGGGAAAGGGCCAAATGTCTATGGATCCCACAAGCAGCAGATGCCAGTGGCAGGACCTCAAGAGAGATGAGAATGTGAGGCCCTAGGCATGGGAGTTCTACCTGGGAACAGACTGCAGTTTCCTGACCTGTGATAGGTACAATGAATCTGCTCCCTTCTAGTAATTATTTGGGCTCAGACAGTGAGGGCAGTGCAAAAATGGCCCTGGGTTGAAGACTGGAGGCCCCGCTCCTATTTCTATAAACATTGTGGACACTTGTTTGACTCTGGGGAGGTAAAGAGAGCCCAATAAAGTCTGAGACTAGGCCAGGCGCAGTGGCTTACACCTGTAATCCCAGCACTTTGGGAGACCGAGGTGGGTGGATCATTTGAGGTCAGGAATTCGAGACCAG
Source organism: Hylobates moloch (assembly GCF_009828535.3). NCBI lineage: Eukaryota > Metazoa > Chordata > Mammalia > Primates > Hylobatidae > Hylobates > Hylobates moloch. Next base: position 21,441,021 of record NW_026652282.1, read on the forward strand.
CCAAGCCAACATGGTGAAACCCCGTCTCTACTAAAAACATAAAAATTAGCCGGGCGTTAGTGGTGCACACCTGTAATTCCAGCTACTCAGGAGGCTGAGGCAGGAGAATCGCTTGAGCCTGGGAGGCGGAGGTTGCAGTGAGCCGAGATCACACCACTGCACTTCAATCTGGGCAAGAGAGTGAGACCCTGTCAAAAAAAAAAAAAAAAAAAAAAAGGCTGAGACTGAATTTCCTACCAGTCAGGCAAAATGGACTCTTAAAGAATATTTAGTTCCAATTAAAATATAATAAAATAAACCCAAGTTTGTGGAGTAATCTTTATGGCTTCTATAGTAGTAGTAGTATGTTTACTGTTGTTATTTTTATTGCCCTCCTGTGAAGCAGAGGTGGCTATCTGGAGACTCTTTAAAAATTTTTTTAGGGAAAAAAACACTCTAGTATAAATTTTAATTCCTTGGCCTGTTTTTAAATGACACAAACTTGTAAATTAAAATGGAAGAAAAAAGAGCTTTGCAAGTGGAGAGTCTCAATTCACTAAAATAATGCCAACAAGGTAAGATTGCATAGAAGAATTTTCAAATTATTACTGGCTACATGCTTAAAAAATTAGAAGTGCAGGTATTGGGCCGGGTGCAGTGGCTCATGCCTGTAATACCAGCACTTTGCGAGGCCGAGGTGGGCAGATCACTTGAGGTCAGGAGTTTGAGACCATCCTGGCCAACATGGTGAAACCCTGTCTCTACTAAAAATAGAAAAATTAACCAGGTGTGGTGGTGCATGCTTGTAATCCCAGTTACTGGGGAGGCTGAGGTGGGAGGATTGCTTGAACCCAGGAGGTGGAGGTTGCAGTGAACCAAGATCATGCTACTGTATTTCAGCCTGGGCAACAGAGTGAGACTCCATCTCAAAAAACAAAAAAAAAGTGCTGGCGTTATAATCACAGGGCAAAACCATGATGATTGTGGTGTCTTTTACTGCCTAAGGTTGAGAAATAGACTATAGTACCTCCAGTTATCACAGTTTCTGGTCCTTTAATAAATGATTTCTGACAAATACCAAGTATTTCTACCAAATACCTGTCCCTATACTTGCCCTGACCAAAGTGGTTTCATGAGTGAAGTCTTCGCTCCACCCAGGGGAACTCCTACAGCAAACCTACCTGCATATGGAAAGGGGACCCTAGTTAATATGGCAGGCCCATTGAACTCACTGTAAGCATTTTACAGGTTGACCACACATACAGTAATCAAGAACCAGCCTTTCAACCAACAACACAGGACACCTATTCTTGAAGACCTCCCTAACTTTCCTCAGTATAGAATTGTCTACCATTAAGTTGGTTGGTTTGTCATTCTCCAGAAAGATAGTCTAAGATAAAGGTCTCCTTAAACTAGGATACATATACCCTCATGGACACACAAAGACTTTTCTTTTTTTTTTTTTTTTTGAGATGGAGTCTCGCTCTGTCACCCAGGCTGGAGTGCAGTGGTGTGATCTCGGCTCACTGCAACCTCTGCCTCCCAGGTTCAAGCGATTCTCCTGCCTCAGCCTCCCAAGTAGCTGGGATTACAGGCATGTGCCACCATGCTTGGCTAATTTTTGTATTTTTGGTAGAGACGGGGTTTCACCATGTTGGTCAGGCTGGTCTCGAACTCCTCACCTCATGATCCGCCCACTCGGCCTCCCAAAGTGCTGGGATTACAGGCGTGAGCCACCGTACCCAATCACATAGACTTTTCAAAAGGTATCCATGAACAGGTAGTTTTAAACGAATCAATGTCCAGATTCAACTTCCAGTGGTACACTTTCCTAATATTAACTAGGTCAAGAAAGTCTCTGGGTCCAAAGCCATGCTTACTCCACTTTACAAAAGAAAGGCACCACCCAAACCTTAATATGTTGTATTGGAAGGAGTGGAGGGCGATTTAGCCTTCAGGGCAAACCAAATGGAAATCTCAGTTAGTGACCATTCAAAGCACCATGAACCTATGAAAGCTTCCTGTCTTTCCCTGTATTACACACATTTCTGTTACAGGTGAAGCCTAGTGTTAGAAACTCAATATAGTAGCGTGGAGAATAATGCAAATTTTTGCCTAACAACTTTGCCTCTTCTTCTCCCAACTATTGTCAAAAAACACATGGATCTTTAGGGATAAGGCCCAAGAACTCAAAGCAAAAGGAGCATTGGAAAGAAATAGTGAATGCTAAAAAAAAAAGGCTTTTTCATGTAGTTAAGGGTAAGCATTTTTTCAGCTATTCTTAACACTCATATTGAAACCTAAAAATGGCTTTTCTCTTGTAGTTAAGAGTAAGCATTTTTTTCCAGCTATTTACTTGAAAATCACTTCAATAAACCAAAGCTATATAGGCTGGTACTGCTGCTTCTTAGAAATGTGACTAGAATATTTTCTAGAATTATCAAATTTTTCAAGATACATTGGAATAGATACATGGGTAAAACATTTACATAATTTTTTACAGACTTCATATGCATTACTTAAAAAGGAAGTTAAAAACCTGTGTTATCAACTTACATCATAAAATAGTTATTCTATTTACAGGTCATCCTAATCCATCTCATTCTGTATAATGTTTATTTTCTACCTCTTTATAACAAAAAATAAAATTATTGTCTGTCTCCAGATCAATGACTTTTTAATAATATATGCCCCCTTTCTATCTTTAAATACATAGGAAAAGTTTAGTCATGGTATCTACTAAAGATAACTATTTCTGTTTTTCATATTTATTTGATTATTCCCAAAAGGCAAACACTAGAATTTGATACACACACACACACACACACACACACGTGTGCCAATATTTAGAGAAGGAATAACATGCCTTTTAAAAATCATACTCTTCTTCCTATAAATATCACATAATTTTATCTATAAATTACATTGCATTACTACAAATTAAGTGCATCGATTTATTGTCTCGTCTTGTTTATAACTTATTATATTAGATCTACATCATTTTAATCTTGACTGATTCTATTTTACATAATCCATTCTATCATTTATTTCTGAGTGTTTTTTATAAAGCTTCTTGAAATAATTCATACATTTGAACTGAAAATACATTCATACATTTGAACTGAAAATACATTAATGCATTTGAATTGAAAAGACATTCTCTTGGTTTGTAGGTTTTTAGTAGGTTTGACAATGAGGACTGGTTTTGCCAATTTGGTTGGGTGGTGATTTCTGCAGTTAGTAATCAGAAACTGTAGCCCTGAGATTTTGTTTTTTAGAAAAGGTTGTAAGCAAATGATAAAAGCATTTTATCAAAAATTACTTGATTGGCAATGGTGTAATTAAATTACTACTATTTCCATTTCCCCAACCCTTTCTGGCTAGATCTAGTTGAATAAGTTGCTTTCAAGTAAAAGAATAAGGGATATAATTAAGAGTCATTTAATAAGTCTTGATATAGCCTTTTGTTAGAATTCCCAGAAAGAGAAAAAGCAAATGATTCTAATAGCTTGGCAACAAATCCTTTTGCAGGTCAGGTCATTTCTAATCCATTGCTTGCAACAAATTTGAAGGAGGATCTTAACAAATTGTCACTTGATAGACCATTAAAATTACTTTTGATGGCAATAATAATAATAAATTATGTTATTATTTTTGGTAAATAACTCAGAAGTTCAAAGAATTGAGTGGCATCACTGTAACAAACTCCTTCCATTCTATCTACACATTTGCATGAACAGCATATTTCAGCACTTATAACTATGACAAGGAAAAAATAGGGATAAAATTGATGTTAAACCCTGCCTCATTCTAGCAGTCAGTTATATTCATCCATAAGTACATCTCCAGGTACATACTATTCATCTCATTAAGAAATATATTGCTGCCCAAATTTATGTCTATGTTAATAATTATTTATCAAAGTGTATATAATGTGGTGCTTTGGTTAGTTATGCTCTAATTTATATACATATTTTTGTTTCAGAGAAGTATGATACAGTGATTGCTAAAAGATTTGCAAACATTAAAACACATCACATTAAGAAAAATTATGGGAGAGAAGCAGAATGAAAATATAAGTTTTAAGAGAAAAAAATGAAACTTATAAATATTTAAAAGTTAAAAAATAGCTTGTTATATGTTTTGTAAATTTTTGATGATATATTTCAAAGCATTCTAGTATTTAGATGCCAATAGATGCATTAAAGTGATTGGGTAACAATTTTGTTTTTTGTTTATGTATTTATTTATTTATTGGAGATGGAGTCTCTCTCCGTCACCCAGGCTGGAGTCCAGTGGCGTGATCTCAGCTCACGGCAACCTCCGCTTCCCGGGTTCAAGCGATTCTCCTGCCTCAGCCTCCCGAGTAGCTGGGACTACAGGCGCACGCTACGATGCCTGGCTAGTATTTTTGTATTTTTAATAGAGATGGGGTTTCATCATGTTGGCCAGGCTGGTCTGGTCTCGAACTCTTGACCTCAAGTGATCCACTCACCTCGGCCTCCCAAAGTGCTGAGATTACAGGCGTGAGCCACTGCGCCTGGCCCATAATTTTGTTTTAAAACGTCAATATTGGATTTCTGGCTTCCAGTCTGGTACGTAAGGAGCTTAAAAGTGGCCACTCGGTCCTGACAACAAGTAAAAACTGAACAAACTGACAAATCTACAAGTCTTAGATCCATTAGAGAACTGAGGTCACAGGGCAAACCACTACTCCCAAAATTGGAGAGAGAAACAGGCAGATAGAGAGAATATTAGCTTACTAGAGCAGAAACCCACAAGCAGAGCTACCTCCCCAGGAACCAGTGCTGGGACAGGAAAATTTAAACTGACAAATCGCTGGCACCTCAGTGTGGACAAGTCTAAGAGTTCAAGAAGCCAGGGGGACAAATACTTTTGTGAGTTTTACCTCCAGGAGCTCAAGTAGGGCCTCAGAGTGACAGAGCAAGACCCTGTCTCTTAAAAAATACGTAAAAATAAAAATAAAAGTTTACATGGAAAGGAAAAAGATCCAGAAAACCCAACTTGATATTGAAGGAGAAGAAAGTGTCAGAAAACTGACACCATCTGACTTCAAAACCTACTATAAAGCTACAGTAATCAAGACAGTGTGGTATTGGCAAGAAGTGCAGACAAATACATCAATGGAACAGACAGAAAGCCCAGAAATAGACCCAGACAAATATACAGAGAGCCAATCTTTGACAAAGGAGCAAAGGCAAGCAAACATAGACCTTTCAACAAATGGTGCTGGAACAAATGGACATTCGCATGCAAAAAAAAATTAAACTAGACATAACCTTACATCCTTCACAAAAATCTAATGTAAATGCCAAACTATATGTAAATGTAAAATGCCAAACTATAAAACTCTACGGAAGAAAACCCAGATGGGTTACCCAGATGGGTTTCTTCTGGGTATGGTGGTGACTTTTTAGATACAACACCAAAGGCATGAACCATGACAGAAACAATTGATAAGGTGAACTTCATTAAAATTAAAAACTTCTGTTCTGTAAGAGACAATGTTAGCAGAATAAGGAAACAAGGCATAGACTGGAGGCTGGGCGCGGTGGCTTACGCCTGTAGTCCCAGCACTTTGGAAGGCCGAGGTGGGTGGATCACCTGAGGTCAGAAGTTCAAGACCAGCCTGGCCAACATGGTGAAACCCCGTCTCTACTAAAAATACAAAAATTAGCCAGGTGTGGTGGCACATGCCTGTAATCCCAGCTACTCAGGAGGCCGAGGCACAAGAATTGCTTGAACCCGGGAGGCAGAGGTTGCAGTGAGCCAAGATCATGCCACTGCACTGCAGCCCGGGCAACAGAGCAAAACTCTTTCTCGAAAAAAAAAAAAAGACATAGACTGGGAGAAAATATTTGAAAATGATACAACTGATAAAGGACTGTTACCCAAAATATATAAAGAACTCTAAAACTCAACAATAAGAAAACAAACAGCTGGATTTTAAAAAATGGGCTATAGACCTTAACAGGTACCTCTCCAGAGAAGATATACAGATGGCCAGGAAGCACATGAAAAATGTTCAATATCATATGTCACTAGGAAATTGAAAATTAAAACAACCTACTATACACCTATTAGAATGGCAAAAGTCCAAAACATTGATACCACCAAATGCTGGCAAAGACATGAAGCAATAGGAGCTCTCACTTATTGCTGGTGGGAATGCAAAATGGTACAGCCACTTCGATCTGCAGTTGAATGCTCTACCTCTGAGCTATACCCACTCCTGGTACAGCCACTTTGGAAAACAGTTTGGCAGTTTCTTACAAAACTAGACATATTCCTACCATGCAGTCTAGCAATCACACTCCTTGGTATTTATCCAAATGAACTGAAAATGTATGTCCATACAAAAACCTGCACATGGATGCTTATAGCAACTTTATTCATATTTGCCAAAATGCAGAAGCCACTAAGATGTCCTTCGGCAGATGAATGGATAAACTGTGGTACATCCAGACAATGGAACATTATTCGGCGCCAAAAAGAAATGAGCTAGCAAGCCATGAAAAGACACTGAGGAACATTAGTTGAATATTATGAAGTAAAAGAAGCCAATCTGAAAAAGCTACACGCTGTATAATTCTAATTATATGATGTTCTAGAAAAAGTAAAACTACACTAAAAAGAACAGTGGTTGTCAGTGGTTACAGGGGGGAAGAGATGAATAGGTAGAGCATAGAGGATTTTTAGGGCAGTAAAAATAGTATCTGTATGATACTATCATTGTGGATACCTGTCATTATACAATATAAGTCTATGAGTTTGGACAATGTAAAATTTTATCCAAACCCATAGAAGATATAACATTAAGAGTGAACCCTAATGTAAACTATGGACTTGAGGTGATAATGATGTGTCAATATAGGCTAATGGATTGTAACAAATGCATCAGGCCGGGGCAGGATATTCATAGTAGAGGAGGTTGTGCCTGTGCAGGAAAGGAGTATACAAGAATTCGCTGTACTTCCCATTCAATTTTGCTGTGAACCTAAAACTTCTCTAAAAAATAAAATTTATTAATTTTTAAAAAGGTTAATACTTACAATATTCCAGAAATTACATCTTTTATAACTACTTAAATTAAGAAGCAGATATCTAAATTTTATTTACTTATTTTATTTATTTATTTATTTGAGATGGCGTCTCGCTCTGTCGCTCAGGCTGGAGTGCAGTGGCGCAATCTCAGCTCCCTGAAACCTTCACCTCCCAGGTTCAAGCGACTCTAGTGCCTCAGCCTCCTGAGTAGCTGGGATTACAGGCGCCTGCCACCATACCCAGATAATTTTTGTATTTTTAGTAGAGACGGGGTTTCACCATGTTGGCCAGGCTGGTTTAGAACTCCTGACCTCATATGATCTGCCTGTCTCGGCCTCAAAAAGTGCTGGGATTACAGGTGTGAGCCACTGCACCTGGCCTGATATATAAATTTTAGGCGTCTACTTTAAACTGTATAAGAAGGTATACAGATTTTTCAAAATTCCTTTAGAGATTGTGGGGAACAAAATTTCAAGACTCCTAGTCTAAGACAGTGGTCCTCAACAAGGACTGCATCATCCTCTAGGAAGCATTTTGGAAATCTGTGGGCCATCTTTAGTTGTCGTAATGGTTGGAGGCAGCTACCGGCATTTAGTGGGCAGGGGCCAATGAAGCTAGACATTTTGCAATGCATGTGGCAGCTCCACATGAGAATTTTCCCACATCCTGCAAGATTTTTGAAAGTCCCTGCATAATATTTAAAATTATTTGAGGCTGAGTGTGCTAGCTCATGCCTGTAATCCCAGCATTTTGGGATGCCTAGGCCAGAAGATCAATTGAGCCCAAGAGTTTGAGACCAGCCTGGGCAACATAGTGAAATCCCATCTCCACAATAAACAAAAACAGAAAAATTAGCCAGGCATGGTGGCATGTGCCTGTAGTCCCAGCTACTTGGGAGGCTAAGATGGGAGGATCACTTGAGCCCAGGAGTTTGAGGCTGCAGTGAGCTGTGATTGCTCCACTGCACTTCAGCCTGGGAGACAGAGCAAGACCCTATCTCTAAAAAAAAAATGATTAAATAAAAAACTTAGAAAAATAAAATTATTTAAGTCTAGAATCTGCCTTTGTTTTGCATACAATCACAAAGTATTTCTGCAACAGTTATGATAGACACAGAATCTTAGAGGGAGGCAATTACTATGTACATCAAAGGAAGATTGCACTTTCTTTTGTTTACAATTTTACCAAAAGGCATTCACCATTTGGGAAATGACACCCTGACAGCAATGCCACTCTTGGGATTTGAGCTCTTATACCATGCCCCCATAGCAGTCTGTCTATACACAGGAGGTTAGAGATTCCATTTAACAGACTTGGGATCAAATATTAAATTAATGGAGACATATGAAATATAGGATATCACTGAATTTTTTTTTTTTTGAGACAGAATCTCACTCTGTGGTCCAGACTGGAGTGCAGTGGCATGATCTTGGCTCACTACAACCTCCGCCTCCCAGGTTCAAGCAATCCTCCTGCGTCAGCCTCCCAAGTAGCTGGGACTACAGGCGTGCACCACGCCAGGCTAATTTTTTGTTGTATTTTTAGTAGAGACAGGGTTTCACCACATTGGCCAGGCTGGTCTCGAACTCCTGACCTCAGATGATTCACCGAACTCAGCCTCCCAAAGTGCTGGGATTACAGGTGTGAGCCACTGCGCCTAGCCAGGATGTCACTGAATTTTATTAACAGAGTGGTTAGAAGATATTTCATAGTATTACCATTCAATTATTTTAAATGAGATGATAAGAATAAGAAATCTACAGAGAAAAGAACACACTGAAATTATTTATTATTGTTTGTGTTGCCCATGGTTGGTGTTTTTCTTGTTTGTTTTAGAGATGAAGTCTCACTGTGTTGTGCAGGCTGGAGTGCAATAGCTATGCACAGGTACGATCATAGCTCACTATACCCTTGAACTCCTGGGTCCAGGTGATCCTCTTGCCTCAGTCTCCTGGGTAGTTGGCACTACAGGCATGCACCACCATGCCCAGCTTTCACTCTTACTTTGTCACTGTTCCCAGAAGTCTACGTACTACTTCTTTATAGCTTGATGCTGTATTGTTTTATTTTCTTTCTGTACTCCAGTCCTTGTCAGTTACCAAAGGATACAGTCTCATGGTCATCCGAGTAGTTCAATATGCTCTTGGCTTCCACAACCCATGTAATAGCCATTGAGGGAGTATCTGAATTTCCTTGTAAACCTACTATAGAGGACATCGTTCTTTGGATTACTCAATGCTCCTTACACAGTGACCCTCTGAAACAGTTATCTCAGAACTCAGGCAGGAAAAACTAGTTCTTCCTGATGGTACAATTCAGCTTCTAGAGTTAGAGAGTGATAGAATGACTGTGTGGCCCCCTTTGCTATAGCTGCTAAAAAGTCCAGGATTTCTTATTGAAATTTTTCTCCTTCTCTTCTGCTTTATTTCTTGGCTCCAAACTTCTGCCCATATTAATTTCTCTGAGTATTGAATCATCTGTGCTTTTATGGAAAGCCTCCTTAAGATACACAAATCAAAAAACTAACATGTCACCATGTCTTCTCTGCTTGCCTCACACTGTCTTCTTGACTGGTGAGAACTCTGCACAAGGAAGACTGGATGTTCTGGCTTTTGAGTGCTTTTATTTCATTCAGGTCTCTGCACAAATGTCACCTCCTCAGAGAGGTCTTCCCTGACCTTTATACCTAAAACATCCCTCCTTCCTCCGCCCAGTCACTCTTTTCTCTTATCCTATATTTCTTCATAGTACCACTACTACATATTTACTTGTTTAGTGGGCAATGACTGCCTCTCCCTCAGACTCCAAGTTCTCTGAGGACATAGATAGTCTGTTTTGTTCATGGCTGCATCCCCAGTGTACAGAAAAATGCCTGGCACATAGTAAGAGTTCAATAAAGAGTTGTTAGATGAAGGGGCTGGGAACGGTGGCTCACGCCTGTAATCCTAGCACTTTGGGAGGCTGAGGTGGGTGGATCATGAGGTTAGGAGTTCAAGACCCGCCTGACCAACATGGTGAAACCCTGTCTCTACTAAAAATACAAAAATTAGCCAGGCACGGTGGCACGCACCTGTAATCCCAGCTACTTGGGAGGCTGAGGCAGGAGAATCATTTGAACCTGGGAGGCAGAGGTTGCAGCGAGCCGAGATCGTGCCATTGTGCTCCAGCCTGGGTGACAGAGCAAGACTTCATCTCAAACAAAACAAAACAAAAAAAAGACAGTTGTTGGATGAAGAAATCAGTGAGTCAGTGAAACCATTGTTGCCTAATGACCTAGAGAGCTGCTGATATTAACTGACTGCCTTCTCCAATTTACAAGAACGTACTGAAAGCTACACATTTCCTTTGATCTTACCTTGGAAATGATAACCCAGGGCCACAGCTAGTGTTCCTGTTAACTGTGACCCACACCTAACCACCTCCAAACTTAGGCCACCCAAATGACCAAAGCCCAAACACTGCAGAGGTCTCTCCAGGGCCCCAGTAGCCTAGGACCAGACTCCAGGTGGTAGTGCTCTCTCAAGAAATGGTTTTCAGGCTAAAGGGAAGTAAGCAAGGGTTGGGTTTCTCTGCCTGTTTTGGGTTCCCTCTGCATGACTTGCCCAGTAACCATTGCCTTTCACCATTTCTTCCTTCTGGAAAGAACTCCATTCAATGGTCCTGTGGTCACCACCCTTGGCAAAATCTGCAGAAGAGTTCCTCTTAAATGTCCAACAAGTGGTTTTTGGCTGGGCACGGTGGCTCACACCTGTAATGCCAGCACTTTGGGAGGCTGAGGTGGGTGGATCACCTGAGGTCAGGAGTTCAAGACTAGCCTGGACAACATGGCAAAACTCCATCTCTACTAAAAATACAAAAAAAAAAAAAAATAGCTGGGCATGGTGGTGCGTGCCTGTAATCCCAGCTATGCAGGAGGCTGAGGCGGGAGAATCACTTGAACCCAGGAGGCAGAGGTTGCAGTGAGTCCAGACTGCGCCACTGCACTCCAGTTGGGCGACAGAGTGAGATTCCGTCTCAAACAACCAACCAACAAGAGGTTTTTAATTGCAGAAGGTAACAAAATTCTTTAAAAAACAGTTATGTAGTCTCTTACCAGTACGTAGTCTCTTACCAGTACTTTTCTTTCCCCCAGTAGAGGTGTAAGACTTGATGGTGCCTAGTTTATATGCCACAAAAACTGATTACTCTGAATGAATATGCTCCTTCCAGAAGCTGCACGAGTGAAATACAGGTCTTCCTAGTCAGGTACTATCCCTTTTAGCCAAAAAGAAATAGTTAGGCCTCCTGGAGGAGGAAAATATCAATCCACATCTAACGATCCTTCTCTTATAGACTTAGCGAGTAAATTGGTCCCTTCGTTGTGAACCAAGATTACCTCGGTATATAAATCTCCATGTCTTTAACACACTGCCACAAATTCAACTAAGTGGGGCTGTTACAAGCCACTAGTGTTAGCACAACATTGTCTTAAGTGCTGCAGGTCACACAAAAGAAATAGATAATGACCTTGTTTGTTCTTCATCATCCTAACTCCCTTTAGTTCTTTGAGATTTGAAATCAGAATAATATTGCTTCTCTTATCCTTCTAGAAAATTTTAGGAACATAATTTGGATCAAGCCTTAAACACTAGGAGAAAGGCATTAATGGAAAACATGAAGAATTTACCCTTGGTGGTACTATCAGTCCATCTCTCTCTGAGGATCAGGGTTATACAATCCCATGATGTAACTTCCCCTATGGTTTTTCAAACATCATTTTAAATTTCAGGCAGTGAACAAGCGAGCCAGTATGGGCTGAATTGGAAGCATTAACAACGTGAGATTTTACTGATGGAACTCTGAAAGGGGTTCTTTTCAGAAAGCATATTATAAAAGAGTTTTCTAGACAAAAAGAAAATGCACTTCTTACCTCCTACCAACAAGTAGCTGTTGGGAAACAGTGTTTTTGCTTGCATAAGGGCTCTTGCGTGACCTGAGTGGAAGAGGTCAAATATTCCATCAGCGTATACTCTGACAGGCCTGTCAGCTGTGGGAGAAAGAAAACACTGTTAACAGAACTGCAGAATGAGGAATCCCAGTTACCTTCCATCAGTCGTAAGAAACTTTCTGGATAAGACACAATCTCTACATACCATTAGTTTCATATCAGTGCACGAAATTGATTTTAAAGAGGTACTTCTGAAGACATCAAAGCGGAGCAAAAACGTAACAAAATTAAGATCAAACCAGGGAACACACTATTTTAGCCAACAGAAGAGACAAACACAGAGCACTGAGGAGTTCTCTTGACCCAGAGTGGAGTCTAGGTGCCTAAGCTGGCAGAGTCAGCCCAGCTGGAACACATAGGCAGGAGTAACTGAGTAGCTCAATGGAAAAGGCAAATGGCTTCATCCTTGAGTGTGGCAGTCCTGAATGAAGACCCCAAGTCCCTGTTCCCAAAGGCAACGATGTACTGGAATCTGCTCACATGGCTCACCTTACACCTTTCTTCCCAACTCCAGGTCACGTTGGTAGCCTGAAGTCAGCCACGGTAGAGTGCTTCCACGACAGAAATTGGCAAATGCTACAAATCAGGGCTTATTTCCCGCTAGAGGACCAGCTGTTAAATCTTTACTAGCATACCACTGCAAGGCCACTCCCTAACTTCTTTGGTATAATAAGAGATTAGGGACATACGCCTCAAAGGGAGAAGAGGCAGGATGTAATGTTGCATGTAGAAGTGGTGCTCAGGGCTGAAGATGAGCAGCCAACACTATAGTCCTTCCTAGGGAGAAAGGTCAAAAGTGAAGAGGTCACACAGACAGTGGCATATAGTGTTCTAAAAAGTGCTCTTCAAAGAGGAAGAGGGACACACTTCAGTACAGCACTCCTAGGAACCAGGAGACCAGGAAAACACTATTGCCCAGCCAGGCCAAAGACCCATCTGCTTCAAGTCAGAGAGAGAAATTGGGTATAGACTTCCATCAATTTGGTAGACAAAGCAAGTCACAAAATTATTCTTTTTAACTGGTTGGAGGAAGGAAGTTGCAGCTCTGTTATATCCCCATCATGATACTCTGGAAGATGCCTGCTACATTTATATAGAAAATTCTATATATTTTGCCAACCTTGACACCTTTCTAGACTCTCAACAAAGGAACTAGAATGTGAAAACCCAAGAAGAAGATTCAAAAATGGATGACAGGAGAAAGAAGTAGCTTCTCATATCAAAGTGCTCTTATTTTAAGCACTCTTGTCACCTCATCTCCATGGCTACAAACAACATAGAGACATTTTATTCTTGCAGTGAGAAGGAAAGAGACATATGTGGCCACAATAGTGTTTTTTCTTTTCTTTTCTTTTTCTTTTTCTTTTTGAGATGGAGTCTTGCTCTGTCACCCAGGCTGGAGTGCAGTGGCGCAATCTCGGCTCACTGCAACCTCCACTTCCCGGGTTCAAGCAATTCTCCTGCCTCAGCCTCCCGAGTAGCTGGGATTACAGGCACTCCGCACCACATCCAGCTAATTTTTGTATTTTTAGTAGAGACAGGGTTTCACCATGGTGGCCAGGCTGGTCTCAAACTCCTGACCTTGTGATCTGCCCACCTCAGCCTCCCAAAGTGCTGGGATTACAGGCGTGAGCTAATAATGTTCTTTAAAAAGAAATACAAAGACTATCAGTTAAATATGGTAAACTGAACATACACATTATCTCTACTTTCTCCCAGAAACACCACAACAATTACTAAGAGTTAAAAGTTAAAGAGTTAAGAGTTAAAAGTTAAAGTTAAAAGTTAAGTTAAAAAGATATTATCCTCCCAAGGGCAGAGAAAACAAGAAAGGCAATGACAATGGATGAGAGATGTCAACAACATTATGGAAAGTTGATTGTCAAGTGTTGGGTGCCTACAGGGAATAAGAATTAGGGGTGAAGAAGGTGGAGAAAGGGACCGCTAGTTTTCTTTATAAGCTGAGAGTACTACTGACTTTTAAAAATAGTCGGGCGTGGTGGCTCAAGCCTGTAATCCACGCACTTTGGGAGGCTGAGGCGGGGGTGGATCACTTGAGGTCAGGAGTTCCAGACCAGCCTGGCCAACATGGTGAAACCCTGTTTCTACTAAAAATACAAAAATTAGCCAGATATGGTGGTAGGTGCCTGTGATACTAGCTACTAGGGAGGCTGAGGCAGTAGAATCACTTGAACTCAGGAGGCGGAGGCTGCAATGAGCTGAGATTGCGCCACTGCACTCCAGCCTGGGTGACAGAGATAGACCGTGTCTCAAATTATATATACATACATACATACAGATATATATATACATGTATTACACTGATGTTATAAAAATAAATTAAAAAAAGAAATCAATGCCAACTTCTGTTAAATGATCTTTAAGACTTAGATTTAAAATTGTGATTATTTCTTGATGCAATGCAACCTCATTAATTTGGAACATAAAGAAATGTTACATTAATAGATTCAGATGGTACAATGTTTCTAATAAATTAAATTTCTCTAATAAAAAAGTTGAGAGACTTTATGTCAGATAGGGAATTGCAATTATTTCCAATTATACACAATTTTGAACAAACAGAATTGCCTTCATAGGATTATACTGTATTCTAAATAAGGCACAGTAAATAGAAAATGCTTTGAAATAACAAACTGTCTAATGAGGGAGCCTTGCTTTCAATGTTCTTATTCAATTTGAATTCAATTGAGGAAAATTTGTTTTAAGATATAAACCCCAGGGGAAAGCAGATGGCAGTTTTGTAAAACTTTTTGTTATTGATTCAGAGGTGATCAAGAGAAATGAATTCAGGAAGCAAGGAGGAAAGAAAAGTAAAGAAAGAAGACGTAATTACTGAGAAAAAGGCCATTTAGTAAATCTGAAGAGTATTTACAAAGTTGATTTTGCAATAAGCTCACTTTTAAAAATTGTGGTGTGTCAGCAATTTCCAGACTGTGGGAAACTCTCCAGGACTCCCCTCCCTGCCAAAAAAGGACCCTGATCTTTTATCTCTTCAACAAATAAACTTCAAGGCAAAAAAGAGAGAGAGAGAAAGAAAAAGAGAAATGAAAGGGGGATCTGCAGATTGAAAGAGATTTAAAAAACATATCAACCTACTATAAAGTATGGACATTATTGGGTTCAAACAAGCTATGTATAAATGATGACATAAGATAATTAGAAATTGGAACACTGAATATTTGGTGATATCAAAGAATTATTGTTTTTTCAGGTAAGATCATGACACAGTGGTTATGTTTAATAAAACCAGAGTTCTTATTTTTCAGACATATATACAGAATGCTAAGAAGTCTCGGATTTTGTTTCAAATCATTCAAGAGGACAGAGTAGACAGAGGTGTGCATGGTGCAAGACTGGCCATGGGTTGGTGGTTGTTAGGTATGAGTGACAGGCACAGGAAGGTTCATTATATTGTTCTACTTCTGTGTGTGTTTGAAATACTCTATAATAAAACTTAAAAAAAAAAAACAGAGTGTGGCTTGTTAGTTTGTATGTTGATCTGTTTTAATTTTTTGTTTGAGATTTTTCTGGATATGCTTTTAGGCATCTGGGGACTCTCCAGAGCATCTGTGTGAGATACCACTGACCTGTGAAGCTGGAGGTTTGGCAATGACCAGAAGCCAATTGAAAACAAAAAAAGATGTCAGAGTACAACTATTGTATGGCTATGGTGGAGAGACGTTAAGGTGGCTCCTAATGATCTCTGCCTCCTGGTGTCCATGCCTTTGTGTAATTCCCGCCCCTTGAAGTGCGTGTGGGACCTGTGACTTGCTTCTAATCATAGAATATGGGAAAGGTGGTAGATATTATTCCCATGATTATGTTACATTATAAGACTCCATCTTGGCCGGGTGTGGTGGCTCACACTTGTAATCCCAGCACTTTGGGAGGCTGAGGTGGGTGGACTACCTGAGGTCAGAAGTTTGAGATCAGCCTGGCCAACATGCTGAAACCCCGTATCTACTAAAAATACAAAAAATTAGCCTGGCGTGGGTTACGGACGCTTGTAATCCCAGCTACTTGGGAGGCTGAGGCAGGAGAATCTCTTGAACCCCGGAGGCGGAGGTTGCAGTGAGCCGAGATCACACCACTGCATTCCAGTCTGGGCAACAAGAATGAAACTTTGTCAAAAAACAAAAAACAAAAAACAAACAAAAAAAACCAAAACCAAACAAAAACAAAACAAAATAAAACAAAAAAAAGAAAAGAAACCAAAAGAGTCCATCTTGCTAGCAGACTTACTGTCTTTCTGCACTGGTGGCTTGGAAGAAGCAAGCTGCCATGTTGTGAAAGGGCCTATGGAGAGGGCCACATGGCAAGGACCTGCAGGTGGCCTCTAGGAGCTGAGGGTGGCCTCTGGCCGACAACTGGTAAGAAGTTGACCCCTTGATCTTACAGTCACAAGGAAATAAATTCTGGTAACAACCTGAGTGAGCTTGGAAGCAGATCTAACAGCAGTCAATCTCCAGATGAGAACTGAGCCTGGGGTGACACCTTAAATGCAGCCTGTGAGACTCATGACGTTTGCTCTTCAAAAGACATTTTTACAAAAATGAAAAGGTGAGTCATAGACTGGGAGAAAATATTTGTGAAATATAAGACTTGTATCTAGAATATATAAAGAACTCTCAAAACTCAGTAAGATGAACAACCCACCACCCAGTTAAATAAAGCAAAAATATCGAACAGACATTTCACTAAAGAAAATAAATACAAGGATGGCAAATAAACACAAGAGAAGATCCTTAATAACATTATTCATTAGGGAAATACAAATGAAAACCACAATGAGATAACACTTCATACACACTAGAATGGCTAAAAGATGTTTTTTAATTGACCATACCAAGTGATGGTGAGAATGCAGAGCAACTGGAATGCTCATAAACTGCAGATAGGAATTTAAAGTGGTACAATCGATTTGGAAAGCAGTTTGGCAGTTGTTTAAAAAGTTAAACACACACCTGCCGTACAGCCAAACAGGAGGCAATCACCAACCACGTTACGTTTAAATTCACACTATTGTGGGGTATGTTAGGCGTTTCTTGGTATTTGCTTCAGATTCAAGCAACAATAAAATAGTGATTGATCATCTTTGATTATGGCTATTAACAAGGCTTGGATTGTGGCTATTTTAAGGCATTTAAACAGTACCTTAGAAATACATACAATTCACAAAACACATATATTTCACTTAATCTTTGCATCAACCCTATGAGGGAGCCAGGTGAAAGTAGACTTATCATTTCATGGATGGGCAAATGGAGGCTCAGCGAAGTTAAGCATCTTACCCAATGTCATACAACCAATTTACGATGTTTGAGTGCAAATCAAACTCACCACTCTTTCTTCTACCTTGTTGGTACCTGCTAGAAAACTACATGCTGATATGAATTCTTGTCTTTAAAACAAAACAGAAACTATTATTAAACACCCAGTAATTATGGCAACTAGTACTGTTTTTTGTATAACTAATGTGCAAAAAAGGTGGCACAAGTTAAGCTTTTAAAATCTTATAGTTACATATTTATTTTATACAATTTACGTGGTTTTATATAAACTTTGTAGTTACCTTCTGTTTATCACTAGCCAGTGATACTAGCTAATGATACTATTTTCTGTAAATGATAGTGATTGATGTTTGCTTTTTAAAATACATTAAAGTTTTAGAACAGTGAGTATATGTAAAGAAAAATTATTAAGTAAATTACATCACAGATGATACATGAATAAGGCAGATTCATTAAGGCGGCTCTTGAAAAATGTAGTCAGGGAAATTCTACACACCGTGGAAACAGATAATACAAACTTCCTTTTTGAAAAGGAAAATAGAAAATCAGAACCAAGATTCCCTTTAAGAAAAGTCAGTTTAGGGCCGGGTACAGTGGCTCATGCCTGTAATCCCAGGACTTTGGGAAGCTAAGGTGGATAGATGGCTCGAGCCCAGGAGTTTGAGACCAGCCGGGGCAACATAGTGAAACCCCATCTCTACAAAAAAATACAAAAAATAGCCAGGCATGGTGGCACATGCCTGTGGTCCAAGCTACTTGGGAGGCTGAATTGGGAGGATCGCTTGAGCCTGGGAGGTTAAGACTGCAGTGAGCTGTGATCGCACCACTGCACTCCATCCTGGGTGACAGAGCAACACCCTGTCAAAAAAAAAAAAGAAAGAAAGAAAAGAAAGAAAGAAAGAAAGAAAGAAAGAAAGAAAGAAAGAAAGAAAGAAAGAAAAGAAAGGCAGTTTTAATGAAAAGGAACTTATGAAACAATCTCCTGGACTTTTCCTTTATGTCAAGACAGAGGATTTATTCTCCATGCATCAGAATACATACAACACCATGTATGTGCATAGCTCCACAGCTGGACTAGCTAAGACCAAAGTTGCCAATTCTGATTGCTTTTTTGATTTATTCTGCTCTTTCTCTTGAAGTTTCATCACCCTTGTGACCTCACAAACAAGGTCAAAAAGCTAAGAGCTATGGCAGAGTTTGTCATTACCTCTTCTAGAATTTGTACCCCCAGCCCCTGTTTGGGCAGTTCTAAATTTGTAAAACACATTTTAGGCAATTATATTACGTCACAAAATATGGCTAGTGTAGGAGATGGTAAGAGAGTCCAGTTATAGCTATAATCTAGGCCAGGCACAGTGGCTCATGCCTGTAATCCCAATACTTAGGGTGGCTGAGATGGGCAGATCACTTGAGTCCAGGAGTTCAAGACCAGCCTGGCCAACATGGCGAAACCAGCTCCACTTAAAATACAAAAGAAAAACAAACAAAAAACTATAATCTTGAAGAGCATTATCAAACACCAAATTCTGCTATGTTTTGTCTTTTTTGAGGGCATGCTCAAGACAGTGCCACAAACGTAAATTGCTTACTACTCTTGAAACCAAACCCTTCTTGAAACTCTTGAAACCAAACCCTTCTTGACCAAGCCCTTCTTGAAACTCTTGACCAAACCCTTCAAAAAAGTAACGTTTTTCTTGTTTTCTTAAATAGTAATCAAACAGCAAGATTCTTAAAAATTCTCCGAGCTTTTCTGCTGACAGTACAATGCTCCAACAATTATGATATTGGATAATCTCCCTACCACTCCTTCTAACCACTGCCAACAGTTGCTCTTATGCTGTGGTTCTCAAAGTGTGGTCCCAGGACTAGTAGCAGCAGCAGCATCACCTGGGAACACACCACCACACCTGGCTAATTTTTGTATTTTTAGTAGAGATAGGGTCTCACCATGTTGGCCAGGCTGGTCTTGAACTCCTGACCTCGAGTGATCCACTTGCCTCGGCCTCCCAAAGTGCTGGGATTACAGGCATGAGCCACCGCACCCGGCCTGATATTTGAAGTTCTAAATAAAGAAATTTCTAACAGAAGTACCCTGGCTAGGTACTCATCAACATCACAGATTTTCTTAGATAATTTCCCAGGGTTGTCACCTCAGGTTAGTGGGCAGAATTTCCCTTCTAAAGATCAAGAGTTCATCTTTGTTCCATCTCACTCCCCCTCTAATGACCTGTATTATTTCAAAATACACCACCATCTTATTACTGCTTAAACTGCTTGGCAGCAGGCAATGTACAGGTGCCCAATTTCACCCAGTTAGCTTGATACCAGCTTAAAATAACAGAACAAACTCTCTCTGCTTCTATTTCCAGAGGAAGAACTACTTCTCTTGTCTCAAACTTTTTTTTTTTTTTTTTTTGAGATGAAGTTTCATTCTTGTTGCCCAGGCTGGAGTGCAGTGGCTTGATCTCAGCTCGCTGCAACCTCTGCCTCCCAGGTTCAAGCAATTCTCCTGCCTCAGCCTCCCAAGCAGCTGGGACTATAGACATGCACCACCACACCTGGCTAATTTTGTATTTTTAGTAGAAACAGGGTTTCATCATGTTGGCCAAGGTGGTCTCGAACTCCTGACTTCAGGTGACCCGCCTGCCTCCAAACTTATTCACTCACAAAATATTTATTGAGTGCACCGTATGCAACAAGTGTTTCTCTAGATGCTGATGAAACAGCAGTGAGCATGGCATAGTACTGCCACTACAGAAGATCACAGCTACTGTCTGAGCATGTTTTCACTTAGCTCCATGGCCTGTTGTGGACCATGATTCATAAGGCAGATCATTGCAGTAGGCAAAGCAGGGGTTTGAGGCGAAATGGACTTGGGGTCAAATCCCAGCTCTACCCAGTCAACTAGGACATTTGACAAGTTACTTTTCAGTTCTGCAAGTCTCCTTTGTCTCCTCTTTAGAAAGGATACAATAATAGTCATCTCACATGGTCTTTGCAAAGAGTACAGAGCATCACATCGAGCAGAATATAGTAAGTTCTACTTCCCTTTCCTTTCCCTAGAAAGGTAGAGGCCCTTTCAGTTTGGGCTTGATGCTCATCCTTTAACTTTGGGTCGAGTCTGTTTTCTTCATAATCACCTGGACTTTTTAAAAAAAAAAAAACAGAGTCTTGTGCTGTCGCCTAGGCTGGAGTGCAGTGGTGCGATCTCGGCTCACTGCAACCTCTGCTTCCTGGGTTCAAGCGTTTCTCCTGCCTCAGCCTCCTGAGTAGCTGGGATTACAGGCATGCGCCACCATGCCTGGCTAATTTTTTATATTTTTAGTAGAGACAAGGTTTCACCATGTTGGCCAGGCTGGTCTCTAACTCCTGACCTCAGGTGATCTGCCCGCCTCAGGCTCCCAAAGTGCTAGGATTACAGGCATGAGCCACCATGCCTGGCCGGCCACCTGGACTTTTATTTGGCATCCCTTGGATATGTTGCTGGGTTGGTATTTCTGTGTGTGGTCTCCAGACCACTAACTTTAGAATCACCCTGACTGTCTGTTTAAAATGCAGATGCCTTGCCTGGGCCCCATCCCAGATTTGGGAAGAAGGGAATGAAAAAGGAAATCTGCTTGTTTAACAAGCATACCAGGTGATTCTTTATACACTAAAGCCTGGGAACAACAGCTTTGGCTGCTCTGTACTACCTCCCCAACCTTGTTTTGCCTTTTTCAAAAGCAGCTCACACGAAAGCTTCCTAACTCTGCCTACTCTGCTTCTCACTTCACTCTATTGAAGGCTATTCTTATAGGAAGCACAGTGTCATGGTTGAGAGGTCAAGCTCTAAGACCAATAGGTTTGAGACCAAATCCCAACTTTACCACTTACCAATGGTTCTCCCAGTGTGATCCCTGGAGCAGTAGCATCACCTGGAAACTTGTTAGAGATGTAACTTCTTGGGCCCCACCGCAGTTGGATTGAATCAGAAACTCTAGGAGTGGAACCCAGCCATTTGGGTTTTAAGAAGCACTCTAGTAGATTCTAATGCAGGCTCCAGTGTGAACCACTGCCACTTAGTAGTGAATGACCTTGTGCAGATTCACAACTTCTCTAAACCTTCATTTCCTCATCTGTGAAATACTAAAACTACTAATCACACAGAGTTGTGATAGTGAAATGACATGATACATATAAAGATCTTAATACATAGTAAGTACTTAATAAGTATTCATTATTATTATTAAGCAAACTGTTCTTCATTCCATGGATTCTCTTAAGTTTGGTTTGTTTGTTTTTTGTTTTTTGTTTTTGTTTGTTTTCTGCAATGGCAACTAAAAACCATAGAGTTATGCCATGTTATTTTATTTTATTATATTATTATTATTATTATTTTTGAGACAGAGCCTCACTCTGTCACCCAGGCTGGAGTGCAATGGTGTGATCTCGGCTCACTGCAACCTCCACCTTCTGGAGTCAAGTGATTCTCTCACCTCAGCCTCCCAAGTACCTGGGATTACAGGTGCCTGCCACCACGCCTGGCTAATTTTTGTATTTTTAGTAGAGATGGGGTTTTACCATGTTGGCCAGGCTGGTCTGGAACTCCTGACCTCAAGTGATCTGCCCGCCTCAGCCTCCCAAAGTGCTGGGATTACAGGCATGAGCCACTGTGCCCGGCTGAGTTATGCCATGTTAAATGGCTTAAAGTTTACCTGTTCAACTAGTCTTATTTTTCACCCCATTTCAATCAACTAAAACAACACACACTCCTACACAGCTCTCTATTTCTGTCTTCACTATTCCTGTTCCACCTGCCTGCAATACCTTTGCATTTTCTGCCCACACAGTCCAAATCTTAGTTCTCCTAAAAGGTCTGTTCTCCTCCCTCCCGGAAGTCTTGCGTGATCACTCAGGCCAAATGAATCTGCCATTCTCTAAGAATCAATTATCATCTGTGTTGCAGGTTTTAACCCCTAAGCACCTGCACACATGCTACTAATGTTTTTTATTTCACATCTAGTTGTCTTGTCTCTTGAAAAACAGATGGTACCTTATAATTCTTTCCAAATCTCTTCCCTATCCATCCTCTGGCATAATGCTAAAGGGATGAAAGAATGAACAAACTTCTATAGCACAACCCACTCTTTTTAAAGCACACTTGAAACTTTTTTTAAAAAATGGATACTTTTAAGAATGGTAATAACTATAGTAGCTTAGGTTTGTATATGCCTTCATGGTTTTAAAAATGCTTTGGTACTTTCGATGAATCTAGTTATCACAGAAACCTTGTGAGGTAGATATTGTTGTCCCCGTTCTAAGGAAACAGATTCAGATCTTTCTAGTGACGTGCCCAAGGCTGTAGAACTAACAAGTGACAAAGCTGGGGCTCAAATTCCCCGTATTCTGATGCATCTTTTTCTTGGCTCCTTTGGTTGGTCTGGTTTATTACTGCTAGTGTTTACCCTTCTTTACCCTTGCACTGTGTTATAATCTCTAAGTTCAACTCTCTGCTTGAAAGCAAGTGCTGCACAAATAATGATGGGCCTTTCTGATACTTTTTTTTTTTTTTTTTTGAGATGGAGTCTTGCTCTGTCGCCCAGGCTGGAGTGCAGTGGCGCAATCTTGGCTCACTGCAATCTCCACCTCCCGGGTTCAAGCAGTCCTCCCACCTCAGCCTCCCAAAGTGAGTAGCTGGTACTACAGACGTGCACCACCACACCTGGCTAATTTTTGTATTTTTAGTAGAGATGGGGTTTCGCCATGTTGGCCAGGCTGGTCTCGAACTCCTGACCTCAAGGTGATCCGCCCACCTCAGCCTCCCAAAGTGCTGGAATCACAGGCGTGAGCCACCGCGCCTGGCCCCTTTCTGATACTTTAAAATGTCAAGACAGGGCCCATTTAAGAAAAAGAAGTACAGCCTCACCTGGTGTTCCTAAGCGGGCCTGAGCAATGGTCAGTTTTTCATGGGGTGCTTGACACTGGCAGTTGGTTTCATCAGCAAATGGGGCAGGTGCAGTCAGGGTCTAGAAGGGAGAAAAAGAAAGGGAATACAGTCTGACAAACTTTCCTTTGGCACTAACTTCCTCTGAAGTTTTATTCCTGTTGGCTACACAGGTATGATTAAGAAGTCAAATATATCCACTGAGTCTCAGAGAAATACTGTACTGTTAGACATAAAAATAGGGCATCATCACTGAAACCTTTTTGTTTGTTTTTTACCGATGCTTCAGAAACAACAAAAGCTCTTCAGTGTCTATAGTATGCCAGGTACTAGATGAGATACTCTGCTGTTGTCTCTTTTAGGCTTCGCAGCCCCCTGTGATGAATAGATACTTCTATCCTTCTAGAGCATAGGATAATACTATCCCTATTTCACAAAAAGGAAACTGAGCCTCATTAGGGTTAAGAAATACGCCAAGTCACGCCCTTGGAAAGTCACAATGCCCAGTTTCGAACATTTCACAACCAACGAGGGCAGTCTTCAAACATTTAGACTCACCCACACCCAGGAGACTCGGCTGGAAAGAATGCCATACTCAGAAGCGTGGCACGCCATCTCCTATATTTCACACACACGAGCTTGGCCAATGACAAACTCTGATGTCTCTTTCAATGCAAAGGCCAAAGCTGTTATCTGTGCCTTGGGAAGGCTTAAAAGCACAGCAATTCGGGCAGGCTGCAGATGACTGCTCCTGTGGTAGCTTCAACAGTGACTAGCGGCTAGAGGCCCCGCCCCAGGCAGCTTGGGCTGGGGCTCTGGGGAACGCTGTGAGAAAGATGTAGTCACTTGGAAGCCTGCCCAGAAAGTGGCCCTGCATTTTTTAGTCAGCCTCTTAAAATGAAAACCTCACTCTCTCCAGACAAAGCAAGCGGTGTTTTTGTAAACAAGGCAAATGCAATCCAGTGTTGTCCATTTGAAGTCTTTGAACTGTGCCGTGATTGCAGTCACCACTACATCATCTTTGTGATTTTTAAAGCTAAAGTGGATTAGTCATGATAAATATTATTTACAGTGCTGCATCAATTGTTTCTTAGAGAAGGAGACAGGTTAAGATGTGTTCCTTAACCTGTGGACACTGGACTGAAGAATGATCCATACATTTGGACAGGGGCTGTGACTCACTTCTGCCATTTATTTATCCATTCGCTCACTCATTCAAAGAAGTGGCAGGCACTACCTTGGAATCTGGGGATAGAAGTAGGGATAAGACCAATAATCCCTGCCCTTGGGGGGCCCCCATTCTCTGTACTGACGAGAACCGATCCCTCCCCTGTCCCCATCCCCTCTCCCCATTGCAGTCCCTTCCACCCTAGAAGCTCAATGTTGTCTGGAGGCCTCCCAGTTATCTGAGATTTTCTTAGCCCTCATCTTCTCCTTCAGGGCTCTGGAAGCAAACCAAGACTTGGGACAAGGATTCAGGAAACTTGGGTTCACTATTGGTTCTTTTTCAGATACATTATGGTGACCTCATAGGCTATGGTAGACCACAGTGGCATTTGTAATGTGGCAAAGGGGTGCAGTGACAAGAACAAAAACTCTGTGGCCACAAACCTGGGGTTCAGATCCCCTCTCCAGCACTTACTGGCCATGTATTTTAATTTGGCTCTTCTGGTTGAAAGGAACTGACACTCACTAACATTAGCTCAAAGGATGGAGGATTTCTTTTAAGACTACCCTGGAACTGAAACTGTGGAAAAGGAGGCAAGGGGCAGAACGTGGCCCCAGAGAGGGTGCTCCGCACCTACTTGGCTGCTCCCTGCACATGATCCTTTCTGTCCCACCCCCACTGACTCCATTTCCTCCCACTGCATTAAAGCCGCTGCTTGCTTTCCACCGCCCCACAGCTTCAGCTCTAATAGGCCGGCCCATCATGGCCTCCTCAGCCTCTCTTCACAACACTCATTTAACAACTTTCCATTGTGCCTTTCAGCCCTAGCCTCCTACCAACTTACTGACTCTTTCCATGTTTCCCAATTCAAATTCCTAAGGGAGAATCTGATTGGCCAAGTTTATCTTTTCAAATCAGGCCTTAACCAGGCTAGCGTTGGGTCAGGCGCCCACCCTGGGGCCCAACAGATGTGGTGAGGAAAGTCATGAATGACCCAACACTACCACTTCAGGAGGAGCTATACTTGAGGCAGGAAATATTTTTGACTTTGTGTGCTTAAAAGCAAGTTCCTTAACTTATTTGAACCTCAGTTTCATCTATAAAATGGGCTATTCATCTTGCAAGGCTGTTGTGAAAAGCAGAGATAATATGTGTAACATACCTGGTACTTAATAAACTGTAGCTATTATTACTGCTATTATTATTCACTATTATATATAATATGATATAATAATAGATAATATAGTTACACATAGAAACAAGCAAATTGACTCATTTTTATTTATTTTTTATTTTTTTATTTATTTTGAGATGGAGTCTCACTCTGTCTCCCAGGTTGGAGTGCAGTGGTGCGATCTCACCTCACTGCCACATCCGTCTCCTGGGTTCAAGTGATTCTCCTGCCTCAGCCTCCCAAGTAGCTGGGACTACAGGTATGCACCACCACACCTGGCTGCAAATTGACTTATGAATGGACTTTTAGCACACAACCCAAATGGGTAAATGGATTGGCAAGTGGGATTAGCTTATTTTAATGATTCATTACCTTTTAATACATGTGGGCAATGAATCTTTTTCACATGACCTAAAATAAATTACTATTTGGAGATCTTGTATGTGCTAGTCACAAAGTTTATTAAAGAGGAGATAAGGTGTTGCCATTTTCCAAGAATGGTGTGTTCTTGACGGTGTGAAATCTGGTAATTAAAACAGAGATAGGGAACGTTGTAAAGCAACAATAGTTACTCAAAGGGGAAGAAAAGGTTTATATACACCGTGCATTTTGTTCTTAATTATTATGGCCTAGAAGTAGGAAAGAAGGAGAAACAAAGAGATGGAAGGCAGAGAGAATTCCTAAGTGTGTGAATGTGTTTGTGTTTGCATATGTGCACAGGTGACTACCTTTAACAGCAGTTGATATGGAGAAGAGCTATTTCTTGTTATGTATAAAGCAATGTGCTCAGAATGGGGAGAATGCAAAAATAAATGAGCCACAGCCCTGCTGTCCAGAACATTGCTTTCTAAAGCACAGCAGGGTACTTCTTGAGTTGATCAAGCTCTGCATTCAGGAAGACTTTGGTTAAGGCCCAGCTACTACCAACCAGCCTTGTGACCTGAGACAATATTTTTTCAGTCCAAACACCCCAGATTACAATTAAAAAAAAAACTCCTTCTCTGAGCCAGAACAAATCATTTGCTTTATAAAAAATTCTATGCTCCTTAGGTTCTGTCTCTTCCATATACTAGAGGCAGATCAACTTCAGGACAATGTGAGTAAGATAGAGGCTTCTGGGAGGGGCAGGGACTGAGCTAACTTCACCATTTGCCAAAGCTGAGATGCTTCCAGGGATCCTCTGGTGTAGACCCTACATAAAACTAAGGCCTGATAACATAAGGTAATAGCTAAATCTTTGAGTACCTACTTAGTGCCATGTATCTATCGATATACTAAGCGCTTTAAATGTATTTGCTCATTTAATTTGTACAACACCTCTGTGAGGTAGATACTATCTTCACTGAACCAGTCTTCAAGGTGACACCAAGTGACAGCAAGAAGCAACAGCAGTGGTAGATCCCTCAAACTCAGTTACCTTTTTGGCTCCCTGTGAGCTGAGGAAACTCTCAGGATTTTTAGACTATAAGGATGGAAAAACCTCTAAAAGGAGATACATGATTTCCTGATAGAGAAGAGGGAACTCAAACAATTAACTGAAGAAATAAAAGCATGTAACCATATTTTTGCCCAGACTTAGTGAAGCAGGTCAAATGACTTATTTGTAGTTATTTGCAAGCCTCAGGTTAGACTTTAAATCAGCCAGATCACATTTTGTAGTGTTTATTAGCACATGATATATGTTTAATATAATGCTAGGGGTTTGGAGGGTAGAGAAATGGAGGAGAGAGATAAGAAAGGTAGGAACAGAATTGGCTTTGCAGCAGCAATCTTCTAAAGTGAAGAATGACCCTTTTAGAATGGGAGAAGGTATTCGTTTGAAAAGGCATGTTCATGTTCAGTTTTCAATAACGTCATATTTGGGGAAAACCACTACTCTTTTGAGCATGAAAATCATAGAAACTAAGCTTCTGAACTTGTGAAGATCATCAGAAGACAGACTATGCCCTTCTAGAGAGGCATATTCCAAATTTGGGGTTTGGTTGGCACATGAGATTTCTTTATACACATATATATATATACATACACACATAATACTTTAAGTTCTAGGGTACATGTGCACAACGTGTTTAGCAGAAGACAGCAAGGATCATAAAGGGTTGAGAAGCCCTGGCCCAGTGCCCTGGACCTCACATATGCAAGGGCCTTGCCAGACCACAGACTTGGAGCTAGGTTGCAATAAAACTTCTTTCTACCTAATTGAAGATTTCAGAATGCTCAGTCATTACAAAGTGAATATGTTACCTGTTTGTCATATAAGTTCTGGTTATATAAACTATGCCACAGAATCATACCAAAGCCACATATCATCAGACTTTTAAAGAAGACATTATATGTTGGGCATTTCACGTATAGAATCTCTTCAGTTGGACATTGTCGAATATTTACTTAAAACAAAAGCTATTAGGTACTGGAGAATGGACAATGCAAATATTACTTAAGTGCAAAAAAAATGGTTGCTAGAACCTGCACTTACGCAATGTACATCGCTGACTGACAACTGGACCAATCAGACAACAAGCTAATCAACCAATCAGAACTTAGCACAGTACTGCTGATGGTGATAGGCCAACCGCAGAGTTGCTTGTTTAAGCTAAGCTATACTTTTTTTTTTTTTTTCTGAGACAGAGTCTCGCTCTGTCGCCCAGGCCGGAGTGCAGTGGCACAATCTCTGCTCATTGCAAGCTCCACCTCCCGGGTTCACGCCATTCTCCTGCCTCAGCCTCCCGAGTAGCTGGGACTACAGGCGCCCGCACCGCGCTCAGCTAATTTTTTGTATTTTTAGTAGAGACAGGGTTTCACTGTGTTAACCAGGATGGTCTCAATCTCCTGACCTCGTGATCTGCCCGCCTAGGCCTCCCAAAGTGCTGGGATTACAGGCATGAGCAACCGCGCCCGGCCAAGCTAAGCTATTCTTAACTCCAGTGGGGCAATCCCGTCAGACAGGCCTGAGTTCAAATCCTACCTCCATTATTTAATATCCCTTTCCTATTTTTACATTTGATTTTTAGCAAATTGCTGGTTCTTAACCTCTCAAGCCTTAGTATCCTTGTTTATGAAAGGAGGATAAGCTGTTGTGAGGATTAACTAAAAGCATGTGTGGGTAATAAATATCTTCCCTTTTGCCTCTCCAGAATCCACTCTCTTTCTACCCTTCTCTATGCTTTTCCTCTACTCTTTTCTGTACGGCTTCCCCAATGGACTGCACCAACGGGATCTCTGCCTCCTGCTTCCAGCTGGTTGGGAAGCGTGCGAAACAGTGGAGGGCAGGACAAGAGCGAGCTCAGGGTGTTTGTCTCCCTGGCTTCCTCTCTGCTAGGAAGCAGTGTGTTGGTTCTGTCCTTTTACCAAAATTCACAGCTTCTGTGAGGGGGTCCTCTTTATAGAGCTGTCTGTGTGAGGTTCTGGTAACCACACTCACCCCTTGCCCCTACCAGCCTGGGGGATGGCAATCCCCCATTGTTTCTAGGCCAAGTATACTATACTATTCCTTGAGGTTTCCTTAAACCCTGCCCATACCTTTATAAGTATTACCTTTATTAAACTCTCTTTCAGTTTCACCTTTAGAGTGAGCCATCTGTGTCTTGACAGAGCCTTGGTTAATACAGTGTCTATAACAGTTTGTCAGGCTCAAACATTAGCTAGAAAGTGCTGATGAGGTATGTTAGAAGCACAGAGATCAGTTGAAAAGTGAATTACCCAGAGTAACTAAAGTTATAACCATCTCAAGAATGTCTCTAGTAGAAAAGAATTTTACAAAGACAGAACATTTTAATCAGGATATGCAAAACAAGATAAGAACAGGACTTCAGAAAGAATGTACTTCTTCCAGGTAGGCCTTTTGCTGTGAAACTCATCAGCAGTAGAACCACAAATTGAGAATTACAAAAAGACATCACAAAATCTAATCCAGCAGCCTCATACTGTTAGGTTTATATTTACTTGTTTCTGAACATATTTTTAAAGCCTTATTTATTGTGGAGTCAGAATATTTTGTCTTTTGAGGATAGAGAGGACAGAAAAAAATAGATAATATAGTTGACCATGGGCCCAACACACACGAATCACTGGATTCTTAGACTGTGTAACTGATTATGTAGACTCTTAAATCAGGCAGCTGGTACAAAGTCATCACCAATAAATGTCGCTGGAGAGAAGAAAAAAGAGGCCCAGTATGTGGTTCAGCACCAAGAAATATCCGTTTTTTTCATTTAGTTATGTATGGTATGTACATGTTATAAGTAACAGGCACCATTGAAAACAGCAAGACAGATACGTATGTACTGACAGGGAATGATATCTAAGACATTTTGTTGAATGCAAAAAGCAAGTCACAAAGCAATACATATAATATGTATGTATACATGCTATCTAGTATGATGTCATTTATGGTAAAAAGAGAGAGAAGGGGGAAGAGAGAGAAAAAGAAGAAAAGAGAGAGGTAATTGTGTAGAAATAGTTTAGGGCCGGGCGCGGTGGCTCATGCCTGTAATCCCAGCACTTTGGGAGGCCAAGGCAGGTGGATCGCCTGAGGTCAGGAGTTCAAGACCAGCCTGGCCAACATGGTGAAACCCCATTTCTACTAAAAATACAAAAATTAGCCGGGTCTGATGGCGCACACCTGTAATCCCAGCTACTTGGAAGGCTGAGGCAGGAGAATTGCTTGAACTTGGGAGGCGGAGGTTGCAGTGAGCTGAGATTGTGCCACTGCACTCCAGCCTGGGCGACGAGAGTGAAACTCTGTCTCAAAAAAAAAGAAAAAAGAAAAGAAAAAGAAATAGTTTAGAACTGTGCTAATATGGTAGCCATTAGTCACATGGGGCTATTTAAATTCAAATTATAATTAATTAAAATTAAATAAAATTAAAAGTAGTTTGTCATTCACATTAGCCACATTTCAGGTGCTCAATAACCCATGTGACTACTGGGTACTATACTGGGCAATGCAGATATAGAACATTTCTGTCATCACAGAAAGTTCTACTGGACAGCACTGGACTTGAATGATACACATTGAATTGTTAATTGGGGTTACCTCTTGGGAAGGAGATAATATTTTGAGAGAAGAGATGAAGGGATTTCATTGTTTATTCCATATATGTCTGTCATTTTGTTTTATTTTTAAAATGCGAATGCATTCATGCAATGTTCATAATGCAGAAATAAATTTAAAGAAATACCTCCTCTCCTTTAAATTCAGAGATGCAGAAAATTTAATCAAGGCTCAGGTCTCCCAAATGTGGCAGGGGTGGGGGAGGGAGGTCTATATTAAGAAAAGAGGAGTATTTTGAAAAATAAAAACTATTATCCAAAAATTAACTGTTAAATGATATGATTCGCAGGTATATGGAATATTTAAAACTCATTTGAGCTTTAAAAAATTTTTAAATTACTTTCATGGTATCTACCCATAATTCATTTTTCTAAACATCAGGCAAACACTTTTTGAGTTCTTGTTGTGTGCCAGGCACTGTTCTAGCTTCTGAGGATGCATCAGGGAACAAAACAAAACAAAAAATTTTGCCCTCATAACACTTAAAAATAATAAACAAGCAGGAAAAAGAACATAAAACATGTAATATTTTCGTTAAAGGGTGATTAAGTGTTATAGAAAAAAATAAGGCAAGGAAAGGGAATAGGGAGTGTTGGGGGTATCACTGTAAATAGGATAGTCAGAGAAGTTGATGTATGTGTAGATATATAAAGGATTAAGTGAGCCATGTGGAGAAAGAGCATTCCTGGCAGAGAAAACAGCAAGGGCAAAGGCCATGAGGCACGAACATGCCTGGCTTCTTCCAGGAATAACTAGAAGGCCAGTATGCTTGGAGGAAGCGAGCAAAAAAGAAAAGATGTAGCCAGAGGTGAGGCCAGAAGAAAGGAGATGAGAGGCACCCAGTCGTGTGAGTCTTTTAGGACACTGTAAAGACTGGCTTTCACTCTACGGAGATGGGAGCCATCAGAGCGTTTCGTTTTGTTTTGTTTTTGAGACCGAGTCTCACTCTGTCGCCCAGGGTGGAGCGCAGTGGTGCCATCTCGACTCACTACAACTTCCGCCTCCTGGGTTCAAGAGATTCTCCTGCCTCAGCCTCCCACCTAGCTGGGACTACAAGCGTGTGCCACCACGCCTGGCTAATTTTTGTATTTTAAGTAGAGACAGGGTTTCGCCATGCTGGTCTCAAACTTCTGACCTCAGGTGATCCACCTGCTTCAGCCTCCCAAAGTGCTGGGCATCAGAGTGTTTTGAACAAGGCATGATAATGATCTGGCTTAGCTTTAAGAAGACCATCTGGCTAATGTGTTGAGAATAAACTGTAAGAGGTCAAAGATAGAAACAAGAAAACCACTGAGGTGTCTGGTGTAACAATCAGGCAAAAGAAGACAGAGGCAGGAGTCAGGGTGATCGCAGTGGAGGTGGTAAGAAGTGGTCAGATTCTGGATAGATTGTGGATACATAAAACTTGAAACAGATTGGATGTAGGGTGTGAAAGAATGAGAGGAATCAGGATAATTCCAAAGCTACTGGTCTGAAGAACTGGAAAGATGGCATTGCCATTCCCTAGGAGGGGTAAAACACTGGAAGAGTAGGTCTAGGGGTGGGAGGGACAACAAGGATGGGGAAATTAACAATTCCATTCTCACAGATTTGGTTTGACACACCTATTAGATCTCCAAGTGGAGATATCAGGTAGACAGTTGGATGTATAAGTCTGGTGTTTGGGAGAAAGGACTAAGCTAGAGATGCAGGTTTAGAAACTGACAAAGTATGTGATATATAAAGCCATTAGACTAGATTCACTCATTCAGCTAAGGGCATGGATGCAGGTAGAAGAGAGGTCCAGGTCATCAGATGAGGAAACATTGTATATTTAAGCTCAGTCTCTCCCTGCTATTGGGGAAGCTCTAAGAAAGCAAGGACTTGGTCTGTCTACTCATTGCTGTATCCCTATTCCCAAGGGCAGTACCTGGCATATAGAAGGTCCTTAAGAATATTTGTTGAATGGGGGAATTTAAAGTCACAGGAGAGAGAATGATAATTGATAAAGACAAATACAGACTTTAAACTGAATAATAAAATAAATATATTTGTCAAACTTTCATAGCTTTTTCTTATCATCATCATAATATATATTATAGAAAATTTGGGAAAGTTAAGAGAGGAAAATAAAAGTCACCAATAATTCTTTCTACTTCCCGGAGACAACCATAGTTAACTCTTTCTATATTTCATTTCAGGCTTTCTGGTATGACATATATACATATTAACAAGTTTGGAATCTTGCTGGATAGACAGTTTTTTTCACTCAATATATCATGATTATCTTATCATGTCACTTAAATAGTTTTCAACCTCACTAATTTTGATAGCTGTAAAACATTTCACTGAAAAAGAACCATAATTTAAATACTTCTCTATCATTGAATATTAAACTACTTATATTTTACTAATATAAATAACATTCTAAACATAATTCTGAACCTCTGATTATTTCCTTCTGATAGATGCCTAGAAACTGAATTACTTAGATCAGGAGTATGAACATTTTAAAGATAAATATTTGAAGAACATTTCAACATGTATTGGTAAATTGCCTCCTACAAAAGCTGTATAATTTATACTCACATTATAATGTATGAAAGCACCTATCTTGCTGCCATCTCACTGGCATTGAGTATTACCTTTGTCAATTTTATAGACCAAAAAATGGTAGCATGCTGTTTCAATTTGCATTATTTTGATTACAAAAAGATTGAACATTTTTCAAATGTTTATTAGCCATTTGTATTTTCTTCAGAGAATAATCTGTCCTTTGCCCATTTTTCTATTGTTGAGGATAAGTATTTTGAAGTTGGTTAAAACTAAAACAATAGCACAGTTTAAAAATTATCTTAAATATCTTTTAAAAACACATTTTCCAGGCTGGGCTCAGTAGCTCACGCTTGTAATCCCAGCTCGTTGGGAGGCAGAGGCAGGCAGATCGCCTGAGTTCAGGAGTTCGAGAGCAGCCTGGGCAACATGGCGAAACCCTCTCTCTATGAAAAATTAGCTAGGCATGGTGGCGTACGCCTGTAGTCCCAGCTACTCTGGAGGCTGAGGTGGGAGGACCGCTTGGTCCCCGGAGGTCAAGGCTGCAATAAGCTGTGACTGCATGCCACTGCACTCCAGCCTGGGTGACAGAGTGAGACCTTATCTCAAAAAACAAACAAACGAACAAACAAAACACGCATTTTCCAACTTTATTTAGAATTCCCACATAATAAGTTCATTTTTTAAACCAGTAAACCAGTGCCTGAATACTCACATCTGGGTTAGCCTAGTACATACTGCCCTTTTGGTGATCAGAGATCAGAATTTTTATTATGCCCTGGAGATACAGTCTTCCTTAAAACACTGACCACTTATAAACCAAACTCCATCTCATGCGGCCACTTTCCAACCTCACAGCAGTGAGTGAATATCAAATAGCTAGAAGACTCATAGTACTATAAGTAAAACCACATTTCATTGATTCTAAAATGTACATTTCTCCTCACATTTTAACATCTCTGAGAGTAGGAGGGATCTTACAATCGATATTATCTTAAAATCAGTGTTGGCCATTTTTTCACGTTGTAACACCTTTGAAATGGAAGTGCAACTTACCACGAATAGCCTCTTAGACTCATGAAATGCATAGATGCTATTAACAATAGAAAACAATCTTTACCAAGATATAAAAATTCCACATTCTAAATAATTTTTTTCTTGGGCAATTGAACTTAAGTTTATAGTGAACATCAATAACAATGTTATATTCATATTCCACCTCCTTCTCCAAAGGACTTGAAGTGACTTTAAAAATAAAATTTGAAAGTTTAAAATAATAGTTGCAAGATCCGGGGTGAGGAGGAGAAATGTTTTTTGTTGTTTTTTGTTTGTTTGTTTGTTTTGTTTTGTTTTGAGACAGAGTCTCACTCTGTCGCCCAGGCTAGAGCGCAGTGGCGCGATCTCAGCTCACTGCAACCTCCACCTCCCAGGTTCACGCCATTCTCCTGCCTCAGCCTCCCGAGTAGCTGGCACCACAGGTGCCCACCACCACGCCCGGCTAATTTTTTGTATTTTTGCTAGAGACAGGGTTTCACCGTGTCAGCCAGGATGGTCTCGATCTCCTGACCTCGTGATCCGCCCGCCTCGGCCTCCCAAAGTGCTGGGATTACAGGAGTGAGCCACCACGCCCAGCCAAAATATGTTTGTTTTTTAAAGGTCGGGGTGAAATGAGCCCAAAGAAATGCATATCACAGTCCTCTGTATTTCAAAAGGTAAGACTACAAAAATGGCTTTAAGCTCTCAGCAGTCACAGCAAAGAGGAAAACAAAGTTAATGTTGTCCTTAAGCACAAAGCAAAATAGCTATTGAGGAAAAAGCACAGCATTTTCCTGATGCTGAGTTCTGAGAGAAATTCCTCCCGTGGTGCCACCTTAAAGGGCATGCTGGGTGATATTGTAGTAACATCGGTACTGACACACTCAACAACAGCCCCCTAGTACACAAAGTCCTGTTTTTGTTTGTTTGTTTGTTTTTGAGACGGAGTCTCGCT
Organism: Hylobates moloch; assembly: GCF_009828535.3. Classification (NCBI taxonomy): domain Eukaryota; kingdom Metazoa; phylum Chordata; class Mammalia; order Primates; family Hylobatidae; genus Hylobates; species Hylobates moloch. The sequence goes on from NW_026652282.1 coordinate 21,476,204, forward strand.
CTGTCGCCCAGGCTGGACTGCAGTGGCGCGATCTCGGCTCACTGCAAGCTCCGCCTCCCGGGTTCACGCCATTCTCCTGCCTCAGCCTCTCCGAGTAGCTGGGACTACAGGCGCCCGCCACTACGCCCGGCTAATTTTTTGTACTTTTAGTAGAGACGGGGTTTCACCATGTTAGCCAGGATGGTCTCGATCTCCTGACCTCGTGATCCGCCCGCCTCGGCCTCCCAAAGTGCTGGGATTACAGGCGTGAGCCACCGCGCCCGGCCAGAAAGTCCTGTGTTTTTATGTTTGTCTCCATAGTGCCTTCCATGTAAGGCAGAACCCCAGCACCAAAAAGTGGTTCAGAAAAGCATTTTCTTCAAGGGGCCAAACGAACGTGCACCCTGAAAATACGGTTTTTTCTCCCTGATGGTTGGATCCAACGGTAAGATTTAGAATGCCTAAACCAATGTTTTCTAATGTGGGATGGGCAAGACAATCCATTAGACAGCAACACTTGTGTTCATACCTCAGATCCTTGAATAACGTCATTTTGTTCAATGACCTTTCATTGTAACGTGGATGAGAAAAAAAAATTTTGGTTCCGGGTCAGGGCTACTGTCCGTGAAGCATTTTCGCATTCTCCCCATATCTGTGTGGGTTTTCTCTGGGTACTTTGGTTTCCTCCCACATCCCAAAGATGTACACAGCAGGTTAATTAGTGTCTTTAAATTGTCCCAATGTGGGCTGGGCACAGTGGCTCACGCCTATAATTCCAGCACTTTGGGAGGCCGAGGCAGGCAGATCACCTGAGGTCAGGAGTTTGAGGTCAGCCTGGCTAACATGCTGAAACCCTGTCTCTACTAAAATACAAAAATTAGCTGGGCACGGTGGTGCATGCCTGTAATCCCAGCTACTCGGGATGGGGAGGTTGCAGTGAGCGGGGATTGCACCACTGCACTCCAGCCTGGGTGACAGAGCAAGACTCTGTCTCAAAAAAAAAAAAAAATTGTCCCAGTGTTATGAGTGTGGTGTGTGTGTGAGTGTGCCCTGCGATGGGATGGTGTCCTGTTCAGGTCTGGTTCCCACCAGGTGCCCTGAGGTGCCAGGATAGGTCCCAATCACCCACTACCCTGAACTGGAATAAGTTGGTAAATAATTATCTTGTTTTTATTAGTCTTTCTTAAATGTATACATAGCTCACATGTATTTCAATGTTGAATGATACTAGGAGTGTTTTGGTCTTTATTTAGAAGTGTGGTGGTGTTGAAGTGGCTTCTTTCTCAGTATAGTTATTGATTTGTGGTGACATGCCTGAATCAGCCAAGTCTGTTCCTGCTCCAAAGAAGGGTGCCAAGAAGGTGGTGTGACCAAGAGCCAGAAGGATGGCAAGAATCACAAGCATAGCCACAAGGAAAGCTACTCTATCTACATTTACAAGGTACTGAAGCAGGTCCATCTCAACTTTGGCATCTCATCGAAGGCCATGGGCATCATGAACTTATTTGTCAATATCTTCAAGTGCATCATTCCTGATGCATTACAAGTACTCCATGATCAACTCCAGGGAGATCCATACAGCTTGCACCTGCTGCCTAGGGAGATGGCCAAGCACACTGTGTCTGACAACACCAAGGCCCTCACCAAGTACACCAGCTCCAAGTGAACTACTTTCAAAAACCAAAGGCTCTTTTCAGAGCCACTTAAGCCAGGTACAGAAAGACAAATACTGCATGTTCTCACTCATAAGTGGGAGCTAAACAAGTTGATCATATGGAGGTAGAGAGTGGAATGATAGATACCACTATCATTGAGATAGTGGCTGGGAAGGGTGTGTGGGTGAGCGGGGTTGGGGGTGAAGAGAGGTTGGTTACTGCGTACATAAAGTTAGATAGAAGGAATAAGTTCTAACGTTTGGTAGCAGAGTAGGATGATTACAGTTAACGACAATGTATTATATATTTCAAAATAGCTTGAAAAGTGGCCGGGCATGGTGGCTCACGCCTGTAATCCCAGCACTTTAGGAGGCCAAGGTGGGTGGATCACCTGAGGTCAGGAGTTCGAGATCAGCCTGACCAACATGGTGAAACCGGGTCTCTACTAAAAATACAAAAATGAGCTGGATGTGGTGGCACATGCCTGTAATCCCAGCTACTCAGGAGGCTGAGGCAAGAGAATCGCTTGAACCTGGGAGGCAGAGGTTGCACTGAGCCAAGATCATACCACTGCACTCCAGCCTGGGCAACAGGGCAAGACTGTGTCTCAAAAAAAAAAAGCTAGAAAACAAGATTTGAAATGTTCTCAATACATAGAAATGATAAATACTCAAGGTGATGGACACCCTAAATACCCTGGCTTGATCAGTACACATTCTATGCATGCAACAAAATTTCACATGTACCCCATAAGTATGTACAAATATAATGTAATCAGGCCAGGTGCGGTGGCTTGCACCTGTAATCCCAGCACTTTGGGGGGCCGAGGAGGGCAGGCCACTTGAGGTCAGGAGTTCTACACCAGCCTGGCCAACATGGTGAACACCGTCTCTACTAAAAAATACAAAAATTAGCCGGGCGTCGTTACATGCGACTGTAGTCCCAGCTACTCTGGAGGCTAAGGTGAGAGAGAATCGCTTGAACCCAGGAAACAGAGGTTGCAGTGAGCCAAGATCACACCATTGCACTCCAGCCTGGGCAACAGAGCGAGACTCCGTCTAAATATATATATCAATAAAAAATTTTCAACAGAAGTTTGGTGATGTTTTTGTGGCCAGAAATATGCCATAGGAACTTAACTCTTGTTTACATAAATTAGCCTATGGTAAAACTGGTTTCATTCTACATCATTTTACTTAAAGTTACGGTTCCCAAGAACCTCCTGATAATGTTATGTGAGGACTTATTGTATTTATTTTTCATGTCAAAAAATAAGAAAAAAAGCTTTACAAAAACCAGTGAAAATATCTATTTTTGTTTGCTTGTTTTGAGACAGGATCTCACTCTGTCACCCAAGTTGAAGTGCGGTGGCACCATCACCACTCACTGCGCCCTCCAACTCCTAAGTACAAGTGATCCTCTTGCATCAGCCTCCTAGGACTACAGGCACATACCACCATGCTCATCTAATTAAAAAAAAAAAATTTTGTGGACATGGCGTCTTACTATGTTGCCCAGGATGGTTTGGAACTCCTAGGCTCAAGTGATCTTTCCACCTCAGTGTCCCAAAGTGTTGGAATTACAGGCATGAGCCATGACGCCTGGCCTTCTAATTCTGATATATGCGTTTACACTGGTGCCCCATCTCTGTCAACATCAAATACGTGAGGTATCCTAAAGGGAATGTGAAAGTTGGGTGGCCTGCATTGCCTGACATTTTTTCATTTGCTTTCAGCTTATTGCAATATACTGCAGTTCACCTGAGCCTAGATAAAGGTATTTATGGATTATATTATCTAGTTTTAACTAAACCAATGCACATAAATCAGCAGGTGGCTTAAAACATTTCCTGCAGTCCGTGCGTGGTGGCTCACACCTGTAATCCCAGCACTTTGAGAGGCTGAGGCAGGCGGATCACGAAGTCAGGAGTTCAAGACCAGCCTGACCAACATGGTGAAACCCCATCTCTACTAAAAATACAAAAATTAGCTGGGCATATGGTGCATGCCTGTAGTCCCAGCTACTTGGGAGGCTGAGGCAAGAGAATCGCTTGAACCTGGGAGGTGGAGGTTGTACTGAGCCAAGATCGCGCCACTGCACTCCAGGCTGGCGACAGAGTGAGACTCCATCTCAAAAACAAACAAACAAACAACAACAACAGCAACAAAAACATTTCCTGCAATGAAATAGGAAAGCAAAGATAATGCAAGCACAAGTGAACAACAAGAAAATGGCAGAGCTGACCCTTGTACTGCCTGTATAAGTTCTGCAGCCACCACATTATCAGGTGCCAACCACGACAACCCAATCTGATCTGACAAGAAGATAGCTGAATTGAAAATTATCTCACAGAAGACCATTAGAAATATCTGCTACCAATAACATTAAATATCACCTGGAGATACTAGCTAATGATGGTATGAAGTTATTGTAATTAACATATTTTAAAATGAAGCATCCAGAACATGAAGATAAACCTCCATGATTTTTTCATGTTTAATGTTTCAATGTTGCAAGTCATGTGATACTCAATCCAGTAAGTCACAAAATACTGTTACATGTAACGATAAATGTTTAGAAGCCTTTTTGAGTTTCCATAATTCAATAGAGAAAAAACAAAAGTCTTATACCATTGCAAAATCATCTGTTCTTCATGCTACAGTAAAACTAGCTGCTCTAATGTGTAGAAAAAAAACTGATGTCAAACTGAAATGCATTCCTTTGTCAGCAAATATATTTAGAAGACATATAGAAAACATTGTTGAAGATTGAAAGAAACAAGCATTAGAACAAATTATGCAGTGTGGGAGGTTTGCAATATACTTGGATAGAAGTACAGATATTTCTAACATGTCTCAGCTTGAGGTATTTGCTAGATTCTATTTCAATAATAAAACCTCTTTTTTTCTGAGTCACTAAAGGAAAGATGTTCCAAAGATGATATTTTCTGCAAAGTGGATGATTTCTTTAACAGAAACCATATTTTACAAGAAAACTGTGTAACTACCAGTAAGGTGATTGCTTTACCCTTGGACCTTTGATCTCCCACCTATTTGAGAAGTACTCTCTGTCTTCTTTTCCTGACTCTTTGTCTATTGGATCTCTAAATGTTGTCACTCAGGGTTCCATCCTGGAAGATTGTAGGGTAAAGTAGATTAATTTAACCAGATTTCCTGTAGCAATAGGCAGATAAAGGGAGGATTCTAAAAGCTTTAATTACAGCTCTTCTATTTTTCCCCCTCCCAAACCCTGATGCAAAGGCTCTGGGTCAGCTATTTTCTAGAATTCACCCTGCAGCAGGGTTATTCTGAGGTACTCTTGCTACCTAACCAATGCCATCCATTTCCTCAGCCCACAACCTGTCTGACTGTGAGGCCAGGCATAGTACACAATTGGGGGCCATGGATTTTAATTCACAGATTACCTGACTAGGGCTGGACTGGTCCTAGACGTAAGGTGTTTTGTTCAAGTGCTCACCTAGGCTCTCTTTGGGGCTGGATATACTGGCCCCTGGAAGGGCTGAGCACCTTGAAGCTCTGTTAGCAGCCAAGAGCTATAATTGTAAGTAGGATCTGATGCCATTCCTTAGAGTTTATTAGATCACCAGAATTATTTGGAAATGGGAAATACAATGTAGAGTGTTCCCTTTCTTCATTATTGTGAATAATACCTTTAAACTTTGTACTAAAGAATAACAGACATATAGAAAAGTACACGTGGTGGCCAGGCACAGTGGCTCATGCCTCTAATCCCAGCACTTTGGGAGGCCGAGGCAGGTGGATCACCTGAGGTCAGGAGTTCAAGACCAGCCTGGCCAACATGGTGAAACCTGGTCTCTACTAAAAATACAAAAATTAGCTGGGTGTGGTGGCACATGCCTGTAATCCCAGCTACTCAGGAGGCTGAGGCAGAAGAACCACTTGTAACTGGGAGGCGGAGGTTGCAGTGAGCCAAGATTGCACGATTGCACTCCAGCCTGGGTGACAGAGCGAGACTCCGTCTCAAAGAAAAGAAAAGAAAAGTACACATATCCTAAGTGCAGCTCAATGGACTTTCACAAGCTAAGTACGCACAGCCACACATCAAGTAACCTAACACTTCCAGCGTCCATCCCATGCTCCTGCCACTACACTGATTTCTAACATCAAAGATGAGCTTTGCCTAGTTTATTTTATATTTTATAGAAATGAAATCATGTGGCACATATTATTTTGTATCTGGCTTCTTTCATTCAATGTTACATTTGTGAGATTCATCCATATTCCTGCAGGTGGTTGTAGATTCTTCAATCTCACTGCTACCCAGCATTAAATTGTGTGAATGTACTACAATTTTTTTTATCCATTCTGCTTCTGCTGGGCATTCAGGTAGTTTCCAGTTTGGGGTTATTATGAATAACACTGCTAAGAACATCCTAATACTAGTTTTTTTGGTGGCCATATGTACAAATTTCTTAGGAATGGAACTGCTGGGTCAAAATATTTACATTGAATTTCTAGTTTTACTACAAAGAACATAGATATCTGATTTATTTCTACTCCTGTTCCCAAACACAGCAGATATGACTGGGAGGGCTAAATAAAGCATCTCTCAAAGTGCATCTAGGCACAACTTTCTTCCGAATTACCTGGGAGCTTGAGCAGGCAATTCTATGCTCACTGAAGTTTGAGAACTATGTGTCATGGAAATAGGGGCTTTAGAAGTCAGACAAACCTAATTTCAACTCCCAGCTTAATCAGTTAATATTTGATCTTTGGGGCCGGGCACGGTGGCTCACGCCTGTAATCCTAGCACTTTGGGAGGCTGAGGCGGGAGGGTCACTTGAGGTCAGGACTTCAAGACCATCCTGGCCAACATGGTGAAACCCCATCTCTACTAAAAATAAAAAATAAAAATACAAAAATTAGCTGAGTGTGATGGCATGCACCTGTAATCCCAGCTACTGGGGAGGCTGAGGCAGAAGAATCACTTGAACCTGGGAGGCGGAGGTTGCAGTGAGCTGAGATCATGCCACTGCACCCAGCCTGGGTGACGGAGCAAGACTTCATCCCAAAAATATACGTATACATCTTTTTGGATCTTTGGGAAATTACTTGATTCTTTATTTCCTTACTTATAACATGAGGAATAGTAATGCTTATTTCATGGGTCTGCGGCCTGATTAAATGAGATAATACATATAGAGCATTCAACACAGTGCCCAATACAGTGTGCACTGTGAATGGTTGTTCAATTCCTCGACTTGCCCATGGAGAAAAAGGAGTGAGACCACTAGCCTCGAATCCCATATAGAACAATTACCTTATAACTAAACAATTTGGAGGTGAAATAGAATTTATTATTATGCGACTGTGCCTACAGTCAATATTAGGCACACTAGAGATGAAACACAGAAGCCTGCATGTACCAGGAATGGGCTTTCAACATCATTTGGTTAGCAATAGGCTGTACACATCATTCATGATGTTTCTATTAACCTATTATCGTTGTTGTTATTTTTCTTAAATGACAGTTTAAATAACCCTCAGCGTCCTTTTACACTGATGTCAGGTTCAGCATGCATGAATTACCGAGTAGAAAACAAAAACACCAAGTCAAAGATTTTGGCGGGAGGGAGGAGATTATATGAAAATGAATTCTGCTCAATAGGCTAACCCTGTGTGGCCCTGCACATTATTACACAGGCGCACACCACCAGGGCTCACTGCTTTATTTTCTAATCACTGTGTTTTCAAGTCTGCCTTCAAGATCATTGAGTGCTAAACTGTCTCTTTATCCCCAAGCAAGGTCAGCTTCCCAGCCTCCCATACAACCTGGTTCATGCTGGGATAAAGAGGAAGGTAGGAATGTTAAAACAATAATGCTATGGTCTGAGGCCAGCAACGGGTAATCAGATCTTAGCAAGGTAGAGGCTGTTACCTGGGAGATTATTGGAAGAAAATAGGCCTAGCTTGCAATGACTTAGTTTGCTTCTACCTTCCTTTCTTTTTTTCCTTTTCATTCTCCCCCGGCCCCACCCCGCGGTGATCTGATGGAATAATTCTTTTCCTGCATTTATTTCCCTAAGGGTCACTAAGAAGCTTTGTGTGGGGCACCAGCTAAAGATGTAAGAGTTTTGGGACTATGGCCTGACCCACTGCTGGGCTTTAACCCCAAGTAGCTAGCAAGCTTAGATAGACAACATTGGTTAAGAAAGGCCCCTATAGTTCAAGCCCATACTGCCACGCCTCAAAGAAGGCCCAATGTTTCAAACTTCTGTAGTATGAAATAGATAAATTAGGAGGCTACTGTTCACGTTAAGAAGAGATTCAACACAGGTTTCTCTAAACAATGAATAGAATATTCCATATATGATTTGGAATACATTCAACTTGTCTGAGGAAACATCTGAAGAATAAAACAGAAGACAGCAGAAGTGGTTTGTACAACATCAATGTAAAACTTCAAAGTGCTTGTGAACATTTGTTATTCACATTTAGCCAGTGTGTCTTACCATAAGATCATGCAACCTGTTTTTACCCCAAATGGATAAAATCAACAGGGGGTGAGGAATGGGGTAGCCCAGACTTTTGATAGGAGCATGAGCTCAAACAGGACATACTGCAGTAGACCAAGTTCCAAGGCAACGAAAGCTAGAATCACACTCTAAGGATCTATCCAATCCATTGTGGGGGACAGAATGGAATCCAGAGAGGAAAGGGATTTGCTTAAGTGCACACGATAATTCAATGGCAAAACTGACACTGGAACAAGACTATGGGCTCCAGCAAGTCGAGACCAAGCTTTAGCATATTTGTCTTGCCAGCCCCCTGTCCTTTCACTGCGGGCTAGTTCAGCTCTCCCTGGCCAGATCTAGACTTGGCTTGATGGGCATTGGTGTGGAGTCCCAGAGGCCACAACGAAGCAGATCCATTTGCTCTCATCACTGCATCTCATCAGGAACCATCCCAGCCTTTCCACTTCTCCCTATCCACAGCCTGGAGGCCTCAGGAGAGGACATATCCTGGGGCTGGACTCAACTACCCAGGATATACCAGAATTATACTTCTGTACTAGCCAGAAATAAGCCACCATGATTTTGCTTCCACCTTCACAGATGAAAAACAGGCTATCAGATAGACGGGCCTTCAACTTTCAGTACCCTTCCTCTTATAACTTGTTCTTACCCAAACCATCCTTGCCAGCTTTCTCACCACCACAGTGGGAGAGGCATCTTTTTTTCTCCCTGAAGCCAATCCTTCCACTTGTGCACTGGAGCCCAACCTGTCCAGCCTAAGAGACATTCCCTTCATCAGTTGTCCCCATCACCATCACCCTTTCCCTCTCCCACTGGCTCTTTCCCATTTATATTTAGGCACAAGTTGCTATCATCTTAAGAGAATGAGCCAACTAAAAGATTTGACATCTTGGATAGATGAACAGAATGAAAAATAAAAGGAAAAAAAGATGAAGGGAGGGAAGATGAAAGGAACGAAAGAAGGGAGGGGAAAAGCTAGTCTCTAGTAACCCTAAGCCCTGATTTGTCCACCTCTGGGTACTATACATTCCATCCACTTCCTCTCTCAGTCAAGCTTCCACTTCCCTACCACCTAGAGGTTCCTCAATCTACTGCCATCCAGCCTCCACTCCCACCACTTCACTGAAACATCACCATTGACCTCTTCTTTCTAAATCCAAAGGAAACTTTTCCTTCTTATCTCATTTGATCTCTCTACTGCATTTGATTCTATTGGACATTCCATCCATGAAACTTACCCTGCCCTTGGTCCCTTGATCTCCCAGTTATTTGAGAAATATTTCTCTGTCTTCTTTTCATGATCCTTCTTCTACTGGCCCTTTAAGTAGTCTTTCTCAGGGTTCCAACTTGGGAAGATTCTGGGATAAAGTAGATTAGCTTAACCAGATTTCATGTAGAGACAGATGAATAGAAGGAGGATTCTAATAGCTTTAATTACAGCTCCTCTATTTTCCCCCTCTAAGAGCCTGATAGGATGGCTCAGGGTCAGTTACTTTCTAGAATTAGCCCTGTAGTGGGATTATCCTGAAGCACTCTTCCTAGGTAACCATTTCCATCCACTTCCTTCTCAGTCGAGAAACTATCTCAATTTCACTCTCATCCATTTCACTGCCTCAATTTCACTTCCATCTCCTCCATGCTATCTCCCAGATCTGTATCTCCAGCTCAGAACTCTCTCCTGAGTTCCCCAACCAAACATGAACTAGACACCTCCAAGTGGAAGTCCCCATGGCACCTCAGACATAACTCTCACAAACTCTACTTCCCTGGCGCACCCATCTCAGTGATGGCACTCACTAGTTGGAGCCAGAAAACAAACTGTGCCTTCCTTGATCTTTTTTTTTTTGAGATGGAGTCTCGCTCTGTCACTCAGGCTGGAATGCAGTGGGATGATCTCAGCTCACTGCAACCTCCGCCTCCCGGGTTCAAGCGATTCTCCTGCCTCAGCCTCCCAAGTAGCTGGGATTACAGGAGCACACTACTATACCCAGCTAATTTTTGTACTTTTAGTAGAGACGGGTTTTCGCCATGTTGGCCAGGCTGGTCTCGAACTCCTGACCTCAAGTGATCTACCTGCTTCACCTCCCAAAGTGCTGGGATCACAGGCATGAGCCACTGCGCCTGGCTCCTTGATCTTTCATTGAACCTGCCCCATGCTCAGACTTAGTTATCAAATCCTGGGGCATTTACCTCCTTAGTGTTTCCCATATCCATCTAGTTCTCTCCTTTCCCACTGTCCTTCTATAACTTCAAACTTATTAACTCTCATCTAGATTACTGCAACAGTCTCTTAACTGAAATAGAATAAGATAGGATAGCATAGAAAGTATAAGAGTGCAAAACATGAAGTAAGGAAAAGTGATGTTCGGTTTTAGTTATGACTACATATATGTATACATGAACTGTGCAACGTGAAAAGTATTTATCATTGTAGGTCCTCAGAACTGATCCTAACAGGGCTGGACAAGTGTCTAAGCTCCCTGTAAAGCCACACGTAGCCACTGAGCACTTGAAATTAGCTAGTCCGAATTGAGATGTGTTGCAAACACAATATACACATTGGATTTCAGACTTAGTATGAAGAAAATAATGTAAGATCTCATTAATAATTTTTATATTGCATGCTGACATAATATTTTGGATACAAAATTAATTTCACCTTTTTTAACTTTTAAAACTGTGGCCGCTTGAAAATTTTCAATTACACATGTGGCTCATGCTGTATTTCTACTGGGCAGAGCTGTTCTAGAGTTCTAGGCCAGTATGTGCCACCCACAATGGGGGCTTAAGATCCACTCAAAAATAGATTGATCCTTTCCATGTCCCAAAATATGTATTGGGGTGAGCAAGTAAAACCTTTTCTTCAAATGCAGGGACTCTTCTTAACTTGAGGATTGGGTTAACAGAGTCCTCCCTGCTGGGAAGTACTTCCACTCAATGGATAAAAAACAGCTTTCAAGAAAGTCAAATATGTTAAAGTCAAACTTACAAAAAAGCTCTCTTAAGGGATTTCAGCATCCTGGCACGCTTCCACAAACCAAACTACTACCTTCTATTAAATGGAAATGCCCCTTTAGGGGCAAGGGCTTTGGATTCACTTCTTTTATTTCTCTCCACAGCACCTGGTGCATTGCTGTGTCTGGAAGTTGTTAACCACCTGACTGACTGTGGATCCCATGGGTAAGGGGATGGTACGGGTTGGTAAGGATTGGTAAGAGACTCAGTTTTCTCTCAGTTACCTTCCAAAACTCTGCATTGCTAAATACTTTAAATCTTCCTTACTGCCTGATTGAGGACATGTACATGAACCCTTTTGATTTCTATATGCTAAATCATCAAAATAAAACAGAGAAACTACCTATCATATTTGATTTAGGTTTATTTCTTCCATAAGGGTTTAGCATTAGGCAAATGGGGGTTGGAGGGGTAGTGAGAGAACAAACCTAAAAGAATGGAAGAAACTAATGGATTGATTCCATGCTAAATACACCTGACTAGTATCAATTTGCAAGACATGGATGTTGCATTTGGATAGAGATCAGCAGGAAGATATCTAATAATAACCTTAAGCAGAATTCCAGTTGACCACAGTAAATGCCCAAGGAAGCTCATGTTTGTTTATTTTCGCCAATATTGTGCATTAAGAGTGTTTCATTTTTAAAATGTATTCTGTTCTGGGTGGCTAAGTAGATGGCAATATTAGCAAAGGAAGCCATTGATGTCTCTGGAAATCTGGTCATCTTTTTGAACACTAGCAGATGAGCATGCTACCTCCAAACTGACATAATGCACCTTCTGCAAGACAGCAGTCTCTTGGCACTGCTCCACTTTGAAGTAAAACCCGAAATGAACTCCTCCTGCTAACGTGGCATATTGAACCAACCCTTTTTTATTTCCAAGGCCTTCTCAGTTGATCCATAGTATATCCATCTTCATGGAAGTGACTATTGCAGGCTAGAATTACAATTCCTTCTGACAACAGAATGCACCCCTAGAAGAACTTGTCCAAGGTCATTAACCAAATCCTCAAGCAGACAACTTTCAGGGTGGCTGGGCCTTGTTAGAAAGGGCTTCTGGGACACCTGCTGAGCCCAGAGGATCTTTCTAGGCATAATCTGAGGGCTGGGAAGATATGAGGACACAGTCCTTGCTCAGAGGAGTCCTTGTATCTCAGGAGTTAGGTTTCCAAGAAGGGCTATTACATCATATCACCCAAGGCCACTCAGTTTCTCATCTTGACAGTCAAGCTGATGAGTCACCTTGCATCATGTTTAATCAGGAAAATAGTAAAGAACTGAAAACAAGTCAAGAATCAAGAGTAAATATTGTAACAATGTAAAGAGTTCTCAGAAGCATCTCAAATCAGAGCACCATGGTAAAATGGTAAGGGTAGTAAGATTACATTCCTAAAATATAGGCTCTATCATAAAACCTACGTAATGTTTTTGTTATTTCTTTTCTAATTTCTTTATCAGAGTTATTGCATTCTATTTAATCGTCTCCTTTCTTATATTTTCCCCTAATGAAGAATAAGGCAGGTAGAGAAACTACAAGTTTTCCTGTCAGAAAAACTTCCCCTTGAAATATAATTCAATCATATCTGCAATATTATTATCAATTTGTTTCTTACAGGGATCTAAAATATAGACTGCTTTAAAGTCTATTTATTCACTCACGTATGCCAGCTCCCCACTTCATTTCAGCAACTGGGAGAAGGAGCCTGCCCTCTGAAGGAGAATCCAAGTGTGGAGCTTCAATCCTAAACAGGCCCCCTGCAAATATTTCATACACTTTCCATAGTTAGTTAAGCAACTCAGTAGCCACACTCTGTTGATGGCTGTGGTGTCAGTGACCCACATACAATTTGGAGCTATATGCCTGGGTGCTGGGAGAAATGCAGAATTTATACAATTTGAAATATGAAGACACTAGCAAAGCTACAAGATCAACAGAAACTACTAAAAACCAAAGAAAGAAATGTTAATTTCATGTTTTCACTTGCTGCTCACTCTTTTCATCAACAAACTTTTTTATTAAGTAGTTAGCATATGCCTTAGTTATTAAAGTAAGATCATTAGCCAAGGAAAGTTAGGCTATGAAGTATAAATCTAAATTTAGAATATACTACAGTGATCAAAGTTAGCTAATAAGAGAAAAGGCACTTTAAAAATTTTAGTAGTGTTTTATAAATTGGTTGCAAGCCCCTGTTTAAACATAGTCAAATTTCAGTAGCCCATGACAATGATGAACAACATGGAAAATTTTGTATCATAAGTAAATCAAAGCAGGTGCTTCAACAGTTCAACTTATGTACATCTGTATCATACCTATGCATGTGTATGATACACACACACACACACACACACACACACACAAAACCAGAACTGCCAAAAAGATGGGAACGGACTATATCTCACTTATGAGTATGTTATAGAAGAAAGATCTTCCACTTTTCAGGTGTAGAGCTCTGGGCTCAAATCCCAGCTCTGCCCCTTTCAAAGCAGTGTGACCCTTGGGCAAGTCACTTACCCTCTCTGAACCTCAGTTTCCTTATTTCTACAATGGGTGGGAGGTGAGAGTGTAGAGCACATTGCCAGCTTTGCGTGGTTCTTGTGAGTTACCACCTGGAATAAGCTGTCACAAGTGAAAGTAGAAAGTAACTTGGCCAGGTGCAGTGGCTAACACCTGTAATCCCAATACTTTGGGAGGCCAAGGTGGGCGGATCGCCTGAGGGCAGGAGTTTGAGACCAGCCTGGCCAACATGGTAAAACCCTGTCTCTACCAAAAATACAAAAAAATATATTAGCCAGGCGTCGTGGTGCCCACCTGCAATCCCAGCTGCTCAGGAGGCTGAGGCAGGAGAATCGCTTGAACCTGGGAGGTGGAGGTTGTGGTGAGCCAAGATCAGGCCACTGCACTCTAGCCTGGAGGACATAGTGAGACTCCATCTTAAAAAAAAAAGAAAGTAACTTGAACTTTCTTCTTTCCCTTAATTTTCTCTGCCCATCTCCCTCAGGCAGAAGCAACCAAGAAGCAGAATAGCTAAGAGGTAAAAATGGAAGGAAGAATAGTAGGCAAAAGAGACTGAAATGATGCACAAACTGGAGCTGAATGCCGCCTTTCTCTCCTCTGCCCTTTGCCTCTGTCAGGAAGGTATGTGATGCAAATTTGAAGATTGCAGTTACTCTAAAAAATATATTTTTGGGTAAGCATGGGCACATATATATATGTATATATGTATACATGTATACATATGTACGTATATATGTATACATGTATACATATGTACGTATATATATACGTATATACATATGTACGTATATACACGTACACGTATATATACGTGTATATACACGTACACGTATATATACGTGTATATACACGTACATGTATATATACATATATACGTATATATACACATATATACATATATACATACATATATACATATATATGTACATATATATATATTGGTCCAGTGCTGTGGCACAAGCCTGTAATCCCAGCTACTTGGGAGGCTGAGCAGGGGGATCACTTGAGTCCAGGAGTTCAAGTTTGAGGCCAGCCTGGAAAACAGAGTGAGTCTCTCTCTCTCTGTATTTATGTGTATATATGTATATGTGCATATGATGATCTTGTAATATGCTTGTAGTGGTCATTTCTCTTTATGCTAAACCATGAGTTGTTTAGTGACTCAAAGGAATCCCTTAGTAACAAACTTATTGGGATGGTTTGTATCTCATGAGAACATAGACACTACATTGTGTATGTCATTCAGTAAGTGGCTAAAGTGCTAGGGCACAGTTACTATTAAAGTGCCCTAAGAGAAAACATTTTTAAAAATAGAAGCATAGGGAAAAAAAGCCCACAGGGCTCTAATATAACTTCCTCTATATTTGTGCTTTTTAGGAAGTTGTTCTAAGCCTTCTTTGAACCCTTAGTAACTCTTATTAAGAAATAACAGTTTTATGATGGGTTGGCCTTCTCATCTGTGAGCCCTAATTTTGCAGGTTCACACAAAATGCTACATCACAAAATCCTTTTTTAAAAAACTCTTCCCGGGGTCAAACTCCACAGCCAATCAAAATATTCCACCTTTTAACTTGGGGGAAATCGCTAAAGGAAAGGATAGCTTTAACTAGTGTGTCTTTTGGATTGGGGGACTCAAAGAGAGGTCTCCCCAAGTTCCAGAAGACTTCGGACCACAGAAAACCCATTCCTTGAGGACACATGCTGAGGTGGTTGGGAACGAAGTTTCACATCTACCTAAAAGATCATGACCAGGGATAGAGAGACGACCAAATTTGGGAGAGCAGTTACGGTGCAGTTACGGAGGCGGAAGGACGCTCTCAGTACCCCGTTTCCACACTTTCATTCTTAAAGGCATGCAGCCCCTTTCTAAATAGATGTAGCGTCCCCAGGTTTCCACTACCTGAAGAGAAACCCTCACAGCACACTCTGGAAATGTTTTACAGTTCGTTTTAAATGCGTATTATTTCTAACTAAATCATTGAGGGACTCCTATGTATTTATTTATTTATTTTGAACATTTTCAAACGGATGGGGAAGTTTTGCTTCCATGTTTCCATTTTTTCCCCCCAAATTGGCATTAGGCACCAAAATTAGTTGAGGAACGAATCATTCCTTAGCTAGAATTTAAAACTTAACAAGGGACTCGTCCCGAGCTTGGTAAAGAGAATACCATTTTAAAATTGCACTGTAGGATTTTTTTACCTTCAGACAAGAACACACCTAAAAGGAAAAAGGCCCTCCCCTCCTCCCGAAGCACAAAAACACAGCATATCCCAAGCAGCCCGTTTCCTACCCAGCCAATACAATAACGCTTTGTAAACTGAGAGCAGCGCCCGGTATAGAAGCTAAGTATAAACAGCTGAGAAGGATTAGGCGGTAGCGCTCTTCTCATTTACATGAAAATCCTCTAAGCATCGTTTTCCTCGCTGGCTGCGGGCGCATAAGGAACTCTTTTATGCCATAGCCACGCATACATTTCCATCCTTTGTCTTTACTTACCAGTCGAGGCTGTGGGCATGTGTGCTCTATTTCCTCCATGGTTTCTGAGGGAGGCTCATTGGAAAGGGATTTTGGGATACCTGTTTCTGACTCAGCATCAGTGGTAACTACTGGCATGGCCAGTGAATGCTCCCTCTAGCTCTACACCCTCAGAGAGTCTCCTCCCAGGCAGAGAATGTTTTCTTTGTCACGTATTTTTCTCCCCCCTACCCTCCACCCATCCCCCGCTTCTTCTCCCCTTCTTTCTGTCTTCCCTGGGGGAAGTAAAGAGGTTACCCCCCGCCCCTTTCTCTCTCTCTCTCTCTCTCCCAGAAGCCAAGAGGCAAGGCCTCAGTTTATCACTATAACAACCAGACGACACTGAAGCGGCTGGTGCGGGATACAGTATCTCATTTGCATAGAGCGCGCTGGTTGGCTACTGTCATCATAGTACCACTCCGCCGGGGAGCGGCCGGGCCCCATTGGCTAGCCCTCTGTACCCACGGGCCCGAACTTGCTGCTTTTGTTTCTTCTGTTTAATTCAGTTGCAAAGGTCTCCGTCCTCTCGGGGCACGGGACCCGGGCTGCGCCACCCAGATAACATAAAACCGCTTCCTGAGGGGCCTAGGGCGCCTTGAGAAACAACATAGCAGACCTCCACTAATAAAGGACCGTGTCCCTGGGATGAGCTAGTGCATGGTGTGCCGTAGTCAGGATATTTGCCAAATAGGAGTCACCCTGAAGACAAAGCCACTTTTGAGCCCAAATTCATTGTGCTAATTGCCAGTGGAGGGCCCCTCCGGGCATTCACTATGGGCACCTGAGTGTCCACCCCTGGACTTCATGCAACACGAACCCTGGCAGATCCCCTTGTGGCCTGGTGTAGCCCTGGAGCCCTCCCCTGGGGCTGCCCTAGGGGGAACTTTGAAGGATGTAGATTGTCTTTAACAGCCTGCCTCCTACTGCTGGCTGCCCTTCCCAGTTGCTTCCTCTGCCAGCCACTCTTCCCCGTAACCAGCTATTCAAAGTTTCCTCAAGAAGTCTTGCTGTTGTGTGCCTTTCAGTACACTGTTCCATGCACTGCTCTATTTTCTCTTGGCTCCTACTTTACCAGTCGTGGGTCCCATTTCCTAAGTATCCTGCCCTCAGCCAAATGCTCATGGCAATCAGAGATGGAATGTTAACGATCAGGTGCTTTAATGTCTACATTATCTAGGGACATTCACATTTTAAGAGGAGCGTTCTGAAGACACACATCCAAAGAACTTACCAAGGTATTCATTGTGAATTGTCATTTCTAATATTAATAAAAAATCATGATGATCGCTGGCATTTATTAAGCAAAAGCACGGTGCTAAGTACTTTACCTAGTTCTTGTTTAATCTTTGTAAGAACCCAAAGAGGTAGATCCTATTGTTATCCTCATTTTACAGGTATTCACATTCACAAAATTCTAAAATAATGCAGCTGGGATTTGAAGGTTTTTGGTTGTTTTTTTTTTCGAAGGGCGGGGTGGTGGGGGCGGGCGCGTAGGGACCAGGGATGCAGCAGGTGTAGTAAGAAAAGGATCTAGGCAGGAGTCCTCTTAGGACAAGTCCCTGGGCTTCTACATCTTTCATTTTTATCTATAGCAGTGGTTTTCATTCAAGTGTGGTCTGGGACCAGCAGCACCGACATCAGCATCACCAGGGAACTTGTTAGAAATGCGAATTATTGGCCCCCTGCCAGACCCCGGACCTGATTCAGTAAGTCTGGGGTGGGGTCAGAATTTGCTTTTCTAGAGAGTTTCTGGGTGTTGTTAATGCTGCAGGTGTGGGAACTATACTTTGAGAATCAGTAGCCCAAAGGATGGAATAAAAATACCGGGCTTGCCTCCATCACAGAAAGGAGATCAAATGAGATATCATGTCATTGCACTTTTTGAATTAGAACGTGCTATGCTAACATAAGGGGATATTATTTTTATTACTCCTCAATAAGCAAAGAGGGCTAGCCCTAAAAGAAGAAGAAAATGGATTCTCTAGCAGAGAATTATAGTTTGACAGTTTTAGATGCTGACCCTTTAAGTCAAAATAACATCACTTAAGAGTATTATGACCTATACAGGACAGAACTCCAGTGATGTGAGAATTCCAGTGATGCTTGGGTCATCTAAAAGGGGCCAGTTGCTTCCTACCCTATTTGCCCTCCTGGAAGCACAAAACACTTCCAGCAGCAGGTTTAGCTCTACCAGCTCATCACCTGGAAGAGCCAAGCCCTGTGTTACATTTAGGAGCCCTTTTCCTACATGTACTGGGTGACGTGCAAATGACATGGTTATTCTAATCTCAATGTATGTATTTTTGCCTTAGAGCAGTGGTTCTCAAAGTGTACTTCTCCAAGAAGTAGCAGCAGCAGCCCTGGTCACTTGTCAGAAATTCTTGATCCCCACCCCAGACCTACTGAATCAGAAATTCTGGCTTCCCACTCCAGACCTACTGAATCAAAACCTCCTGGTTTGGGAGGCATTCTGACCCATGCTAAAGTTTACAAACCACTGCCTCAGAGTCACTGTTCACATTGGAAAGCACCTAAACCCCACTGTATTCTCGGCCACTGAGCCACCCCTTGGTTCCTAATTGGTCACCTAATTCTCTCTCCAGAATGAGAGGTTCACCTGTTCACCTGCTCATTTCAAAGAGTTCTGATGTCTAGCTGGGTCCTTGTGAACTCTTGTCCAAGAGCCTAGACCATTCCTGTAGACTCCCAATATTTTCTGTCTCCCTTCCTCACCTTCTTCTCCTCCTAATCCTCCCCTGTCCCACTGAACCAAGATACTGCCTCTGCCTAGGATATCTTCATTGTGTTACCCACATCAAATCCTTAGCTTTCAGTGCTACTTTGTGCTAAGTCCAAGTCACACCTGACACTTACTCATCCCAAGTCCTTGAACTTTGAAATTGAGACTTCTGTCTAACTGCCCTGACGGTCAGCTCTATAACTAATTCCGTTCCCACTAATCCTGCTCCAGCCTAGTCCTGGCTTCTTCCCGCTCCTCTCCCCACAGTCCTGTGATTGAATCTCAGCATGTCTTGCAGTCTTAATGGCAGAAATAGACTCTTTCAGGCACCACTCTGAGAGGAGTCCTTATCAGATCCACCCACTTCGGAGACCAGTCCTGGCAGCTGCTGCAACCTGACTCAGAAACTTCTTGATAATACTTGAATGAGTTATTTTAACTTGGGGGCATTGTAATGCTATCAAGACAATTAGCTAAGAGTGATCAGTTAATTCCACACTACAGAGCTAAATATTCCATAAGGGTTATGAAGGGGATGACTATGAAGGGATAGCAGAAGAGAGTTTATTGGGGTAAGGGAATTATTATGTAGCTTTTTTTTTTTTTGAGACGGGATCTTACTCTGTTGCCAGGCACTGGTGCAGTGCAGTGCAATCTCAGCTCACTGCAACCTCTGTCTCCCAGGCTCAAGCGATCCTCCCACCCGAGCCTCCCAAGTATCTGGGGCCACAGGTGTATGCCACCACTTCTGTCTAATCTTTCTATATTTTTGGTAGAGACAGGGTTTCACTGTGTTGCCCAGGCTGGTCTGGAACTTCTGGCCTCAAGTGATTCACCTGCCTCGGCCTCCCAAAGTGCTAGGATTATAGGTGTGAGCCACAGTGGCCGGCCAAGAATCGTTATGTATCTTGATTATGGTAATGATTTCACAAAATCTATGCATGTGTTAACTTCATTAGAAATTCCATAGAGGATATTTGTCAGTATATGCTAACAGCCTTTAGAATATTCATACTCTTTGACCTAGGGATTCCACTTGGTAATTTATCCCAAAAAACATAGAGAAGCACACAAATAATTATGTACAAAGATGCTTAATGCAGAATTATTTATAAAAGGCAAAAAAGATACAACTTACAGCAATAGTAGGAATGGTTAAAATAAAAATAAGTCCATATAATATAGTATTGTACACTCACTAAGAGTCATGTTTTTGAAGAAATTCTCATGTTATGGGCACATGTTAGCATTATATGTTAGAAAAGCAGGCTGCAAAATGTGATTCCAAAAACATGAGCCCAATTATGTGATATGTACATGCACAGAAAAAAGCACTGGAAGGAAATATATCAAGATGCTAAAAGTGAAATCTTTAAACTGTGGGGTTATGGAAGATTTTTGTTTTACTTTAAAAAAATTTTTTCTGCCTATAACAAATATTCAAGGCTGGGTGCGGTGGCTCATGCCTGTAATCCCAGCACTTTGGGAGGCCGAGGCGGGCGGATCATGAGGTCAAGAGATGGAAACCATCCTGGCCAACACGGTGAAAACCCGTCTCTATTAAAAATATAAAAATTAGCTGGGCGTGGTGGCAGGCAACTGTAGTCCCAGCTACTCGGGAGGCTGAGGCAGGAGAATCGCTTGAACCTGGGAGGCGGAGTTTGCAGTGAGCCAAGATCACGCCATTGCACTCCAGCCTGGGCAACGGAGCAAGATGCCGTCTCAAAAAAAAAAAAAAAAAATATATATATATATATATATATATATATTCAAAAATGAGCATATATTATTCTTTTATTTTTTTGAGACAGGGTCTCACTCTGTTGCCCAGACTGGAGTACAGTCACGTGATCACAGCAGCCTCGACCTCCCAGGCTCAGGTGATCCTCCCACCTCAGCCTTCCGGGTAGCTGGGACTACAGGACATGCAAGCACCCCTGGCTAATTTTTTGTAGAGACGGTGTTTCACCATGTTGCCCAGGCTGGTCTTGAACTCCTGAGCTCAAGCGATCTGCCTGCCTCGGCCTCCCAAAGTGCTGAGATTACAGGCATGAGGCACCGCACCAACCCAATGTTAGTCTTATAATTAGAAAAAAACAATGAACATTACTGTCCCCAAAGGCATCAAGAGCTGGGTATTAGGGTTGGGGTGAGACAGGCTTGGTTAGCTCATGAGCAAATAGAAAGATGCACAGACCTCAGTGAGAGGAAACAAGAAAGCTGAAACTGAGGAGCAAAGCTGGAGCAAAGTCCTAAAGTCCTATCTTCAGTTAGCAGAGGTAGAGGAAACGTGTTGGAGGCAGGCTGTTCAGAAAAGTCCCAGAGAATGTTTAGGGACAGGGCTTCTGAGTCCCGTGACCTCTACAAGAAGGGCATGCCTTCTGTGAGAACTTGTCTGATCAGTGCTGTCAAGGACTATCATGATTGTTTCTACTGTTTATCAAGCACCTCTTATGTCTTTAGCACGATGGTATTAGGTTGGTGCAAAAGTAATTGCAGTTTTTACCATTAAAAGTAATGACAGGCCATGCGTGGTGGCTCACACCTGTAATCTCAATATTTTGGGAGGCCAAGGCGGGTGGATCACCTGAGGTCAGGAGTTCAAGACCAGCCTGGCCAACATAGCAAAACCCCGTCTCTACTAAAAATACAAAAATTAACCAAGCGTGTTGGTGGGCGCCTGTAATCCCAGCTACTAGGGAGGCTGAGGCAGGAGAATCGCTTGAACCCAGGAGGCGGAGGTTGCAATGAGCAGAGACCACACCATTGCACTCCAGCCTGGGCAACAAAAGCAAAACTCCATCTCAAAAAAAAAAAAAAAAAGTAATGACAAAAACCGCAATTATTTTTGCACCAACTTAATGCTTATCATAGCCTACCTGTAGCCCCGACAACACCCAATCAGATAGGTGTAGTTGCCCCACTTTGCAGATGAGGAAGCCAAGCCATAGAGACCTTAACTTCAGCTTGGAACACACCTACAAATGACATCTACCTTCCTACAAGCAGTCCTCACATCAACATCATCAAATTGTTGAAAACATTATTTTCGGCCAGGCACGGTGGCTCATGCCTGTAATCCCAGCACTTTGGGAGGCTGAGGCGGGCAGATCACTTGAGGTCAGGAGTTCAAGACCAGCCTGGCCAACATGATGAAACCCAGTCTCTATTAAAAATACAGAAAATTAGCTGGGCGTGGTGGCGCATGCCTGTCATCCCAGCTACTCGGGAGGCTGAGGCAGGAGAATCGCTTGAACCCAGGAGGAGGAGGAGGTGTCAGTGAGCTGACATTGCACCACTGCACTCCAGCCTGAACGACAGAGGAGACTCCATCTTAAAACAAAACAAAACAAAACAAAACATTATTTTCAAAGATCTGCAAAGAAGAACTATTAGGTTGGTGCAAAAGTAAATGCAGTTTTTGCCATTGAAAATAATGACAAAACCGCAATTACTTTTGCACCAACCTAATAAACTAATCTCTTTGGAGCAGACGCTGTCTGAACCCTGCCGAAATCCCCTCAGGACTTACCATAATGACTATGATGTCAACACCTGACCCACTGTCAACTGCCAGCACCTGCATCTCTCTGCCTGAGGGCCTTATCTGGCCATTGGAAAGCCCTGCCCTCCCAACACCACCACTAAGTCAGAACTAAAGGGCCAGAAAATTAACAGCCCATATCCCTAAGAGCTCTCAACCGATGATTGATAGAAGTCAGTGTATAAATACCCTAGTTCCCTCAGCCCTCAAGTGAAATAACTCTGAACTGCATGTTCTACTCTAACTCCCAGAGTCCCCCAGTGGGATTAAGTTCCACTTGCCACAGGGCACCCTTTATCAGTTGCCTTCCTTTCCTTGTTTCACTTACCCATGCTCCTGTGAGTATTTCCTGGGATCGGATCATCTCCCAGATAAACTACTTGAACTTGAATCTTTCTTGCAGAGCCGGCTTCTGGGGCATCTCAGAAGGTCTCAAGATACCATTAAGGTGCCCACCATCAAATTCTTTTTTTTTTTTTTTTTTTTTTGAGACAGAGCCTCACTCTGTCACCCAAGCTGGAGTGTAGTGGGTGTGATCATCTTGGCTCACTGCAACTTCTGCCTCCTAGGTTCAAGTGATTCTCCTGCCTCAGCCTCCCGAGTAGCTGGGATTGCAGGCACACACCACCATGTCCAGCCAATTTTTTTGTATTTTTAGTAGAGACGGGGTTTCACCATCTTGGCCAGGCTGGTCTCAAACTCTTGACCTCAGATGATCTGCCCGCCTCAGCCTCCCAAAGTGCTGGGATTATAGGCATGAGCCACCATGCCCAGGCCTGACTCTACTATTTCTTCCACGTTTCTTTTCTTTTTTCTTTCTTTTTTTTTTTTTGAGATGGAGTCTCACTCTGTTACCCAGGCTGGAGTGCGCTGTGGTGCAATCTTGGCTCACTGCAACCTCTGCCGCCCAGGTTCAAGCAATTCTCCTGCCTCAGCCTCCCGAGTAGCTGGGATTACAGGCATGCGCCACGACTCCCAGCTAATTTTTTTGTATTGTTAGGAGAGACGGGGTTTCACCATATTGGCCAGGCTGGTCTCGAACTCCTGACCTTGTGATCCACCTGCCTCGGCCTCCCAAAGTGCTGGGATTGCAGGTGTAAGCCACCGCGCCCAGCCCACGTTTCCTTTTTATTCATTTTCTTCTCACTTCCCCAGATTTGCCAAACAAGAAATTTATGGCCAGGTGGCATGACTCACACCTGTAATCCTAGCACTTTGGGAGGCTGAGGCAGGTGGATAGCTGGAGCCCAGGAGTTTGAGACCAGACTGGGTAACATGGCAAAACCTGGTCTATACTAAAAATACAAAAACATGAGCCAGGTGTGGTGGCATGTACCTGTAGTCCCAGCTGCTCTGGGGGCTGAGGCAGGATTGCCTGAATCTGGTAGGCAGAGGTTGCAGTGAGCCGAGATTGCGCCAGTGCACTCCAACCTGGGTGACAGAGTAAGACCCTGTCTCAAAAAAAAAAAAAAAAAAAAAAAAGGAAATGTATCATGAAGAAGGAAGGGAGGAAGGGAGATGGAAAACACGGGGTAAAGATGACAGAAGAATTTCAGATTTCCCAGAAAGCATTATTACCTCCTATGGAATTTTGCTACTTTTATGTCTCTGTTTTGAGCCACTTCCCCAGTTGTCCACATGTGGCTTAAGGTCTGGGCCTAATAGTACAGGAAAAGACTCTACCATACTAAGTAATGAAATCCATACATAAATCCTTTCCACCCATTCCAGGAAAATTATAGTAGTAAAAATATTTTTCAGTAGAAAGCGTTTCATCCCTCCCTTGGTGCTTTTACACATGGACTTATAATAACACTATGAGACTGACATGTTTTTATACTGAAAAATTTCAAATGAATGAACAAATTCAGAGCAGTTAAGTGATTTGACCATGGTCACATAGTAAGTGGTAGAAGTATCACTTGAATCCAGGTCTCTTGAATCAAAGTTCAACACTCTTTTCCACCAAACTACACTGCCTCATTGTGTGATACACAGTAGTTAGATTTGCTTTATTAACAAGCCTGCTGAGCTAACTCATGCAGATCTCATCATCTAATATAACCCCTTAACCCCTTTTCTATTGAATTCATGTACATGAAGCACTCTTTACTTTTATTCATTCAGTTCATTTCATATTTGTGCAACCGTGAATTTGGACTCATTTTAGATGCTTGAATTTACTAATGACAAGAAAAATAAACGCAGTTGCGGCCGAGTGCAGTGGCTCACGCCTGTAATCCCAACAATTTGGGAGGCCGAGGTGGGCGGATCACCTGAGGTCAGGAGTTCAAAATCAGCCTGGTCAACATGGTGAAATCCTGTCTCTACTAAAAATACAAAAATTAGCCAGGCGTGGTGGCGGACATCTGTAATCCCAGCTACTCAGGAGGCTGGAGCAGGAGAATCGCTTGAACCTGGGAGGCAGAGGGTTGCAGCGAGCCAAGATTGTGCTATTGCATTCCAGCCTGGGTGACAGAGTGAGACCCTGTGTCAAAAACAAAACAAAACACAGTCGCATTTCCAGGCTCACCAGTGTGTCAAGAGCACGGCTGATACAGGTCTATGACCTATAAAGGCCATTGGGGGAGGCCAAGGCAGGTGGATCACCTGAGGCCAGGAGTTCCAGACAAGGCTGGGCAACATGGCAAAACCCCGTCTCTACTAAAAATACAAAAAAAAAATTAGCCAGACATGGTGGCAGGCGCCTGTAATCCCAGCTACTAGGGACACTGAGGCAGGAGATTTGCTTGAACCCAGGAGGCGGAGGCTGCAGTGAGCCAAGATTGCGTCATTGCACTCCAGCCTGGGCAATAAGAGTGAAACTCCATCTCAAAAAAAAAAAGGCCTATTAGGGGAAAAAAAATAATGGTAAGACATGAAAATAGGGCTTCAATCTTTTTTCAGGGACATGGGAACAAAAATAAAGAAGTCGAATGATTTTTTAGCGGGGGTGGTCACCCTGGAAACCAGACTTGGGGATGCCGAGGTCGAGTCGGAGACCATCCGTTCGGCAAACGGTGAACCCCTCTCTATAAAAAAAAAAAAAATTAGTGTGGGTGGGAGCCTATATCCCACTACGGAGAGGCTGAGGCAGGAAAATGGGTGAACTTAGAGCTGCATGATCGAGTCGGGCGACAGAGCGAGACTCCGTCTCAAAAAAAAAAAAAAAAAATGCTTTGTTTTATTATTAAAATTGATTTTCTTCTTTTTCTAACTTCTATAATAACCAAAAAAGAATTGACCTTCACTCATCAATGTGACCAAAATTTGAATATAAGTGCAGTTTTGAGGAGCTAGGGAGAAACTGCACAGACCCAACATGACAAACCTATTGCATACATGAAAATACAGCTAACAAAATGTCATTTTACATCTTACATTTAAAAGAAATATATATTTGCAATTTGTTGGGGAGATGAACAGTAAGGAGCTCTAATATTCTTTTTTTTCTTTTTCTTTTTCCTTTTTTTTTTTTGAGACAGAGTCTTGCTCTGTCTCCCAGGCTGGAGTGCAGTGGCACAATCTCGGCTCACTGCAACCTCTGCCTTCCGGTTCAAGCAGTTCTTCTGCCTCAGCCTCCCGAGTAGCTGGGATTACAGGCATGCGCCACCACACCCGGCTAATTTTTGTATTTTTAGTAGAGATGGGTCTCAAACTCCTGACCTCAAGTGATCCCCCAACCTCGGCCTCCCAAAACGCTGGGATTACAGGCGTGAGCCACTGCGCCAGGCCCAGCTCCAATATTCTTAGCACTCAAGGACGCCAGTCATTGCACCTGTGTTTAAGAAGGTCTTAAAAGAGATATTTTTAAAATCAAAACAAGATGTGTTATTTAAATGCTGATAAAATCAGTTGTATATATGTTATATTTTGTTTTGCTGTAGCAAAACAAATATGATGGCAGGGTTTTTTGCACAAATTAAAGTTGCCCTTAGCTGGAATAAATCATTCTTATTGACATTAGCAGCTGTGTAGTCAGTAAAGAAGGATTGTTGCTATTACTTGGTGGTATTTATAAACACTTTTATTTTCTAAGTGCTTTACAATCACTTATTGTCTAATTAATATCTAATCATCTGTTTACAAGTAATAATCACACATGTAGTGCAGTTTAATCAAAACTCCAAATACAGCCGCCATCATACTCAAGAGTGCCGTGTAAATTTTGGTCCCTTCTTTATGGGGTTTGAGTCCAGACATGCAACTGAAACAGATAATACATCAGAAAAAATATGGATATATATTCCTCACTTATATTTGAGCATAATTTGGATTCACAACTTTTGCATGCCAAATATATTATCTGAATGTCAGTGGATGAGTAAGACCATAGGTAATTTTCAACACTTAAGGGCTCAATTGCACACATATATAAAATTGTAATTTATTTAACCCACAAAATTGGATGATAGTTTATGATAAATGTCCAAGGCCAGGCACTGACTTAACATTGAAACTCTTAGTCACAATCACTGTTTCAGTCATTTTAATGAAAAAGAGCAAATGTAGCAAAGGTGGCTCAGAGACCTTCAAGGTTAATAATCTAACCAGGTTCAAGTCTACACCAAGCTACGCCCCGTATGAACACCTGCCAGTCTTAATTAGCTAACATAAGTGGATGTACTGCTGTCTCCCTTCAGTCTCCCCAAGTGTTACTCTATAAGCAATTATAGGAACCAGGAAAGGACTTTTTTAAGCAGGTGAATGATGTGCATATTAATCCAGTTTTTTTCCTTCTAGGATGAATTTTCTTAAAGTAGAATTGCTGAGTCAGAGTATTTATGTTTTTAAAACTTTTGATACATGTTTTTTTGACACTGTTATCAAATTATCCTCCAGCATGGGTGACCATATGTACATTTCTTTGTATACCCCTAAAGAGTGGTCTTTCTTGATTATTGGTGTACCATAACCAGATTTCCTCCTTGCTGTCCTACCAGGCAGTTTCCCAGTACTACAGCGAGTACTGCAGGGTCCTGAGGATTGTGCCGGGGGGCCTTCTGCATATGATACAAATGAGCTTCATTGACAAGTAAGTCATCAGGACTGTCTGACGCCAGGAGGGATACATTCATTCGCAAGTAAACTATTATTACAATCATCGGACTTTATACTAATAGATTTTGAATGACATGGTCTCCAAAGTGATTCTTTGTCTTGCAAAATCTGCACTCAGAGTCTTTGAATGCTCAAAGAGAGACTCGGTTTAATCTTCTGTGCGTCTGTGTGTTTTCTACGGCTGCTGTAACAACGTACCAGAAATGTGGTGGCTTAAAACAACACAAAGATATTATCTTAAAGTTCTGGACCAGGGTCAGAAGTCTGAAATGGGTCTCAGTGGGCTAAAATCAATGTACCTGCAGGACTGCATTTCTTCTGGAGGCTCTAGGGGAAATTGTTTCATTGCCTTTTTTTTTTTTTTTAGCTTCTAGAAGCTGCATGCATTCCTTGACTCCTGGCCTGCTTTCTTCTATCTTCAAAGACAGCAATTGCATCACTCCAGCCTCTACTTCACTGGTCACGTATTCTCTAAGTCTCCTGCCTTCCTCTTTCACTTCAAAAGACTCTTGTAATTACATTGAGTTCCTTTGGATAATCCAGGATAATCTGTCCCATCTCAAGACCTTTAACTTAATCACATCTATAAAGTCTCTTTTGCCATGTAAGATAACATATTCACAGGTTCTGGAAATTACAATGTAGACATCTTTGAGAGGCCCTTATTCTTCCTATCACATCTTCCTTAGCATGAGCTGGGCCTCGTATCTCATCTCCAGATATTCTGGAAATATGGCTGACAGTCATTCAATTGCAGACAATTGCTAACATTGTCTACAATTTTAGTACTTAGTAATTTATGACATCCTTCTCTGTATCAGAAACAGGCATTATGTCTAGTTTTCAGATAAGAATTGGGGCTTAGAGACATTAAATAATTTGCTCAAGGTCACAGAGCTGGTCAGTGGCAGAACTGAGTTTCACATTTAGGACTGCGGGACCTCAAAGCCCCCACTCAATGCATGATGCCTTGGTATCTCAACATTTTTTATGCTCTGCTCATTCTGCTCTCTTTGGATAGCCTTCATGTTGAAAGCTTTTCATTTAGTTTGTTTGACATTTAATAATACAACCTAGCTAGATAAAAGCTTTTATTAAGTCCCTATAAATATCATATTTGACTCATTCAGTAAGTGCCAGTGCAGGATGTCATCACAAAACACACATTGAAGATAATGTCTCCACATCCTCTAATAAATCTTCCTAAAAGTGGCATCAGATGGGTTCTTCCTCTGCAATACAAACAGAAGTGGCCTCACCAGGTTTTCTTCTCTGTGGGCAATGTGTAAATCTGTGAATAACAGGTGGTGATGGTGAGAAATGATCTTTCCAAAAGCCCACGAGTATACAAATACCCTATTCTTGACAAAAGAGTGTCTAACACTTTAGGGGTGTCTTAGTCTGTTTTATGCTGCTATAACAGACTACCACAGAGTGGGTAATTTATAATGAACATAAATGTATTTGTTTCATAGTTCTGGAAGCCGGCAAGTCCAAGAGCATGGTGCCAGCATCTGGTGAGGGCCTTTGTGTTCCATCATCCCATGGCAGAAAGCAGAAGGGCAAGAGAAGGCAAGAGCAAGAAAGCAAGAGGGAGTTGAACTTGCTTTTATAACAAATCCACCCTTGTGGTAACTAAGCCTCTCCTGTGTTAATGACTTTAATCCACTCATGAGGTCAGAGCCCTCATGACCTAATCACCTATTATTAGACACTGTTGCATTGGGGATTAAGTTTCTAACACATAAACTTTGGGGGACACATTCAAACCATAGCAGGAAGTCTAAGTTAATCTCTTAATAAAGACGCTTATCCTCTTTGCTTTACTCTGGAAGGTTCTCAACCTTGGTTGTGCATTAGAATCACCTTAGGAGCTTTCAAAAACACTGAGGGCTGATTCCTCCTCCCTAAAGATTCTGATCTAATTGTCCTGGGGTTTAGCATCAGGGCTTTTAAAAGTTTAGAACAAAAGAAAGTTCAGAACCACTGTGATGAAGGAGAGTTGATGAGACACTTTATTCGTACATGGATTTTGACCCCAAAACTATTTGGCTCTCAAATAGAAAAAAAGGATCTCTATTTTGTTTGTATCAAGAGTAAGAAACCCTATTTGTGTATGTGTCCCAGGAAGCTGGCTATGTAAAAACTTTCAATTATCTCCAAAAGCAATCATTTTAAACACCTAGTCTACTAAAATGCCAGATGAGAGGCCATGTCAAATGACACTAAGGAGGCCGGGTACGGTGGCTCACGCCTGTAATCCCAGCACTTTGAGAGGCCAAGGCAGGCAGATCACCTGAGGTCAGGAGTTCGAAACCAGCCTGGCCAACATGGTGAAACCTTGTCTCTACTAAAAATACAAAAATTACCTGGATGTGGTGGCATGCGCCTGTAATCCCAGCTACTTGGGAGGCTGAGGCAGGAGAATTGCTTGAACCCAGGAGGCGGAGGTTGCAGTGAGCCAAGATCTCACCATTGCACTCCAGCCTGGGCAACAGGAGCAAAACTCCATCCCAAAAAAAAAAAAAAAAAAAAGGAAAAAAAAAAACACTAAGGGTGCCTGAGAGTAGCTATATGCGGTCAATGGTCTTTCACAGAAGCCCACCCTTGCTTTGAGAAGATATCCTCTTGAGTAAGCAAGTATGATATAAGCACATCTTCAAAGAAAAATAATCCTTTATTTCTACAAAATGGTCTGGATAACCTCACTCCACCATTCAATTGCAGGGACTCAACAGGAGCAAAACCATTAGCAGTGAACCATGGCAGTCTCTAGCACATATGGTACTACCATTGCTCAAAACATTTTTGGAATAAGTCTTTGGTCATCATTTGAAAATGTGAAGATAACAGTACTCATATGAATATATAAGTTATATTATCCTTTTTTAAAAAAGATAGAAATCATCAAAAAGACTTAGGAGACTCCTGACAGCCAAAGATGAAAAGTTTAAGCATCAATAAGGATAAGAACTGCAATTGATGGAAACCTATCTAATGTTTTTCAATGCATGAGTTCATAACACTATCAAAAGAAACCCCTAAGCCTCATTTGTCTGCATTGAAGGATGCTAGAGAAAAACACATTATTTTGAAAACTGGGAAATAAGCCTTTATTTAACCTTTCCTATACAAACTGTCCCTCTAGGTCACCAAACAAGAGAAGTATCTTGTCTTAGAATGAGTAATGAAGAAGGTAAGATGGTAATGAATTATCTCCACTTTATAACCCCTAAGGAAAGATTGGGTTTAGGCACTTAGCATCAACTACTGCTAACATGACAGAGAGACAGGCAATACCAAACATTATGCACTCCTAATAGAAGTACATGTACTACCTATGAAATAGTCTGCCAAGTAAATAGAACCTGGCTTTGATCACACCTCTTGATCTAAGGCCAATTTACAGGAAATACAGAAGGGATAAAGGAGTATGTTAACACCACGGGGATGCAATCAGCAAAATCTAGATTCTGGAAAACTCTATAGAACAAACCTTGTTTCTTCAACCAAAAAATTGCAAGAAGCCTATGGATTAAATGAGATCTAAAAGACATATCAATCAATTGCAATATGTACACTGTATTATTTGAATCCTAATTCAAAATACTGTAAAAATGACAATATTTATAAAACAATTAGAAATTTGAACAATTTCTGGATGCTATGAAGGAATTATTGTTAATTTATTTAGGTATAATAATGATACTGTAGCTGCTTGAGGTCGCTCACACCTGTAATATCAGCACTTAAGGAGGCCAGGACCAGAGAATCTCTTGAGCCCAAGAGTTTGAGAACAACCTGGGCAACATGGTGAGACTTCATCTCCACTAAAAATAAAAAAGCAAAACTAGCTGGGTGTGGTGGTGTGCGCCTGCGGTCCCAGCTACTTGGTAGGCTGAAATGGGAGGATTGTTTGAGCCCAAGAGGTTGAGACGGCAGTAAGCTGTGTTTGCGCCACCGCACTTCAGCCTGGGCAACAGAATGAGACTGTCTCAGAAACAAACAAGCAAACAAACAAACAGGTATTGTGTTTATGTTTTCAAAACTATTTTAGAAATATATACTGAAATATTTACAGATGAAATATGTTGTTTGGATGTGGGGAGTGGATAGAGCTCTAGATCAGTGGTTCTCAACTGGATACAATTTTGCCGCAAGGTACATTTAGCAATGTCTGGAGACAGTTTTTGTTGTCACGTCTTGGGGCTGAGGGTGCTGTAGACATCTAGTAGGTGAAGGCCATAAATGCTGCTAAACATCCTACAATGCACAGGACAGTCGTCCACTGTAAGATAATGGCTCTGCCCCGGCACCCTGATGACCTTGAATGTGTCCATAGAGGCAAAGGCTTGACGTGCAGCTCATCTGAGTGTTGGAGAACGCCTTGTGATCCTCCTGGAACAAGCTCTCCTGGAACAGGGAGGCCTGTGAGGAGTTGCTCCAGGGCTATTTGTCACTCGCCTCCTTATCTCCCCTGAGCAACTGTCATGAAGCAGTTTCTAATAGTCTCTTTGTTTGGGTTGGGATATGGGGCTTCCTGCCCTGCCCTTCCCAGTACAAAGTTACAGAACAGAAAAACACTTAGTTGCAATCTACAGTGGGCTCCTCAGCAATGGGAGTCGAGGTTATCTGTCCCCTTTTGTTGTAGTGTCCTTCTTTTTGGTATGTGGGACAAGCACAGTACGAAGCTGGCACCATTGGCTACTGTTTCCTTTGCTATGTAAGTAATAAACTGTCTTAATCTAAAAGTGATTAGTTATACTTTTACCAGTCAAGTCATTCAGACCTTGCCTTGTCTTGTGTGTGCTTGACACCCACGACAAACAATTTTCTAGCCCAAAATGTCTATTATGCTGAGGTTGAGAAGCTCTAGATGAAGCAAGATTGGTCATGAGTTGATTACTGTTGAAGTAGGTGGCAAGTACATGAACAGTACAAATGGTAATGTACTATTAATGTCTTGTCTAATTTTGTGTATGCTTGAAGCTCTCCCTAATAAAAAAATTAAGAAAGATAAAAACTGGTCACCTTGCTTTTTTAGATGTATGACATTCTAAGTACATATACTGAGGCAGTATGCACAAATGCACAAACTTTGCTGTCAGATTTCTAGCTCCACCAGTAAGTTACAAACTATGTGTTCTTGAGCGAGTACTTGACCTCTTTAAGCCTCATTTTCTTCCACAATAAAATAAAACTACTAATGCCCCCTGGGGGTTTTGTGGGGATTAAATGTAAGTCAAGCGTTCAGCTGAATGCCTTAAATAAATACCTTTATTAGATAATCTTCCTTTGTTCTTTTTGCCTGCTACTTTTCAATACAGAAATGCAAAGAGCCCTTCTTGTTATCTGGACAAGTAATTTTGATATAGTCGATTTCTTTCCAAATAATTCCCTGGAAAATGTAGATAGATGGCCCTGATCTGAAGGGTTTTATTCTAAGTGTTTAAAATAGCAAACTGACCGGGCGCAGTGGCTCACGCCTGTAATCCCAGCACTTTGGGAGGCCGAGGCTGGGGGGATGACTTGAGGTCAGGAGTTCGAGACCAGCCTGGCCAACATGGTGACACCCCATCTGTACTAAAAATACAAAAACTAGCCACCACATGGTGGCGGGCACTTGTGATCCCAGCTACTCAGGAGGCTGAGACAGGAGAATCACTTGAACCCAGGAGATGGAGGTTGTAATGAGGCAAGATCACTCCACTGCACTCCAGCCTGGGTGACTGAGCGAGATTCCGTCTCAAAAACAAAACAAAACAAAACAAAACACACAGCAAACCCTGGAGGGCTCCAGGGGATGGGGAATGAGAAGGAATGTATATGGTGAATTCAGTAGTTCTCAGCTACTGAATGGGGGTGATTTTGTCCCACAGGAGACATTTAACAATGTCTGGAGACATTTTTGGTTGTCATGACTTGGGGAAGGGGAGAACTACTGGTATCTAGTGGTTAGAGACCAGGGATGCTATTAAACATCCTATGTCCTATGCACAGGACAGCCCCTACAACAAAGAATTATCTGGCCCAAAATATCAGTCATACCAAGATTGAGAAACCCTGGGCTAACGTAAAGAATTATCTGGCCCAAAATATCAGTCATACCAAGGTTGAGAAACCCTGGGCTAATGTAACCAAAATTTCTTGATGAACCTTTCCTGGGTAATTAACTTTGCCTTTCTTTGTTCTTCTTACCTAACGCATACAGGTTATTAAAGACATGCTCAGGAGAAAATCAAAATGTGATTACTCTAGCTCTGTGGCCCTAATTTGTTATTCATTTCTTTATGAGAAAAAAAATCCAAGTAGTGTTCTGATTTTATTGCCTTCAAGTTTCACTTACCAAACTCAAAGCATGCACTGATTACCTTCTTAATTATTAGATTGTGAAAGTGGGGCATCACTTTATTAACTCGTGGAAAGGATGTACCATCTCCTGCCAGCTCTGTAGTCTTTGTTTCCAACTATTGTGCCAATGGGGGAGGATTGAGATGAAGGGGATTCAGACACTGCTCCACAAACAGATTATATTTCTCTTGTTAAAATAGCCCATCTTTGGCCGGGTGCAGTGGCTCACGCCTGTAATCCCAGCACTTTGGGAGGTCAAGGCAGACAGATCACTTGAGGTCAGGAGTTTGAGACCAGCCTGGCCAACATGGTGAAACCCCATCTCTGCTAAACATACAAAAATTACCTGGGTATGGTGGCGCACGCCTGTGGTCCCAGCTACTCGGGAACCTGAGGCAGGACAATCGCTTGAACCTGGGAGGCAGAGGTTGCAGAGAGCCGAGATCGCACCACTGCACTCCAGCCTGGGCGAAAGAGCAAGACTCTGTCTCAAAAAAAAAATTAAAATTAAAAATTACTGTTGAATTAGGTGAGGGCAAGACAACTATAAAAGCTAGGGGACAACATTGCAAAACACCTAGGATTCCATTTTCAAAGTGTTTTGAAGATATCTTAAGTTTTCACTCAATTTAGAATAAACTAAAAATGGAAATAATAGGCAATGCATATGTGTCTGCCTAATGAAAAAATACAACATAGAGCTCTAATCAGTGGCCCAATCAAAGGTTTGGCAAATTAATAATATATGTATTTTAAATTTAAATAAAATGTTTAATGTATGCATTTAACATTTTTAAGTGAGTCCACATTATACCCATTTTATTTTTCTTTTCTTTTCTTTTTTGAGACAGAGTCTCGCTCTGTCACTCAGGCTGGAGTGCAGTGGCATGATCTCGGCTCACTGCAACCTCTGCCTTCTGGGTTCAATTGATTC
Organism: Hylobates moloch; assembly: GCF_009828535.3. Classification (NCBI taxonomy): domain Eukaryota; kingdom Metazoa; phylum Chordata; class Mammalia; order Primates; family Hylobatidae; genus Hylobates; species Hylobates moloch. Next base: position 21,511,034 of record NW_026652282.1, read on the forward strand.
TCTTGCCTCAGCCTCCTGAGTAGCTGGGATTACAGGCGCATGCCACCATACCCGGCTACTTTTTGTATTTTTAGTAGAGACAGAGTTTCGCCATGTTGGCCAGGCTGGTCTCACACTCCTGACTGCAGGTGATCTGCCTGCCTCGGCCTCCCAAACTGCTGGGATTACAGTCGTGAGCCACTGCGCCTGGCCCCATTTTATTTTTCAATTAACTGACCAACTGGTCCCCACTGTAGAGGGTAAGAAGACTTCTACTGTACTTCCTGGCGACTATAACTCTCTCCTACCTTGTATAATGGAGAAAGCCCTACAAAGTTTTTTATTAATTCTCCATTTTTTGGTTTTGAATTCTTTGTTTGAGACTTAAGAAAGTCCTTCATTTGCCACCCTAAGGTAAGATGTAATAACCACATGGAAAAAAATTTATGAGGCAGGTAGGTGCACAAGTCTTACCTATCTCTCTTCGAGACAGCCCCAGCCCCTGCCCACCTCTGAGAAAGCTGAGGAGTTGTTGAAGGTTGAGTCTGCCATCTGTGGTATCTCTAGGTGGGTCTCGCCTGGCCTTCAGACATCAGAAACCTCTAACAACCCTGGGAGTCTGGCAGGGTTGAGGTGGAGAGCCTTGTAAACAGTGATCACAACATCTGTGTTGCTAGTGTTAATGATAATGTCAATCAATTTAGAGGCTGGAGTCAAGTTGGAGTTGGTCCGTCCAACATTGATCCATGTCTCACTCAAAATCTGGGTTGAAACCCACTCATTCTCCTGAACAGCCTAGAGATGACCTTAGATGGACAAACTCAGGAGTTTCTCTGGGCAAGGAGGATACAGAATAAACAGTGATTTAAATTCCTTTCACTCATTCAACAAACATTTACTAAGCATGTTGGAAGTCATGCATCCAAGATAAATGTGATCATCTCCACTCTCAAAGGTTATATAGAACAAGAAGATATATGTAAAGATATATGTAGGACGAACTCTTAAAGATTGATTTTTTGGTAAATATAATGGTACTATTAAAAATTATCATGTTAGTCTTTGCTTTCAAAAGAAATTATCATTAAGTTATTCTGTACTTTTATTTATGACTTACATCAATGGAGCTAAGAAAAACAGATTTGAAACAGGATTATTTTTCTCTTTCTCCTGGGCCATATTTACCAATTTTTAAATTTTCGTTTCTCTTTCCTTGTGTGTGTGTGTGTGTGGGTAGCGAGGGAGAGAGAGAGAGAGAGACAGAGAGAGAGATAGAGAATTTGTAGTTCATGGAAAGACAAAGAAAACTTTAAAATGTTCTAATACCTGGGGCAGGACTGATATAAAAATATATTTCACTTCTTGAGGCCTCATTGTGAGAATGGGGCAAAATTAATTTTATGCCAGTTGCACCATTTTCTTTACCCCATAGTATTTGAGAGCTGGCTCCAAGTCCTTAAGAATAAAGGGCAAAAATAAGAGAAACTAATAAGACTTATTTTCTCTCACATTGTTCCCAGCACTGGGAAGACTGGGGAAACCCCAGATTTCACAAGAGACACAAGTCTAGCCTCTCACTCCACATCTGCTTGCATGGTAATTGGGCCATTTCAGGGAGCCAAAGAGGAGTTAGGGAAGGCATGGTCACCAAGACTTGCCTTAGAGGACCACAGTGGGTAGGGATCTAGGGTCTGCCAGGGAGAGGTTAGTGCACTCTAGAGAGCCAGATTCACGTCGCTTCGCGGCCTTTTGGCTAAGATCAAGTGGAGAGCCAGATTCAGAATTAGCCTCTGCTCCACCTGTCAATGTTCAGAGTGAGAACTATCAGCAGACTAGCCTACGGCAGTGATTATACATCCACTAAGTGAGTTAAGAGGACTCTTGAATCAGCCTACCCCATAGTTTCTGAAGGAGACAAAACCGTGTTGGGTTAGCTTGAAGGCTGTGCACATACGTACCTGTAATATTAGGGCTCAGGTAGAGGAATTACAGGGAGATAGATAAGAGGAAAGAAGGCCTATTGATGTTTGGAACAAAAGGTAAAAATAAGGCTGGATGCAGTGGCTTACGCCTGTAATCCCAACACTTTGGGAGGCCGAGGGGGGCAGATTACTTGAGGTCAGGAGTTCGAGACCAGCCTTGCCAACATGGTGAAACCCCGTCTCTACTAAAAGTACAAAAATTAGCTGGGCATGGTGGTGGGTGCCTGTAATCCCAGCTACTCAGGAGGCTGAGGCAGGAGAATCGCATGAACCCAGGAGATGGAAGTTGCAGTGAGCTGAGATCGCACCACTGCACTCCAGCCTGAGCAACATAGTGAGACTCCATCTCAAAAAAAAAAAGGTAAAAATATAATATCTCCTTTCCCTTTAAGTGGCTTTTAAAAAATGTTCGGATATCTAAGCTTCATAAATTTGGAGAGTTTTAAGTTGTTCAGTTCCTTCCAAATAAGGACTAAATATTTAATGTACATTTACATTGTTTCTATTAATTTTTCTTCCCTCACTATGGCTAAAAGTTTTCCTTAAAGAAAACAAGGAAGGGACAAACCATATCCTTTTATGCTCACTGGTAAATTGAGGAATTGGGTTTTATTTTTGCTAAAAAGACACGGCATTAATGTTTGCTATGACCAGTCCCGGCAAGCTGTAAGAAACCACCTCCGCTAAGGATATTATGGAAATGCAAGTGCCATTCGTCTCTAATAACTCAACATTCTCTCTTCTCTCCTATTTATTACCTAGAACCAGCATGGGACCTGGAACATGTGCCCCACAGATTTGAGGACTGATTGAGCTAACTGATGACTGGTGCCTGGGAAGGCAGCATGTTTGCCACCCCGTTCTCACTTCTGAAGGAGCTGAAAGATTTAGTTTCCAAAGCCTCTGGCCAGATCACACTCCTCCTCCCCCCAAGTGAATGCCTGGGAATCATCTCTTTCTCACAGATAGGAAGCCCTTATCTCATCGTGAAGACTTGGCAGCAAAGACTGGTAAAGAGGAAAGAACGAACTGGGAGTCAGTTTTCCATTTGATAAATGTATTCGCTGTAGAAAATCGGAGTCCACTTCAATGAATGGTCTCTTGAAAGAACTGTCTCTGTCAGTCAATCCGCAGATATTTATTGAACCCTTACTTCATACCAGGCACTATGCAGGGCCCACAGGAGTACCTTTTCCAGGGAATCATAGAATATAGTGTAAGAAGTGAGGGCTTTGGAATTAGATCTTGAACCAGTCAAAATTTCAGTGTGAAAGTGTTTTATGCTAGCATTTTACTTTATGATCCAAAGGAAGGGAGGAAGGTAAACCGTCCTCCTTGCCTTTGGATATAAACCAAGTAGTATAAAATGATTTCACATAGAATTTCGAAATAGCAGAAGGATTGCTAGAAATAACTAACCACATTATTTCCTACAAGGGCACCTTCGGGGATCCCTGTTTTAATGAATAAATAAAAATGATCTACAATGAACTCAAACAAATTTACCATCAAAAATGGGCAAAGGACATGAAAGACACTCTCAAAAAACATTATCACCAGAAAAAATGAAAAATCTCATCATCACTGGCCATCAGAGAAATCAAACAAAAACACAAGGAGATACCACTCACACCATTAGAAGGCCATCATTAAAAACCAGAAAAAAGGTTGAGAGGATGTGGAAAAAGGAAACTTTTACCTGTTGGTGGGACTGTAAATATTCAACATTGTGGAATCATGTGGGATTCTCAGGATCTAGAATAGAAAACCATTGACCCACATCCCATTACTGGTATATACCCAAGGAAGACACATGCACACGTATGTTTATTGCGGCACTATTCACAATAGCAAAGACGTGGAACCAACCCAAATGTCCAACAACGATAGACTGGATTAAGAAAATGTGGCACATATACACCATGGAATACTATGCAGCCATAAAAAATGATGAGTTCGTGTCCTTTGTAGGGACATGGATGAAACTGGAAAACATCATTCTCAGTAAACTATCACAAGGACAAAAAACCAAACACCGCATGTTCTCACTCATAGGTGGGAATTGAACAATGAGAACTCATGGACACAGGAAGGGGAACATCACATTCCGGGTACTGTTGTGGGGTGGGGGGTGGGGGGGCGGGGACAGCATTAGGAGATATACCTAATGCTAAATGACGAGCTAATGGGTGCAGGAAATCAACATGGCACATGGATACATATGTAACAAACCTGCACATTGTGCACATGTACCCTAAAACCTAAAGTATAAAAAAAAAAAAAAAAAGATGTGTAATTATCATATCAATTGCTTGCATCTAAGTGAGTGCTTCTGGAGTTATTTGATGGTGCTTAAAAATCTGTGGTCTCTGAAGTGCATTTAACCATCTTCTTAACTCTTATCTATATTATTAATTTGCAGATCAAAGTTAACTTTGTGCTATGCAAATGAGGGGACTTCAAATGAATGAGATTTTACTGTAAAATTTAAAATCCATATTACTTGTAACAGAACTGCAACATATTTTGAAGACATGCCTCAACATATCTAAAAGAGATATTATGGTTTAAAGCAGAATTTTCTGCAATGATGGAATATTCTATATCTGCGTTGTCCAAACTAAATAGCAAATAGTCACAAGCCACATATAACTACTGAGCACTTAAAATGTGGCTAGTGTCAGTGGCTCATGCCTGTAATCCCAGCACTTTGGGAGGCCAAGGTGGGCAGATCATGTGAGGTCAGCAGTTCGAGACCAGGCTGGCCAACATGGTGAAACCCTGTCTCTGCTAAAAATACAAAAATTAGCTGGGCGTAGTGGCGGGCGCCTGTAATTCCCAGCTACTCGGGAGGCTGAGGCAGGAGAATCACTTGAACCCAGGAGCCGAGATCATGCCATTGCTCTCCAGCCTAGATGACACAGTGAGACTCCGTCTCAGAAAAAAAAAAAAAGTGGCTAGTGTGACTGAGGAACTGAATTTTAAATTTTAATTAATTAATTTTAAAGTAATTAAAATTCAAATTTAAACAGCTGTATGTGGTTAGCGGCTACCTTATTCAACAGTATAGATTTAAAGAAAAAGTGAAATTGGATGCTGGGAACCCAAATTCCAGCTCTATCCTTGCTATCTTGGACAATTAACCTCTGCGAGCTTCAATTTTCTCACTTGAAAATGGGAATATAGGCTAGGGCTCAGTGGCGCATACCTGTAATCCCAGTGCTTTGGGAGGTTTAGGTGGAAGGATCGCTTGAGGCCAGGAGTTCAAGAGCAGCCGGAGAAACACAGCAAAACCCCCATCTCTACAAAATATTTAAAAATTAGCCAGGTGTGGTGGTGCATGCCTGCAGTCCTAGCTCCTTGGGGGGCTGAGGCAGGAGGATCACTTGAGCCCAGTAGTTTGAGGTTACAGTCAGCTATGATTCCACCACTGCACTCGAGCCTGGGCAACAGAGTAAGACCTTGTCTCAAAAAATATATATAAATAATATCTACAGCACAGTGTTTGGAGTAAGAGGAATTGAGGTGATGTTTGGGCATTCTCTCATTTCCAGATAAGTACCAACCAAGTACCAAAATTAAATATGTGGAAAATAAACACTCAACTCTCTTATTTAAAGGTAGTTTCCATTCCCTGAGAGCTATAAAAGATTATTAAGTTCATGAGTATTTCCACCTTTCAGATTCAATATTTAGCAGCAATGCTTATAACTATTGGCTGTTAAGTAATACCACCAGCAGTAACTAGAAATGGTCATGTGTCAGCTTGGGGGTATCAATCTATGGTACACAAAGGGCTGGTAGTCAGAAAGTTTAATTTACAGAAGTTGTGCCTGTGTGAGAAAAGTACACTGAGAATCAAAAAGCATGAGAAAAATGTTAATAAAATCACTTCTTTATTATTGTTACCATTAATAATGTAATCCATTTTAATTGCTCAAGGAGGTTCAATAAGCCTATTCAATTTAATAGAGAAATCAAGGCACAAATTAGCAGCATAGGCAAATGGTCAGGAGCTTGAGTCCTTTTGTTGAATATAATTACATAAAATAAGCCATGGAAAGTACTTAGCCCAGGGCATGTCACCCTAAAATGTCAACTATTATAATAATGATAAGTGATACATTTGGGAGACCATGAAATTAGAGGCCTTTGTCTATTTTCAATTTGCAAAAGGTATCGGAATACAGAGTGATATTTGCACAGATTTAATTCTACATGACTAGAACATAGAAGAATTATCTCAACTTTCCATACCTGCACCAGTCCAGAACTGAATCTAGTTGTTTTTTTGCAACAGAGTCGCACTCTGTTACCCAGGCTGGAGTGCAGTGGCATGATCTTGGCTCACTGTAACCTCCACCTCCTGGGTTCAAGCAATTCTCCTGCCTCAGCCTCCCAAGTAGCTGGGATTACAGGTGCCCACCACCATGCCCGGCTAATTTTTTTGTATTTTTAGTCACGAGGGGGTTTCACCATGTTGGCCAGTCTGGTTTCGAACTCCTTACCTCAAGTGATTTGCCTGCCTCGGTCTCCCAAAGTGCTGAGATTACAGGTGTGAGCCACTGTGGCCGGCCCGAATCTAGTTATTTTGATACCACTTCAAATCTAATTTTGAAATGAGACATGAATGAATGAATGAATGAATCAATCAATCAATCAATGCCTCCTGATTCCCCCATTAACTCAATACAATCGGCTAGTAAAACTCACGAGTCTTCAATATACAGTACAAATTTCTCCAAATTTAAGATAACATGGAGGCGACTGGGGAAGGGACCAACTGGGCGAAATGATCAATCAGTCATGTAGCTCAAGTGTCTGCTAGATATGAACCTAGACTACTTTCTGAGGAATATGGTGCTTAAACCAGCCACCCATATCCATTCCAAGGGGCATGAGAAGGGTTTGAAGGGATGCTGGTACAGGAGAGACCAGGGCCTGTGTCCATTCTCAGGGCAGTGGAGTGAAACCAGCTTCACCGTTAAGCAGAGAAATTCCCTCTGCCTCGTTGTTGGGAAGCTGCCTCTGGCCCTCAATCTCTTCTTCACATCATCTGGGGTCCTTCTTAACACTTTGTCCCACTGCCTAAACTTTCTCCATCTAGAACTCATTCAGTTTAACAAGGTTCCCCTTGAAGTACGTTCTCCGGGCACCCTCTCCCCAAGAGAAAAGACCATATACAGTGGTCTCACTTATGTGACAGTTGCATAACATTGAATTCAGAAACGGATACTCTTCACTTGAGGTCAGGAGTTCGAGATCAGCCTGGCCAACATGGTGAAACCTCGTCTCTACTAAAAGTACAAAAATTAGCTGGGCATGGTGTTGCGCACCTGTAGTCCCAGCTACTCGGGAGGCTGATGCAGGAGAATCGCTTGAACCCGGGAGGCGGAGGTTGCAGTGAGCCGAGATCGTGCCATTGCACTCCAGCCTGGGCAGCAAGAGCATAACTCCATCTCAGAATAAAAGGAATGGATATTCTAATCAGGATTTTGTGACGTTTCTACTAGGAGAATTTCTCATTTCAAACGATAAAGAACATTTTGTTAAAACATTTCTGCAATACCCTCAGGTTCCCATAGCATATTGATCTGACCTTTTTTTTTAGTAAGAAAATTTGTTCTTGTCATCTAAGTCTACCCAGGGAGCTGACAGACTCTGCAAAGGGATAAAGAAATATTAGTCGCAATTTGTTTTTCTTTGTTTTTTTTTAAATCACCTTAAGATGGAGAAGATAATATTTCCATTTTTAGTGTGACTATGAATTAGCACAGATTCATTACACTCGCAGATACATAGGACTTTACTTTTTGAACTGACTTTGATATTCAATAAGGCAAAAATCAATAAGAAAGTATTCACATTACCTTGTGCCACAATTGCGGAGCACGATTGTCCTCTTCCATGATGCACTCCTGATGGCCTACCATGCCTGCTCCTGATCTTTTTATCTTCTCTAGAGGCCTCCTCCCTTTGGAGTTCTTTTGAGTCACAGGATGAAATTTTTGTTGCTCACTTGACCAAAGGTCAAGCAGACTCTGTGCCCAGCGCTCAAAGACAAGCTGGGAGGAGCTCGAAGTGTCCCAGTTATTGAATAAGGAGAGATTTGAGTTGCTGGACACTCTTGCTTTACTTACCACAAGCCTCCTCTTGTCCCCTCTGGGCTGTTGTTCATTGACAATTGCTGTGCTCTGAACTAGCGCTATGATGACCTGTTGTGCGGGGACAGGCAGGTTGTGGTGAAAGCTGCAGTCGTGAAAAAGGCTATTGTTTAATCTACCCCGTCCCTCGCTGAAGCTATGGCAACGAATTCCGTTGGTGAATTAACTATGTCATTGTGCACTGGCTCAACTGATTATGCTCCTGGAATGACAAACATTTTCTCTCTTTTTTTCAAGAGAAACAGTGACCGAGACCTTGAAGTGTTAATATACAACTCAGCACTTTCTTTAAATAGGAGAATAAAGACAGAGAAAATAAATCTCTCAAACATACTTTAATTGATTCTAATAAACATTTTATCCCTTCCAAGGAGCTATTCTCAGCACCATTGATAATGAATTTGTGCATCTTAACTATGTGGAGTCTTCGGAATTTGTGTTAAGGTAATTTTCTCTCAGATAACTCTGTGTTAAAAGAACTCTTTAAATATGCATGTGCTTCAGCCTTTCTGAGAACAAGATTCTTTTTAAATCTGGCTGCACCAAAGGGCTATGGAAACTTTGGCTGCAGACTGTTACCTCAGTTTAGAGGGAAGGCAGCTGGTCCACCTAAACTCACCTTTGCCAAGTAAAGATATCCTTTGTCCCATCCTAGCAGGAAAACTCTTAGAATGCTTTCTCCTCTATTTCAAGCTCCAGGACAGTAAAACGTGCTCTGGTAGGTCGAAGGATGCTTTTCAGACTCCCTCACCCCTCCCCACCATTCATTCATCCTATACCTTCTCCATCTGGGTACCCTGACAATTGCTGGGGGAGCTCTGCCGGTGGCCACTCTGTTTCCTAGCGTGGTAGTGTATAGTGTTCTGACTTGCTAAGTTGGAATCACATTTCCCAGGATCCCCTTCCCTGAAGGCTTTGGGTTAGAGTTGACCAAAAGAAGAATTTGCATAAGATATGGGAGGTGGGAGTGAAGTAGGAGCGGTTAATTTCCAAAGGTTGTTGTGGTTAGGTATGGTAACAAACAGAGGTAGAGGTGAAAGCTAGATCCCGCTTGTCCTCACTCTCCCTCACTCTGTGTCCAGATCTTCTTTGTGAGTGCTGATCCTGTTGACCAACAGGAGCCCCAGGGCCACCACCGGACACTTGGCTGCAGGCTCATAGAGGTAGGAACAGCTTCAGCTTCCCATAGGTCTCCCCAACTGGCTTCCCCTTCCACTTGCACAGCTGGATGTGCTGGGCTTCTCAGACTGATGGTGGGTGGCTCCTCCCATCTTCCAATTTCCTCCTGGACCTTCAATCCCCCATCCCTCTCACAATGGGGCCAGGACTAAATCCTATGATAAATCACTTCCTCCACAGCTCATCGTGGTTCTGCTTCCCTGACTGAACTCAGATTAACAACACTTATTGTTTCCAAACAATACAAGCACTGTTAGGAGAGCATCCTCAGCATGGAGAGAGGTTAGAGGGCCGTAGGGAGAAAACTCCATAGAATTTGGGTCGAAAAGTATCTGAGGACCCCAAGGAAATAGATGTTATATTTGTATCAGATCTCTCCCTACAGTTGCCGATAGCCCTCACCCTGCAAAGCCTTTCTTCAGATCCAAACAGTTAGCTCTTCTTTCTTCTTCCCTCTTGTGGCTTCCCCTCATCCTCATTCTGTTTGTTTGTTTGGAGATGAAGTTTCACTCTGTCACCCAGGCTGGAGTGCAATGTCATGATCTGGCTCACTGCAACCTCCACCTCCCAAGTTCAAGTGATTTTCGTGCCTCAGCCTCCTGAATAGCTGGGATTACAGGCATGCACCACCATGCCCAGCTAATTTTTGTATTTTTAGTAGAGATAGAGTTTCACCATGTTGGCCAGGCTGGTCTAGAACTACTGACCTCAGGTGATCCACCTGCCTCAGCCTCCCAAAGTGCTGGGATTACAGGCATGAGCCACCGAGGCTGGCTGTCCTCATCCTCATTCTTTTTTTTTTGAGACAGAGTTTCGCTCTTGTTGCCCAGGCTGGAATGGTGCGATCTCGGCTCACCACAACCTCTGCCTTCCAGGTTCAAGTGATTCTCCTGCCTCAGCCTCCTGAGTAGCTGAGATTACAGGCATGCGCCACCACGCCCGGCTAATTTTGTATTTTTAGTAGAGACAGGGTTTCACCATGTTGGTCAGGATGGTCTCAAACTCCCAACCTCAGATGATCCACCCTCCTTGGCCTCCCAAAGCGCTGGGATTACAGGCATGAGCCACTGCACCCGGCCCTCATCCTTATTCCTATCTTGCACAGATGATTCCCCAAAAGAGACTGGGATTGGCCATCAAAGGTAAGCCACACTGCAGAGGTAGGTTCCAGGTAGTGAACTAAAACAGAAAAAAAAAAAAAACTAAACAAAACCATACCCAAGTCCTGGGCACATTATTTCCTCCAGACTTATTCACTGGATCCATTAAAATGATGTCCCAACTTGATGGAGCACGGACAGGTCAACTCAAATAGAAAGTTTCTCCGAAACTAACTGAAGCCTGGTTCAGCTGTCAGGAAAAATCATCCACCTCTATTTGCACTTGTTTGCTCTTGTCAGTAATGGAAAAATCACTCTTGTGTCATTAAGACCCAATGGTTTACAAGAGAGGCATATTTTGAAATTGGTTCTTCCTGTCATATCTTAGAATAACAGTGCATTTGATTATATTTCCAAGCTTCTCGTTTCATATCCCAAAAAATAATTGCTACCAATCTACTCCCTCAGTTAATTCCTGCTCAGAGCAGGTAATTCTTTGTCATGAGCACAAGAAAGGTGAGAGGGTAGGTTTCGATTAATTATGACTGTAAAGCAAAGATAATGAGGACAGAGTCACCAATACCACCTCATAGGCTATTCTCATCATAGACCTGGTTGGGTCAGTAAATTAAGCCATTTCCCTCGGATTATGGAGGTGTCTGTTATCCAAACACTTATTGGTGGCTTTCTGGGGTCTTCTCTACTTTTGAGAATCTCATGAATTAAAATGGTATCAGGGATTCATATTGAAAGTTCTGTAGCACTGTGCAGTGACTATAGTTAAGAGAAGTTTACTGCATCTTTATAAATAGCTAGAAGAAAAACTTGCATGTTACCAACACAAAGAAATGACAAATGTTTAAGTGATGGATTTGCTAATTACCCGATTTAATTATTACACATTGCACACATGTATTAAAATATCCCACTGTACCACACAAATATGTACAATTATTATGTGTCAATTATAAATAATAATAATAAAAGATCATTTGCAGCAACATGGATGGAACTGGAGGTCATTATCTTAAGTGAAACAAGCCAGGCAAAAAAAGACAAATGTTGTACGTTCTCACCTATATGTGGGAGCTAAAAAGTCTGATCACATAGAGGTGGATAGGGGAAAGACAGATAACGGAGATTGGAAAGGGTGAGTGGTGGGAGAGGGAGGATGAAGAGAAGTGGGTTAAAGGGCACAAACATTGGGTTAGATTGAAGGAGTAAATTCAATGTTTGATAACAGAGTGGGGTGACTATAGTTAACAAAAGTGTATTGTACTCAGGTAATGGGCACACTAAATACCTTGACTTGACCAATATGCATTATATACATGTAACAAAATTTCACATGTACCCCATAAATTTCTACAAATAAAAAAAATTAGTAATATTAAAAGGGAAAAAAGAAAAAAAATTGTGTTTTACTCTCTTCTACCACAAGGGGTGCTCCAGAGCTCTGAGAATCGCCCAGGTCCGTATAGTTGGAAATGGGTTGGCAGCAGCAGGTCTCAGCTACCTTGTATAGCACTTTGGGTGAATTAAAAAAAAAAAAAAAAAAGGTACTCCTCTGAGCTGAAGCAGCCCTACGTGGTGAGCACTCTGTAATCTCCCAGTCTGCAGGGAGCCTTTGCAGCCACTGACCCTCAGAGAAAACGGAGTTGTTGAGGAAGCAAACTGTGTCAGCCCCATCACAGGAGATACACACCAGAATTTGGGGAACAAGTATCTTCTCTGGCCAGGGGGTATTCTATGCCAGGAGGGATGGTCAACTGGGCCTCAGCTCCAGAGCTGGTGGACCGTCCTCCTTTTCCACTAATTCCCCTGCAGCATTTTGTTTGCCTTTCTAGTACCTCATCTGTCAGTAGTGGGTGCCCTGAATCATGGACTTGGGCCCCATTTTAAGGGTCCTACTTTGGCTCTCCTCCTCTGAGGAGTCCATGGGCCAAGGAGACAGGGCGCACGTATGGAGACCCCCATCCTCCTTCTAGAACACTCTGGAGTTCTCTGCCCAAATTCCTGAGCCTGCTTCCAGGGCCTTTTTGGCCTCTTCCTCATGGCCACCTTCTCAGGAGTAATCTCACTGCAGAGTTGCACATCTCTAGGCACAAGAGGTGGTCAAGCAAGGGATTGTAGCAGGAGGATGTGAGCAGAACCTGGATGTCTAGGCTGGTTCCACCCTGTGGTGGGGAACAGAGAAGGGGCTCTGCTCCCCACCACCTTTCCTGCAAAGAACTCCAAGCCACTTGACCTCCTAGGTCATTAGCAAGACATGTTTGTCAAGTTAGGAAGATGGGATGTGTGTGTGTGTGTGTGTATATATATACATATATATACACATATATATACATATATACATATATACACATATATATACATATATACATATATACACATATATATACATATATACATATATACACATATATATACATATATACATATATACACATATATACATATATACATATATACACATATATACATATATACACATATATACACATATATATACATATATACATATATATACATATATACACATATATGTACAGTCTTTTAGCAAGATTTCAAACTTTTTAAATATTTAGACCTACGATACATGGGCCTCCATTTATACTCTTGCTCTGACCCCACAAATGTTAGAGGCAAACCCAGCTAGGGGTATTTGAAGTCACTCTGGAAATGAATGACTTAGCATTTTTCTGGTGATTTTAATTATACAGTTAATTACAGGTAGATTGTCATTAAAAATCTGATGATCTCTGAATATATGAACAATGTGATTTTCTGCATCAAAGTAGCTGAGGGCTAGATTCTGGACTAAGGTGAAATAATCTGCTCTACCCCTAGAATACTTCTTGGTACAGAGTAGTTGCTTTAAAAATTATTGTTGGCCAGGCGTGGTGGCTCACACCTGTAATCCCAGCACTTTGGGAGGTCAAGGTGGGCAGATCACCTGAGCTCAGGAGTTCAAGACCAGCCTGGCCGACATGGTGAAACCCCGTCTCTACTAAAAATACAAAAATTAGCCAGGCGTGGTGGCATGCACCTATAATCCCAGCTACTCAGGAGGCTGAGGCAGGAGAATCGCTTGAACCCAGGAGGCGGAGATTGCAGTGAGCCGAGATCATGCCACTGTACTCCAGCCTGGACAACAGAGCAAGACTCTGTCTCAAAAAAAAGAATAAAATAAAAATAAAAATTATCATTAAGTGAATAAATGAATCCTGAAAGCATTTTGTAACTGTTTCTCATCATTTGCTGTGTGTTTGCTGATTAACTGGGCTGCAGAAACTCCTCTTTGACTGATGACGTTATCCAAGGCTGCTTTGGGGATATTAGCCCTGAGATGAAATAAAGGAGCAGATGAGGAGATGGTAGGCTCCATGGGCCTGGAGGAAAGTGACTACCTATGACTCCCTACCTTTTTGCTTTTTTGGATTTCCTAAAATTAACTATCAACAGTTCTGAAGAAGGAATGCAAAGTACGGATTTTGCGTTTCCAAAGTAGGGACTAGAATCATAATCCATCCACGTGATGCCAAGACATATACAAGTTCAAAAGCAGAATGTAGGTATTTTTGCATATTATTGTTTCTGTTGGATTTATCAAACATCTACTGTGTGTCAAGTCTGAAGCCATGTGAAAAATGAAGACAATTGCGACAGTATCCACCTTCATGGAATTATAAATCAGTATATGAGTTCTATATTAGTCTGTTCTCACACTGCTGATAAAAGCATACCCAAGACTGGGTAATTTATAAAGAAAAAGAGGTTTAATGGACTCAGTTCCACATGACTGGGAAGGCCTCACAATCATAATGGAAGGAGAAAGGCACGTCTTACATGGCAGCAGACAAGAGAGTGAGAGCCAAGCAAAAAGGGAAACGCCTTATAAAACCATCAGATCCCATGAGACTTATTTGCTACCATGAGAACTGTATGGGGGAAACAGCCCCCATGATTCAATTACCTCCCACCAGGTCCCTCTCACAACACCTAGGAATTATAGGAGCTAAAATTCAAGATGAGATTTGAGTGGGAACACAGCCAAACCATATCAAGTTCTGTTAAATTGAATATCTCCCTGACTTAAATGATCAATTTTATGCCCCAACTCCAAAGTATCACTCTCTATTCCCCCTTACCCTGCTTTGCTTTGTTTTAGAATACCAATTACCAAGGAATATTAATATATTATGTTTATTGGTTTATTGTCTGTCTCTCCAAACAGAATGTAAGGGCAGGGACTTTGCCTCACTGCTGATATCCCCAGTGCCTAGAACAGTGCTTGGCACATATTAAGTGCTCAATAAACATTTTGTGAATGAACAAATGATTTTGGCATTGAAATTGCACTATTTTCTTCTTCTTCAACGTGGCTTTAAGTGGATAGGAGAATAATGCAAAGAAAAGCAATCTGATTTCACAACAAGAGATACTCCTGAAAGGACTATTGGCAGATAAATAATGCTAAAGATAGAGTTAGGATCTGGAGAACAACTAGTGTCAAAGAAAAATATATGCGTTGAAAAATTGTAGGGAACAACAACCTTTGGAATTTAGTAGTTTTCTTTTTAGATACACAGTAGTTTTATTTGCAGTAACTTGGTGAAACAACCCAGCTCCAAGCAAATAAATGTCTTTAAAGTTTGTTGATCCATTAGGCCATTAACAAAACTTCTTTAAGCTGTTGGAGTTATAAGCCAAGTGACTCAGACATTGTTTTCCTTCCCCTACCTCACAACAATTATTTTAATGGATCACTGGCACTTTGCAGACATTTTTCTTACTAATAGAAAAACTCACTTTCTGCTTGGTGCGAAACTGAGTTAGAAGAAAACTGAGCATTATATATTTTGTAGTTGCTTTTACATCTTTCTTGTGACTTTTTGCCATTTGCCAGCAACCCTTGCATGATGCAAGATATCTGTGGTTGACCTGAGAGCCTAACCCACTGTATCTTCCCACCTTTCCCTTTCCTCTTCTCGATTCTCCCATCTACCAAGGCAAAAGAGAGTCTTTACCTTCAAATGTGAATCCTGAAGAAATTGTTGTGTTGGAGGGGCCACAAGTTAAAGGATTTCTAAGAACTTCACCTCCAAATGTTCACCACTGTGGACAATGCAACTGCATCAATTTGAGATTAGAAGAGAAACACACTTAGACATCCAGTGCCATCTATAAGAAACAGGCCCCCACCAGACACTAAATCTGCTGACATCTTGATCTCGAACTTCCTGGCCTCCCGAACTGTAAGCAATACATTTCTGTTATTTATAAATTACCCAGTCTAAGGTACTTTGTTATAGCAGCCCGGACTGAGACATCTCTCAAATTCATCTACAGATTCGGTGTAATCCCAGTCAAAATTTCTGCAAGAGTTTTGGTAGAAATTGACTAACTGATCATAAAAATTATATGAAAATGCAAAGACTTAGATTGGCCAAAATAATTTTGAAAAGAACAGTGTTGGAGAACTCAGACTCCCTGATTTTAATACTTCTATAAGGCTACAGTAGTTTAAACAATGTGATATTGCCATGAGTATAGACAGATAGGTAAATGGAACAGAATAGAAAATCCAGAAAATAGATCCATGTGTGTGGTGGATTGATTTGCAATAAAATGCCAAGGTACTTCCATGATAAAAACAAGCGCCTTTTTAAAAATTGCACCATTTATAGCAGCATTATTCATAAAAACCAAGAAGTAGAAACAATCCAAGTACCCACTGATGGACAAATGGATAAACAAAATGTGGTATATACATACGATGGAATATTATTCGGCCTTGAAAAGGAAAAGAAATTCTGACACGTGCTACAACATAGATGAACCTTGAGAATATTATGCTAAGTGAAATAAGCCAACAACAAAAATACAAACAGTTTGACTCCACTTACATGAAGTACCTGGAGTAGTAAAATTTACAGAGACAGAAAGTAGAGAGGTGATTGCCAGGGGCTAGAGAGAGTGGGGAATGGGGAGTTGTTGTTTAACCAGTATAGAGTTTTGTAAGATAAAAAGCGTTCTGGGCCGGGCGCTGTGGCTCACGCCTGTAATCCCAGCACTTTGGGAGGCCGAGCCGGGTGGATCACGAGGTCAGGTGATCGAGACCATCCTGGCTAACACGGTGAAACCCCGTCTCCACTAAAAAAACAAAAAAATTAGTCGGACGCGGTGGTGGGCGCCTGTAGACCCAGCTACTCGGGAGGGTGAGGCAGGAGAACGGCGTGAACCCAGGAGGCGGAGCTTGCAGGGAGCCGAGCTAGCGCCACTGCACTCCAGCCTGGGCGATAGTGTGAGACTCCGTCTAAAAAAAAAAAAAAAAAAAAAAGCGTTCTGGAAATTGGTGACACAACACTGTGAATATACTTAATGTAATTGAATTGTATCCTCAAAAATGGTTACAATGATAAATTTTATGCCACGTGTATTTTACCAAAATAAAAAATAAAAAAAGATGCCAGAACAATTGGATATCTAGAAGCAAAAAAATAAATAAATAAAAAGAACTGTATCTCACATTATATAGAAAAATTGAAATGAATCATAGACCTCAATGTAAAAGCCATAAAAAATCTAGAATAAAACATGGGAGAAAATCTTTGGGTTAGGCAGAGATTTCTTAGATAGGACACAAAAACATGAACCACAAAAAATGGGTACATTGAATTACATCAAAAATAAAAACTTTTACTCTTCAAAGACACAGTTAAGAAAATAAAAAGCTTAAGCCAGAGACTGGGAGAAAATATTTGCAAAACACTTATTTTTACAGGATTTTTATTTCAGATGTATAAAAGCTCACAATTTAATAATTAAACAAATTACTCAGTTTTTTAAAGGGGCAAAATACTTGAACAAACACTTCATTAAAAAAGGTTTACAGCTTTCTGCCTTTTTCCAGCCTTTAAGATGTTGAAGGGAGGATGTAATGGGTCTTCCAGTATGAAATTCTGGATTTCCCTGGGTCTTCTGTTAGGAGTGGAATCAACTGTGCTGACAACACAGGAGCTGAAAAATCTGTGTATTTTCTTGGTGAAGGGAATCAAGGGATGGCTGAACAGACTCTCCGCTGCTGGTGTGGGTGATGTGGTGATGGCTACAGTTAAGAAAGGCAAACCACAGCTTAGAAAGAAGTTACACCCAGCAGTGATAATTTTTTTTTTTTTTGAGATGGAGTTTCGCTCTTGTTGCCCAGGCTGGAGTGCAATGGCGCGATCTCGGCTCACTTGCAACCTCCGCCTCCTGGGTTCAAGCGATTCTCCTGCCTCAGGCTCCTGAGTAGCTGAGATCACAGGTGCCCACCACCACGACCAGCTAATTTTTGTATTTTAGTAGAGACAGGGTTTCACCATATTGGTCAGGATGGCCTTGAACTCCAGACCTCAGGTGATCCACCCACCTCAGCCTCCCAAAGTGCTGGGATTACAGGCGTGAGCCACTGCGCCTGGTCTAGCAGTGCTAATTTGACAATGAAAGTCTTACCAGAGAAAAGATGAAATGCTTCTATATTTTGAAGATAACGTGGAAGTTATAGGAAATAATAAAGGTAAGACAAAAATTTCTGCCATCACAGGATGAATTGCGAAGGAGGGTGCAGATTTGTGCCCCAGGATTAGGTACAGCTCTGGCAGCATTGCATGACTCTCAAGTGTATTTGTCAAAAAAAAAATAAAAATTATTTACTCCCTCCCCTCCAATAAAAGAAGAAGAAGAAGAATTTATACAAGAGATGGTCAAGAGATTTCTGATTCCAACTCACACATGTAAAGAGTTTGGAAGTTGTCATTACCATCCTTATATCAAGAAAAAGATGGACAAACTGAATGAAAATTAATGACTTTTCTTAGACTCATAAGATAACTGAGATAACAGGGCAAACTGCCATCCCCAAATCTAGAGAGATAGGCATATACAAAGAATCACAGTTCAGATCTGCCTACCTGGAGCAGAAGCTGCTGGGGTCATAAACTGGTATGGACACTTAGATGGTAACTTTGATTAATAGCTGGAGGCTGAATGTGGATTAGCATGAGAGTAAGAGACTCCTAGAGGCTGGTATCATGGGAGGGACCCCACATTTTGGTGGGCTTAAGCCCACCAGATTCTCACTGTGAGGATCTGAGGAAGATCTTTGTATTAGTCTGTCCTCACGCTGCTGATAAAGACATAACTGAGAATGAGTAATTTATAAAAGAAGGTGGTTTAATTGACTCATAGTTTCACGTGGCTGGGTAGGCCTCACAATCATGGCAGAAGGTGACAGAGGAGCAAAGTCACATCTTACCACATGGTGGCAGGCAAGAGAGAATGAGAACCAAGCAAAAGGGGTTTCCCCTTATAAAACCATCAGATCTTGTGAGACTTATTCACTACCATGAGAACAGTATGGGGGAAACTGCCCCCATGATTCAATTCTCTCCCACCAGGTCCCTCTCACAACACGTGGGAATGATGGGAGCTACAATTTAAGTTGAGATTTGGTGGGGACACAGCCAAATGGTATCAATCTTCTAGGGGGACCTGGCAGGAAAAGAGGAAGAGTAGTCAATTGGGAAACATTTCCAGAATCTTCTCCATCACAAAAGTCCACTTTCCAGCCAGGCGTGGTGGCTCATACCTGTAATCCCAGCACTTTGGGAGCCTGAGGCAGGTGGATCACCTAAGGTCAGGAGTTTGAGAACAGTCTGGCCAACATGGTGAAACCTCATCTCTACTAAGAATACAAAAAATTAGCCAGGCATAGTGGTGGGTGCCTGTAATCTCAGCTACACAGGAGACTGAGGCAGAAGAATCGCTTGAACCCAGGAGGCAGAGGTTGCAGTGAGCTGAGAGGGTGCCACTGCAGTCCAGCCTGGGCAATAAGGGTGAAACTCTGTCTCAAAAAAAAAAAAAAAAGTCTAGTCTCCAGGGGGAAAGACCGTCAGACTGTCAGAGGGCAAGACTTCATCCAAAGGAGATACTGAAACATTATTCTATTTGAGGGAAGGGAATTTCAGCCCTCTCCAGTCTTCCTGTCTCACCTAAGGAAAAATGAAAATAACCATAGTCAACAGGGTGCCACATCTTGAGAAAATGCATTGGAAGTGCTGCAGTCAGGGAAAGGAGCAGGAGGATACTATCAAAAGGTGTAATATATGCATAATTGGAATACCAGTAGCAGAAAGAGAAAATAGGGCAGAAAAAAATATTTGAAGTAATGATATGGCCATGAACTTTCCAAATAATATATCATTAAGATGATAGACACAAAACCACAGATCCAGGAAGCTCAGAGAACACCAAGCAGGATATATACCAAAACCAAACCAAAACAAAAAACAGGGATATCATATTCCAACTGTAGAAAATCAAGGACAAGCCGGGCGCGGTGGCTCAAGCCTGTAATCCCAGCACTTTGGGAGGCCGAGGCGGGCGGATCACGAGGTCAGGAGATCGAGACCATCCTGGCTAACACGGTGAAAACCCATCTCTACTAAAAATACAAAAAATTAGCCGGGTGTGTTGGCGGGCACCTGTAGTCCCAGCTACTCGGGAGGCTGAGGCAGGAGAATGGCATGAACCCGGGAGGCGGAGCTTGCAGTGAGCCGAGATCGCGCCACTGCACTCCAGCCTGGGGCACAGAGCAAGACTCCGTCTCAAAAAAAAAAAAAAAAAAAAGAAAATCAAGGACAAAGTGAAAATCTTGAAGGAAGCTGGAGGATGAAGAAAAACTTTACTTATAGAAGAATGAGGATAAGAATTCTAGTAGACTTCTCATCAGAAACTAGGCAAGCAAGAGGACAGTGGAGTGAAATCTGTAAAGTGTTGAAAGAAAAAAACCTGCCAACCTAGAATTCTATATCCAGGGAAATGATCCTTCCAAAGAGAAAGAGGAAGATGTGTTTGAAAGCAATTTGTGGAGTTTAAGAACTATAACAGATTCTTGTTTAATTGTTTAAAATAAAAGCAAGAAGAGAATTGAAAATCTGAAAGCAATTCTTGGCAATGATCAGAAATATTTTTGACTTCACTTATTCTGATTTTGATGATGTATAAAGCCCAGAGAACAAAGAATGTTGTGTGGAAAAATATGTAGACTGATCTTTGTTTTAATTCCCATTATTGTGGATATGTAATAAATCTTTTTATGTTTTTCAAGTTTAATTGTGTGTAATTTGTTATTTTGATTTTTATCATCTTTTGTGGAATTTTGAAATGTCAATACAAAAAATGTTATGCCAGCCATGAAAGTTTTTCATTGTTTCTAATGCTATTTAGATTCTGTCCATCTATTTAATATCAAAAGACGGAATCCTGTTTAATGATTGCTAAATTTTTCAGTGTTTTAGATAATTACCATTTTTGAGTGATTTATCTCCTGTAGGAAATGAAATACTGTTTACAATACAGTCACTCTTTTCTTTTAAAATGCTGATTTGAAATAACTTCTCATTATATGTATGCTCTTAAAAAATAAAGCGGCCAAAGCACAAAAAAATAGTGATAGAGGAATAAAGACTTTTCTCAGGCAAACAAAAACTGAGAGAATTCATTGCCAGCAGGCTTCTGCAAATGTTTAAAGAAGTTCTTTAGGTAGAAGGAAAATGATATAAATCAGAAATTAGGATCTACATAAGGAAAAGGAGAACATCAGAGAAGAAATAAATGAAGGTAAAATAAAATCTTCTATTTTTCTTATTCTTAATTGACCTAAAAGATAACTGTTTAAAGCAAAATAGTAAAAATGTATTGGTTGATTATAGCATATGACATATGGATAAGTGAAATGAATGACAGTAATGTCACAAGGGATGGGAGGGAGGAATTGGGAATAGTCAGTTAAAAGGTACCTGCGCTATGATGCTAATTTAGAAGTGGACTCAGATTATTTTTTAAATGTATATTGTAAACCACAGGGCAACTAAAAAGAGGCATATATAATATGCCAAGAGATGAGATAAAATGGAGTCATATAAACTGCTCCATTAAAACCAGAGAAGTGGAAAAAGAGAGGTAAAAAGAAATAGAACAGGGCTGGGCATGGTGGCTTATGCCTGTAATCCCAGCACTTTGGGAGGCCGAGGCTGGTGGATCACCTGAGGTCAGGAGTTCGAGACCACCCTGGCCAACATGGTGAAACTCTGCCTCTACTAAAAATACAAAATTAGCCGGGCATGGTGAGACATACCTGTAATCCCAGGTACTTGGGAGGCTGAGGCAGGGCAATCGCTTGAACCCGGGAGGCGGAGGTGGCAGTGAGCCAAGATCGCACCATTGCACTCCAGCCTGGGCAACAAGAGTGAAACTCCATGAAAAAGAAAGAAAAGAAAAGAAAAAAGAAATGAAAAGAAAAGAAAAGAAAGGAAGGAGAGAGAACAACCTCAGTGAAGCAAAAGCAGTTACAAATGACCAATAAGCACATGCCAGGGATGGTGGCTCATGCCTATAATCCCAGTCTTTTGGGAGGCTGAGGTGGGAGGATCACTTTAGGCCAGGAGTTCAAGACTAGCCTGGGCAACATAGCAAGACTTCGTCTCCATAAAAAATTTAAAAATTAGCCAGGCATAGTGGCACATGCCTGTAGTCCCAGCTACTTGGGAGGCTGTGGTCAAAGAATTGTTGAATCCAGGAGTTTGAGGCTGCAGTGAGTTATGATTGTACTGCTACACTCCAGCTTGGGCAACAGAGTAACCAAGAGGTAGACTCTGTCTCTTAAATAAATAAATAAATAAAGCAGGCGATTGTAAAACAAACTCTCGATGTGCTTGAACTACTAATAACTAATTGAGCAAACTTGTCTTAGTGGTAGGAATTATTCAATAAGTAGTTAGGGACTAAGGGAAATGAAATATAAGTTGTCTTTACTATTGAAGGAATGAGGAGGGCAATATGATGAAGCAACACTTGATGACTGCTTGAACTAAAATAACTTTCTGGCTAGGTGCAGTGGCTCATGCCTGTAATCCCAACAGTTTCAGTATTAAACTCCTTGAGGCCAGGAGTTTGAGACCAGCCTGGGCAACAAAAGTGAGGCCCCCATCTCTGTGAAAAATTTAAAAATTAGCCAGGCATGGTGGCACACACCTGTGGTTCTAGTCAATCAGGACGCTGAGGTGGGAGGATCACTTGAGCCCCGGAAGTCAAGGCTGTAGTGCGCTATGATTGCATCACTGCAGTCCAGTCTGGGTGATGGAGTGAGCACTGTCTCCAAAACAACAACAAAAATTCATTCCCTAAATCCAAACCACAGAGATGCTGTCAGACTGTGATTTCATTGATGATAGATGCTTAATGACAGGGGTGGGCTCTTTTGTATTATTATTATTATTATTATTATTATTTTTGAGATAGAGTCTCCCTCTGTCACCCAGGCTGGAGTACAGTGGTGCGATCTCGGCTCACTGCAACCTCCACCTCCTGGGTTCAAGCAATTTTCCTGCCTCAGCCTCCCCAGTAGCGGGGATTACAGGTGTGTGCCACCACGCTCAGCTAATTTTTGTATTTTTAGTAGAGACAGGGTTTCACCAGGTTGGCCAGGCTAGTCTCAAACTCCTGACTTCAGGTGATCCACCGGCCTTGGCCTCTCAAAGTGCTGGGATTACAGGTGCGAGCTGCCACGCACAGCCCAGCGACGTATTTTTGAAGGTCAATCCTCATAAGGAGGTCCCCTGGGTAGGGAAGGTGTGTCTGTGAGATTGGGGTCTGGGAGTGCCAAGTGCTGGCTTGTTCTAGGGAAAGCTTCTTTGGGTTACCCTCCTCGGTCCCAGGGTCCAAGGTCCTGTCTTCAGTGTTGTGGGTATTGACTGGATTTCCTTAGGACACCCAGAGATGGTCTCTTGAGTTTCAGGAGAGTTGCGTGTCTTCTCTTATTACACAGAATCTTTGTGGGATGCTGAGAGCATATGCAGGCCCTCTCACTGCTGGCCTCTTTTCAGCTAGCAGACAATCCTCTCTCCACAGCTACATATAAACAACACTACCTCGTTGGGCTCAGAATCTTTGGATGGCCACAAAGCTGATCTTCATACCCACAGACAATCAGGCTCAAAGGCCAGATTCATGCTAACAAACGCACATGGATATTGAAACCAGAGTGCTAATTTACTGCTTTGCCATGAGAAATACACTTGGCAGGTGTGCCAGAATATAATCCAGTTGGCTGGTTTTCCCCCAGTTTAGGGAAAAAAAATCTAGTTTACAGAAGCAAGATTGCTTGACGAGTAGGAAATCATTGCAAGGGAAGTTGTTTTTGCTCACCGTCTTATCCCTAGGGCCTTGAATAGTGCCAGAAAATGGTAGGCACTCAATAAACATTTGTTAAATGAATGATTTTCATCAAAGTTTTCATGTGGTCTTAACTGTTACTGATATTGAGAGAAGATACTCATTCAGGTCAGGCGTGGTGGCTCACGCCTGTAATCCCAGCACTTTGGGAGGCTGAGGCAGGTGGATCATCTGAGGTCAAGAGTTCAAGACCAGCCTCGCCACCATGGTGAAACCCCATCTCTACTAAAAATACAAAAAAAATTAGCCAGGCATGGTGGCGCATGCCTGTAATCCCAGCTACTTGGGAGGCTAAGACAGGAGAATTGCTTGAACCTGGGAGGCAGAGGTTGCAGTGAGCCGAGATCACACCACTGCACTCCAGCCTGGGCAACAGAGCAAGACTCTGTCTCAAAAAAAAAAAGATACAATACTCATTCATCAGAGACAGACAATGGAAAAAAAAGTACCCGCTTTGGAGTTAGACAAATAAGAGGCTTGATCTCCATCTGCTATTTACTTTTTGAGTTTCCATTTCTTCATAAATAAAGTATAATTTATAGAATTAGGCCTACTGAATACAATAGAAAAATAAAAAACAGTGGCTTTAAATACGACAGATGTTTACTTTTCTCTCATGTAGAAGTCTGGGGGTAGATAGCTCAGGGATGGTATGGTGACTTAATGGATGTTAGGGACCCAGGCTCTTATTCTGTTCCACCATCTCACTGTGGGGACTTTCATTTCCACAGTTATCTCATGATCCAAGACGGCTGCTGGAGCTTCAACCATCACATCTGTGTTGCAGGAAGAAAGAGAAAAGAGAAAAAGCAGAAAGGCAAAAAAGAGTCCCCTTTCAGATCTACCAGAATACTTTTTTTTTTTTTTAACTTTTAGGTTCAGGTACATGTGCAGGTTTGTTATATGGGTAAGTAGCATGTCACGGGGGTTTGGTGTACAGATTATTTCATCATCCAGGTAATAAGCATAGTACTGCATATGTAGTTTTTTGATCCTCACCCTCTACCACACCCCACCCTCAGTTGGTCCCAGTAACTGTTGTTCCCTTCTTTGTATCCATTTGTACTCAATGTTTACCTCCCACTTATAAGTGAGAACATGTGGTATTTGGTTTTCTGTTCCTGTGTTAGTTCGCTTAGGATAATGGCTTCCAACTCCATCCATGTTGCTGCGGACGTGATCTCATTCTTTTTTTTTTTTGAGACAGAGTCGTGCTCTGTCGCCCAGGCTAGAGTGCAGTGGTGCGATCTCGGCTCACTGCAACCTCTGCCTCCTGGGTTGAAGTGACTCTCCTGGTTCAGCCTCCTTAGTAGCTAGGATTATAGGTGCCCGCCACCACGCCCGGCTAATTTTTGTATTTTTAGTAGAGATGGGGTTTCGCCATGTTGGCCAGGCTGATCTCAAACTCCTGACCTCAGGTGATCTGCCCACCCAGAGTGGCCTCCCAAAGTGTTCGGAATACAGGCGTGAGCCACTGCACCTGGTCTCTTTTTTATGGCTGTAAATTAGTTCCACCATTGTGGAAGAGAGTGTGGTGATTCACATAAAAGTAGAAGTCTAAGAATCAAACCCTAAGTCTGACTCTACCTGAGTCTTTAATCCTTCCAATATAATATTAAAGAGGACAAATTATAAACAAAAAGAGTCTAGAATTCTATCATCCTGGCAAAATATACTCCATTTTGCATATTGCTTTCAGGTAAATAACTGTTTGATATATTGTTGCAATTAAGTGTGGGTATGTATCCCTTTGCCCTCTGTGGTTTTCACTTTCTGAAATATCATAAACATTTTTCATATTTTGAGTTTTTCTAATCATTTTATCTTTTTGATGTCATATCATTAAACCTTTGCTATGACGTGGACTTTTAGGTCCCAACTTTTTGCTAATGGAAAACAGCAGCCATTAACGTCTTTGCATTTTTTGTTTCTATTATTTCTTATTAAACTTTTACCTGTGGAAATAAAGGGTTGAAAGATACAAGTATGTTTACGGTACTTGTCACATATTGCAATATTATTTTCCAAAAGATTGTGCCAACTTACACTGCCACCTGTAATAAATGAGTTGTGCCTCAACACTGCAAGCTTACCAGCAATGGATAACATTTATATAGAGAGAAATACAGAGATAAAAAGGTGGAAAACGGTGGAACATAGTTTCTCAGTCTCAGTTTGCTTTACTTTGTTTATAAGTTAAGAAAAAACCTTTAGACTTGCAAAACTGGTCCTGGACAGGAGAGAGCAAGTTTAAGACAAATTATGATTTTTTTTGCATGATTAGATAACAGAGGTAGGTTTACAGTAAAGCTGCTGAAACTTAATCTCCAGGGCCTCTCATTTGCATGTTGGCCACTTGCAAGGCTCTGGGAGATGTTCTGGCAATGGTTTTATGTTTTTGTAAAAATTTGCAAAAGTAAGATATTTCATTTTATTAATTTTAAGATAGCATTTGTCATATTTATTTGCTCCATTTATTCTAAAACAACCCTGGCTCCCTCCCTCATTCCCATCTAATCTACCCCAATCCTTTTTATTAATATTATTACTTAATTAATTGTTTACATGAATAAGTTCTTTAGTGGTGATTTCTGAGATTTTGGTGCACCTATCACCTGAGCAGTGTACACTGTACCCAATGTGTAGTCTTTTATCCCTCACCTCCTTCTCACCTTTCCCAGAGTCCCCACTGTATCATTCTTATGTTACAATGAGTCCATTGTATCATTCGTATGCCTTCGGATACTTGTAGCTTAGTTCCCACTTATGAGTAACACACAATGTTTGGCTTTCCATTCCTGAGTTACTTCACTTAGAATAATGGTCTCCAATTCCATCCAGGTTGTTGCGAATGTCTTTATTTCACTCCTTTTTACAGCTGAGTAGTATTCCATGGTTGTGTGTGTGTGTGTGTGTGTGTGTGATATATACACACACACATACATATATATATACATAGCTCACATTTTTTAACCTACTTGTTGATTAATGGGCATTTGGGCTGGTTCCATATATTTGCAATTATAAATTGTGCTGCTATAAACACGTGCGTGCAAGTATCTATCATGTATAATGACTTCTTTTCCTCTGGGTAGATACCCAGGAGTGGGATTGCTGGATCAAATGGTAGACCTACAAAAATAAGATATTTTAGCTGCAATCAGATATGACTACTTTCCACTTGGTGGTCTGCTGGTAAACCTTAAAAAAATAAAAAGCTCTGATTTGTACCACTTGCCAATTTCCAGGGTGTAAATATTCCCACCATGACTGATTTCAAGCTACCAACAGTTTAACATGCAGATTACAAAATACCGGAATATTTAACAATCAGCTCTTGAGAACCTCCAACTGTCCCTCTGATACACTTCCCTTCCTGCGTAGTAGTGGTGAAATAGGCATAGGCATTTTGGGATTCCACTATGGGGAAATGGAGTTGATATTGCATTTAGTTTGGGCTTATTTCTTCTATTTATGTGGGTCGAAGGCACTTAACCCACATATATACTGAAGCCATATATACTTAAGTTATTGATAGACTTTTTTTTTTTTTTTTTTTGAGACGGAGTCTCACTCTGTCACCCAGGCTGGAGTGCAGTGGCACAATCTCGGCTCACTGCAACCTCTGCCTCTCGGGTTCAAGCTATTCTTCTGCCTCAGCCTCCCAAGTAGCTGGGACTACAGGCACCTGTCACCACACCTGGCTAATTTTTGTAATTTTAGTAGAGATGGGGTTTCAGCATATTGGTCAGGTTGGTCTTGAACTCCTGACCTCATGATCTGCCCGCTTCAGCCTGCCAAAATGCTGGGATTACTGGCGTGAGCCACAGCGCCAGGCTGTTATTCATAGACTTCTTGGTGTAGGAATAGCTTCCAGGATATTTCTATCCCACTGTGATGACTTACCAGGAGTTTTGAACTGAACGTGTAGGGCCAGAAGACATATCATGGTATGAAAGCGTCTGGCCTGGCATGGTGGCTCACACCTGTAATCCCAGCACTTTGGGAGGCTGAGGTGAGTGGATCACCTGAGGTCAGGAGTTCGAGACCAGCCTGGACAACATGGTGAAACCCCGTCTCTACTAAAAATACAAAAATTAGCCAGGTGTGGTGGCGGGCGCCTATAATCCCAGCTACTCGGGAGGCTGAGGCAGGAGAGTCACTTGAACCTGGGAGGTGGAGGTTGCAGTGAGCGGAGATGGTGCCACTGCATTCCAGCCTGGATGACAGAGCAAGACTCCATCTCAAAAAAAGAAAGTGTCCTGCAGGTCTTTTCCCACAAAGTATGTGGGTCATTGTCTCAGTCTGTTCAGGCTGCTATAACAAAATACCACAAACTGGGTGGCTAATAAACAACAGGAATTTATTTCTCACAGTTCTGTAGGCTGGGAATCCAAGATCAAGGTGCCAGCAGATTCAGTGTTTGGGGTAGGCCCACTTTTTGGTCCACAGATGGTGCCTTATTGCTCTATTCTCACATGGAAGAAGGGGCAAGGCAGCTCTCTGGGGCCTCTTTTCTGAGGGCACTAATCCTATTCATGAGGGTTCCTGCTAATGACCTAATCACCTCCCAGAGGCCCTACCTCCTAACACCACCACACTGGTGATTAGGTTTCAACGCATACATTTTATGTGGAGAGAAACATTCAGACCATAGCAGTAGTGAAAGAGAAAAGAGGTTTGAAATGCCTAGAGTTGTAACTGGGCATGTGGGAAGTGATCAGCCGTGAAATTGTTAACGTAAGGATTTGGTTCTTATTGATGACTAGCCAACATGGTTCTCTCCTGGTTGGAAAAAACTTGATAATAAAACTATAAAACTTCCATCAGTTTTTAAAAGGGAAGTGTAGGAATAAATCTGTTGTAGTACTTTAAATAGGGAGTTATGTCTAAGTTGTAAATTACTACATGTTATGTATCACAACATATGGATCACATAACATGATATTAAATGATTATGAAGCTGAAAGACATTTTCTAAACAATCAGAAATTAAGAAACAAGTGTTGATCAACCATGCTAGAGGACAGACTGAATTATCTTTATAACCTCTTTGGAGAAAATATTACAAAATTGTTGTCACATGAAGAAGGGATCAATAAGCATGGGGGCAATAATGTAGGAAAAAATACAAATGTGTGGCAGGCATTATTTAATAAAAATGTTATACCTTTTTGGAAAGAGATAACATGAGATGTATACATTACAGCCATTGTATCATACACAAAAATTGAATGCCCTTTTTGTTTTTCATAACATTGAAATTTTGGAGTTCACGTCAGGTGTTTTGTAGATTGTCCTACATTTTGAATACATCTGATTGTTTGTTCATGGTTAGATTCAGGTTAGACACTTTTTGCAAGAAGACCATATAGGCGAAGTTGTTCCTGTTTCATACGCATTACATCAGGAGGCATATGAGATCAGATGGCCATTTACTGGTAATGCTACTTTTGGTTATTTGGTTAAGATGGAGCATATATGTTTAAGCTGTTAATCACATAGCCACTGTATCCAGACTGTTGAGAAGCAAACTATCAGGCAAAACTCAGGGCGCGCAGCAAGAGGCAGTCGCTTTCCCAGGCTCTGGGGAAAACGAGCCAACCACCCCCACTCTCCTGCCCGCCCGCGCCTCCTTTCCGGGAAAATGGGCTCTGAGAACCAGAGCGCCCCTTCTCCCACGCGCCCAAATCTTTTTCCATCAGCATGCGTGCGCTTGCGCAGTCTCCAGGCGGCTCCTTTCCAGCGCCCGACCGCTTCTTTCTCCTGCTCTCCTCCGGCTTCCCCTCAGCTCTAGCTTTTCCCTAAGGGGTCATCACAGGGCGCCAAACGCGCGTCCGCGGGAAGGCCGGGGACGGAGCGCGGCGCGGCGCGGCACGTCAGTGGCCTTCCGGGCGGAAGTCCGCAGCCTCCCGAGCCGCTGATTGGCTTTCAGGCTGGCGCCTGTCTCGGCCCCCGCGCCAGTTTTGGGCTGGTTGGCGCGGAATCTGGAGATTCGGGACCATGGCGCCCGTGCACGGCGATGACTGTGAGATAGGGGCGAGTGGTGAGGGACAACTCCGCGCGTGGGGCTCCGGGTTGGGACAGTGGCATGATTGCCGGTGGCGGGGAGGGGGGGGGTTCTGAGGGAGTCTCTGCATTATTTTTTCTGAGAGAGGCGCACACCCGGGTTTGTTTGGGCGCAGACCTTGGTGGTCCCGGGCGGGGGCCCTTCTGGGGTCAGACCGGGCTTCCTTTAGGCGCGGTTTGCCCTTGGACCAGAGCCTGGACGGATTTTTGTTTGGGAGGCTGTCTCACCTCTGCCACTGAGAGTCTCCACAGTCGATTGCGTTTCTATTTCTTTTGGTGAGTTGCACCCACGTGCTGGGTATAACTTTATTGAGACTGGCCCCGTGGGGCAATGTCTTGGCCGAAAGTATTTCACTGCGATCTCCCTAAGTATCCACTTGAGGGCTTGAACAGAACAGATGTGTCCCTTTTTGTAGGAACTTCCGGGAAAATTTTATACATTGTAACTAAGCAGGAAAGAAAGCTCTAAGTGCTGTCATCCGGGAATAACGCGTTTTGTATTTTTAGGTAATGGGTTTCTACTTTATGCATTAACAGTTTTTCTTTCAGATTCTTTGGAAAGTTCTTCAAGTGCTGCGTAGAAATCCTGTTCACAATCTAGTCATTCCTGGTGAAGTTTCAAAAAAAATGGCATCAATTTAGGGCATTTCGGATCCCCTGTATGTCACTCCGTTTGTCAGGGGTATCTTTTATTTCCAAAAATAGAATACAAAAATGCAAATAGATTTGTCTGATTTTTAAGTATTCAACTAAAGCGTGACTTCAGTTAACTTCTAACTTAAAATCAGATGCTTCACTTTGTTAGCTCAAGTGTCACCTCTCCTGTCATTCAGATACCTCACCATTAATGAGAACTCGCTTCCTAATCAGCTTCCTTTGCATTCACCTAGTTGTGAGTCACAGATTTCAATTTGTTCTAGCCGTTCGTTTTTTGAGACTATTTTGGAGAGTCGACCTGCCTGGATTACAGATAGGAAGTAGGGTGTAAGTATGTGAACAAACAGTCTTTGCAGCCCTCTATCAGTGATTTGCCACTAAGCCCTTTCTTCATCCTAAAAGCTACGTCATCTGTGAACATCAGGAAATCACTTTGGAGGATACTGTGCGATCTTGAGACTCCTCTTAGGTCATGGTGTTGATTAAGTAGTTGCTGGGGACTTGTGACTGGAATTTTTCCTTTAGAAAATTTTTCCTTTAGAGCAGACTGAAAGATTGTTACCTGAAAGACTGCTGTAAGCTAGTGTCTGTCTGCTTTTGGGGAGGATAGAGATACTCCAGATGGTAATTTTGAAACAAATATTTAAACCTTTGTAACTGGATTTTTTCATGCTTACTCTTTTTTTGCTAACTTACCTACGTGAAGCGTTGGAGACATACTCCAAAAAACAAAATGTAGGCTTTTTTTTTTTCTTCAGTATTAGCAGGCAGGGCACCTTGATAATGGCAGTGAAAGGCTGAAAGGTCTATAACTAGCTGTTACTATATATGAAAAAAGATCAGGGAATTATTATTTAGTTATTTTTTTTTTGAGATGAAGCTTCCCTCTTGTTGCCCAGGCTGGAGTGCAGTGACGTGATCTCAGCTCGCTGCAACCTCTGCCTCCCGGGTTCAAGCAATTCTCCTGTCTCAGCCTCCCGAGTAGCTGGGATTATAGGTGCCCACCACCACACCGGCTAATTTTTTGTATTTTTAGTAGAGATGGGGTTTCACCATGTTGGCCAGGCTAGTTTTGAACTCCTGATGTCAGGTGATCCACCTGTCTCTTCCTCCCAAAGTGATGAGATTACAGGCGTGAGCCACTGTGCCTGGCCAGGGAAAGTTTAATGATCAAAAAAGCAGGTACAGTGGTTCATTCATTGGTTCATTCAGCAAATATTTATTATATACCTACTAGGTATAAGCCTTCTGCCAGGCTCTGGCATTATGATGGTGGGTAGGCTGGACATGATTTGTCTTCATGAGGTACAGATGGTAAACATCTAATCATATGCAGAAAACGGCTTTGCTTTATTTTTGCCTTCTAAAGCTAGACCTTGGTACTCTTAGGTATGGTGTGTGTGGGGTATGTGGATGTGTGTTTGACTTCACACGCGGAAACGTTACATGAGCCGCTCCTGTATTGCTAAGTGCAAAGTAAGATAGGCATCCTCATGTAATCCTTAACAGATTTTGAAGCAGACATGATTATCCCCATTTCACAGATGTGGACCCTGAGGCTCTACATCAGTCAGAGCCCCTATTTGTAAGCTGCAGGAACCAACTCTAGCAGATTGGTTAGAATTTGTTAGAAGAATATTGTGTTCACAGAAACTCCAGGAGGACTAATAAGCCAGCCTGGGAGCTATTTAGCCAGGAACAGTGAGTGAAATTGTGCCACAAAAATGGGCCAGAGAGGAGGTCATTGCCAACCACGACCAAGTACTTGATGCTATAGCTCATACCTTAGGACACTGCTGACGTTGTTGCCAGTTTTGTAATCCTCCTGCAGCTGTTGCTACTTGTAGACTCTTTTAAAACCCATGCACCCTTCTTTGTGACACTAGCTTCTGATTTAATGTCTGAGCAGGTGTTCCTAATTGGTAGAGCCTATTTTATATGCCCATGCTCTAGGCTGCAAGGGTGTCTGGGAAAGAGCATCAGCCTTTTCAGCTTCTGTAGTGGGACATAGGCTCTGTGTCTCATCAAGACTTATAAGGGGTGGGGGCCTGATTTCACAGTTTCAGATGCTAGGCCGCTTTAAACAACAAGACACCTGTCTGCTGCTTAACTGGTTAACTGGTGTTCTCATGTCACCCAGTAAATGGCAGAGCTGGAATGTGCTGCTTCTCCCTAGTCTGGTTCTCCTACTCACTCTACACTCTCTTGTCGAATTTACCTTGCACACTGAGTTCTCTCAGTTTCTGAATACACTGTGCATTTTCATCCCTTTGTAATTTGGCTCATGCCTCTTCTTTTGCTTGTGCCACTTTTTACCTTGTTCTCTGTGAAATTTGACTCCTTTTTCTAGGCCTGTATTGGAAACCTCTCCTGTGAAGCCTTCCTTGATTTTCCAGGCAAAATTAACAGCTCTCTCCTCTGTACATTTCCTCAGTACTGAGTTCTTACCTTTTCTATGGCACCATGTTTATATTGTGATGGTAATTTCAGGTACTTTGCTTTACTTGACTGGGGGCCTCTTTTGGACAGGCAGCTCTGTCTTATTTGTGATTGTACCCTAAACCCTGTGTAGTGGAACATTGTTGCCTGTGTAGTGGAACATTGTTGCCTGTGGAGTAAGTGCATTTGAAGACCTACAGATGTCAGGCGTCAAGGGAGTCTTGAGGGGAATACACTGAGGCTAGCTTTTCACTTTCAGGGGTCATGTTCAGTAATCTTCAAAGCCTTTTCGTGTAGGCCTGTTCACGATTTTTGAAATCATTTGAGTGACATCCAAGTTTTTGTGGCTGTCATCATTAAGTACCTTTATTCCTTAATTTTTACTTAATGTCTCTCTGAAAATGGATTTAAAAGTCAAATGTGAAAGTCAAACAATAGAGTGTGATGTTGTAAAGAGAGATTCCATTTCTAGAAAGCTAGAAAAAAAAAGATCTCTAATTATACCTTACCTTTAGGCTATAGTCTCCAGCAGTTTATTGCCAGCATTTGGTACATGTTCTTTAAATTGTATCTTCTATTTCAGTCAAACACTTAGTCAAGCAGCTTAATGTTGTTATGAACATTCTAGTGGGGTTGGAGTTTTAGGCTGCCTCTTATCCATACTTCTCCTTTTCTTTGCCTGCTCCTTTATAAATTAATTAGCACCAAACACAATAAAATACTAGATTTCACAGACATAGATGGCAATCATGCTGAGCCTGAACTCATAGTTGACAGGCAGCACTGTTATGCTTGACTTAGTTTTTCATCAGTGGGTATGTGAAAGTCTTTAATTCTGTGGATGAATTTTTTTTTTTTTTTTTTTTGAGGCAGGATAATCCCCTATAACCCCGAGGGGGGGGGGTTGCAGTGCGCAGAGTGTGCCCCACTACACCCCCCCGTGTGTCTGAGGGATTCTCCTGCCTCAGCCGCCTAAGCAGTTGGGATTACAGGTGCCTGCCACCACGCCCAGCTAATTTTTGTATTTTTAGTAGAGATGGGGTTTCACCATGTTGGTCAGGCTGGTCTCAAACTCCTGACCTCAGGTGATCCACCCGCCTCAGCCTCCCAAAGTGCTGGGATTACAGGCGTGAGCCACCGCACCCGCCTGAATTTTTTCAGTGTGTATGTGGAATGGTCAGTTTATGATGACCAGAGCATGAATAATTCAAAAGTTGAATGAATAAACACTGAAGTCCTCTGATATTTCAGTAATTTTTGACAAACCATTTAAGTCCCTGTAGTTATTTTAGTAATGTCTTGTGTCATAACCAACCGAGGCCTTGAAATAAGTGATATACCAATAATCCTCTCAAAGCCATCTTTGTTAAATTTCTCCAGCCCTCAATCTGTTCGTTCTTTGAATTTCTGGGTACTTTGTCTGAATCTCTTTTAAGGCATTTATTACCTCTAAATATTGTTTAGAGCCAGTTGCTACTTGTCTCCCATGTTAGATAGTAAGTTCTGTGAGTACAGAGACCATGTCTTTTTTATCTTTGTTTTTTTTTTTGTTTTTTTGTTTTTGTTTTTTGAGATGGAGTTTCACTCTTTTTGCCCAGGCTGGAGTGCAATGGTGCAGTCTCAGCTCGCTGCAACCTCCGCCTCCCGGGTTCAAGTGTTTCTCCTGCCTCAGCCTCCCGAATAGCTGGGGTTACAGGCATGTACCATCGTGCCTGGCTAATTTTGTATTTTTAGTAGAGACGGGGTTTCACCATGTTGGCCAGGCTGGTCTCCAACTCCTGACCTCTGGTGATCTGCCCGCCTCAGCCTCCCAAAGTGCTGGGATTACAGGTGTGAGCCACCACGCCCAGCATGTCTTTGTGTCTCATAGTGCCTAGTACTTTGCAAAGAGTAGATGCTCCTTGAAGCCTTTTAGATATTGATTAATAGAACACAAAATGAATAGTGCTTTTATAACCCACTGGATTACTTCTGGCTGGTCATTTCTAATGGAAAGGTGATAAATTAGCTAACAGCTGATCTCCCTTGTTTAGTGTCTCCGCAGGATATCAGTTGAATTGGGAATTTTCCTCTTTTTGGAGAAAAAAATGACAGTGACTTTAATTGTTTTAACAGGATCTTAGAGGAACTTTCTGGCGAGTCACGTATATTTGGATATGTATGTTTGGCCATGAGCTTTGTGAATTATTTACATTATAAACATTATCTACTTGTATATTACTAAAATTGTATGTTATTGTTGGCTAGAAACTTTTCCTTTGTGTTTGAGGGAAGATGGCTGACAATTTTGTAACACCTCTTGTAAATTTTTTTTTTTTTCCAGCTGTGTCAGATTCAGGGAGTTTTGTATCTTCTCGAGCCCGGCGAGAAAAAAAATCAAAGAAGGGGCGCCAAGAAGCCCTAGAAAGACTGAAAAAGGCTAAAGCTGGTGAGAAGTATAAATATGAAGTAAGTAACCATTTTTCTTCTTTATTCTTCCTGTGCATCATCTAATTCATAGCCTGCAGGTAGTCTTGTGTCACCTTTGCCCCAGATTAGAAGTACTCATATATTTTAAGCTTTTTGTAATGGGAATTTATTAGTATTGGACAAGTGTGGGTATGAGGTTGATTTACAGATCATGGAGAATGCTCGACCCTTAAAGTTCCTATAAGGTATTTTACAGATGATTTTAAAATTCCAAAATGAAAGTACATAGCCATATCTATATTTTTCTTATTGGGCATGCTGTATCTATGGTAAGTCCCATGGGTTTGTTGGAGTCATTTAGAGGTGCTTTTACTTACTCTTAAGGTATTGAGCAACCTAACTAAGTGCTACTTCTTGGAGAGAACTGTTCTTCGTAATCTCATTTGCAAGGGTAGTGGCAGTGGAGACTTGGACCTTAACTTCTGCCGTGTTCTGCTTGTAAGATTGAATGTGATGCTCTTTTGGTTTTCCTCTACCCACTGTTTATGGCCTGCAGGTCAAAAACAGAGTGGCCACCATCTGCATAAATATTGTCTAGCGTCACTTTCAGGGCTGCCTGAGTATCTTAATTGCCTTATGGCCAGAAAGTGATTAACCAATACTAGAAAATAACCATAACTGATAGACTTTTTGAACTAACATATTATTCTAAGTGCATTTACCAATGTGTTTATTCATTTAAGCTTTTCAATAACCAAATGAAATTAGATGCTATGATTAGTAACATTTTGCTGGTGAGATATCCGAGGCACAGAAAGTTTAATGAGGTTACAATGGCAGATCCTTTTTTGAACCCAGGCAGTCTGGCTTCAGAATATGCCTGTTTAACCAGTTAATCAAATAAAAGAATATTTGCCATTTGTCACCATTTGTTCAAGTTAAGTGAGGCAACCAGATCATAAAAGGTTGCTAAAAGGATTTCAGTAAAACAGGAATAAACTTTTTTTTTTTTTTTTTTTTTTGAGATGGAGTCTCTCTCTGTTGCCCAGGCTGGAGTGCAATGCCATGATCTTGGTTCACTGCAGCTTCCACCTCCCAGGTTCAAGCGATTCTCCTGCTTCAGCTTCCCGAGTAGCTGGGATTACAGGCGCCCACCACCACGCCTGGCTAATTTTTGTATTTTTAGTAGAGACAGGGTTTCACCACGTTGGTCAGGCTGGTCTTGAACTCTTGAGTTCAAATGATCCACCCGCCTCGGCCTCCCAAAGTGCTGGGATTACAGGCGTGAACCACCACACTGAGCCCAGGAATAAAACATTTTTAATGTAGGTACTTGTATAAAGGAGTTCCATGGGTCATTTCAGATGTTGGCACAATGTGGCTGATTTCCCTTTAACACTGTGATGTTAATTGTTTGGCTGTAAGAGTTCATGCTGAGCAGTAGTAATGTTGTTTTTAAAGATTTTGAGTCGAAATGACTTTTTACTCAAAATGATTTTTAAAAATAGTTTTCTGGTATCTCCTTGATAATATAGTGAATCACTTAAGAGACAAAGTCTGTCTTCAGCCAACAAAAATAGTAACGCCCGTTCCCCTCCCACCCCCAAAAAGAAAGTTGGTCAGTATAGTAATATTAATTGGACTATTTTGCATCTCTGTTGTTAAAAACTTAATTTGGTAAGGCAGGTTGTTTCTGTTACCAGATGGTTAAAGACCAAATCAGTATTTGCCAGTGATTCCTGTGGAGTAGGCTAAAAAGGAGGTGAAAACTCAAATCCTGTAATTATTATAAGCCTTATAGGTTTGACAGAAATCCAGTCAGCTCTGGCCATTGGATTCCAAAAGCTCTGTCCAAGTTTTTTCCTAGGGTATTAACTCTTCAGATGGAGTTGTTTCTCCTGTACTCCATTTGAGAAAGGTAGAACTCTTTTTTTTTTTTGAGGTGGAGTTTTGCTCTTGTTGCCCAGGCTGGAGTGTGATGGCGTGATCTTGGCTCACTGTAACCTCCGCTTCCCAGGTTCAAGTGATTGTCCTGCTTCAGCCTCCTGAGTAGCTGGGATTACAGGCGCCCACCACCATGCCCAGCTAATTTTTGTATCTTTAGTAGAGATGGGGTTTCACCACGTTGGCCAGGCTGGTCTTGAACTCCTAACCTCAAGTAATCTGCTCACCTCGGCCTCCCAAAGTGCTGGGATTATAGGCGTGAGCCACCGCGCCTGGCCGAGAATCGGGTACTTTTTTTTTTTTTTTGAGACGGAGACTCGGTCTGTTACCCAGGCCGGAGTGCAGTGGCATGATCTCGGCTCACTGCATCACTGCAACCTCTGCCTCCCAGGTTCAAGCTATTCTCCTGCCTCAGCCTCCTGAGTAGCTGGGACTGCAGGCATATGCCACCACGCCTGGCTAATTTTTGTATTTTTAGTAGAGATGGGGTTTCACTATGTTGGCCAGGCTGGCCTCAAACTCCTGACCTCAGGTGATCCACCCACCTGGGCCTCCCAAAGTGCTGGGATTACAGGCGTGAGCCACCATGCCCAGCATTTGTTAATTTTTAGTAAGTATCTATGAGATTTTGCAAACCAGCCCACCAGAGTCTCATCTGGAAAGTCACTGGCCTTTCCCCATGGGCAGCTGCAGCAGTGGTGTGTATCTTTTATTTGTTGCTTTAGCTGTGCAGAGGTTGTCTGCTTTACTCATACCAGTAGCTCATAGTGTTCTGACCCTCTTGCAGTCAGGCGGCCAATGTGATTGGAGGACCTGCTACTCTCTGGACTTGCCTTTCAAATAGCTCAGCATTTAAGTCCTTGTGCGGTTTCAAGACCTGAGAATGGTGGGGTTTCAGTGGTAATACAAACAGGGTCACTCAAAAACTATTTCTGGTTTGCCTGTAAAATATACAATATGTTTGTTTTGCTAATTTTTGGAGGGGGATGGTTGAGGGAGATTTTCCTTTTGAATTGTATTTGGTTGGTTGAACAGGCATGAAAATTATCGTCTATTCGCAGAGCGTACATCAGCTAGTGGAGAGGGAAGTGGCATGCCTTACAGGTTTGCTAAGTGTAGGAGAAACCAGTCTAGAAATTACAAGTGAATAATTCCCCAAAGCAGCTAATGAAGAATTGGCTATAATTCAGTTTGTTTTTTATGAAATAGATGAGTAATTGATGGTATGACAAGTGTATTATGCTAATGGAATCATTTAATATCTTATGTTAACACCCACCTAAAAGGAATACTAAGTTAATTGATGTCTATTTAAGGAAAACCCTGTAGTGGTGTTGAATGTCAGAACTCATGATTTGGTTGCAGCTACTCCTTCAGGCTGCCATTCCAGTTTCAATTTGACAATTTTTTCATCAGAATTGTTTAACACTTTCACTCTATTTGAAGCTTTTTTTCTGAAACTTGTATAATGGTAGGTCGAGGACTTCACAGGTGTTTATGAAGAAGTTGATGAAGAACAGTATTCGAAGCTGGTTCAGGCACGCCAGGATGATGACTGGATTGTGGATGATGGTAGGTGGGGCGGGGGTCGGGGCGGGGATGTTGCGTCCTAGGCACTGTGTTAGTTGCTTCTTGTAGATTCTCACTCATGTGGTGGAGTTGCTGCTTTGCCTGGGCAAATGTAAGGCACTGTTAGGATCTTACCTTTGGTTCAGATTTTCCTTTAATTATTTGAGGATGAGGAAGCAGAATAGCAGGACATTTGGGGATATTTTGGAGAATCTAGGCACATACCTCAGGATGTAGTATAAATCCTCCAGGTAATGGCTGTGTAGGAATTGGGAGGAGCCCCTTGTCTGTGGGGCCAATGCACAGCGCTTGGAATTAAGGAATGCAGGTTCAGGATCCATCGTTCCTACTTTCCAATTCTATGACCTTGGACAAGTCACTTAATCTCTCGGCGCCTCAGAGTCTTCATCTGTAATACGAGGATAAGAAAACTACCTTCTCCCAGAGTTGTGAGGTGTATATGAGGTTCTAGGTATGAAAATTAACTTGGTCAGTAGAAAGCACCATACAAAGGCTGGTCCTAATGTCCTGTGCCCCTTCTGAAAGCTCACTGGTTCTCACTTGTAGAGTCTGACTTCATGGCCATGTGAATGCTGACCACAGGGAGCATGTAGATTGTGCCTGTGACTATGTTTCTACTTCTGTAATTGGATTCAGCTATATTGCCAGTTTTCCCCTGTAGACTGGGATATCTCTCTGGGCTTGTGGTAATCTTGATTCTTTTACTTCTTATTCTTCTAGTAGAGTAAAACTGCTGTAAAGCATCCTATCGTGGCAGACTTTGATCCTTTGGGCCAAATCGTTTCCTGAGGTCACCTAGCTAGGTATAATATATATCATTTGGTTTTGACTCCACACCTGCTGTGTGGATGCTGTGCATTGTCTGACACCTGTGTGAACAGAATTCTGCTGCACTTAAAAATAGCACAGGCCAGGAAAACATCTGAGCAGGTATAAAAGCTTTTTTTTGGTCATGGCTAAAATATTATTGGCCACTTTTAGAAATTTGATCTCAGTATTAAATTTTGTCCCTGCAGATGGTATTGGCTATGTGGAAGATGGCCGAGAGATTTTTGATGATGACCTTGAAGATGATGCCCTTGATGCTGGTGAGAAAGGTACCTACCTTTTGTTTTCCAGGGTGTTGTTTTGAGATTTAAAGAATTCTCTAAAATTAGAGATGACTTGATACTCTGATAGTTTACCTTTGAGAGAAAGACCTAACTACCATTGTTTTTAAGTATAGAATATGTTCTAATATGAAGAGAAGTATGCTTATGTGGAAAATTAAACATAAAAAGCAGAAACAACATCAGGAAATGAAGTTTCATGTCTCTGTTATTCAAGTAGTGTGGTCTTTACTTATTTTAAAGTTTTCAATCCTGTGGTCCTTTAAAACTTGCTGATTTTGAGGGCTGCGACAGTAATTGATCTCTTTTAATTCCTCCTGAAGTGATATACTTAGAATTTTAGCTCTTTGCTAATTGTATAGCACAATAACAAGGTTTGGAACTAGAGTAATCAGCTTGCTTTGTCTAATTGAAATTTAAAATAATATGGATGAATGTGTCAGATTGTCTTAGCTGTACAATCATTGGCAATTTTTTTTGAGTAAACAATCCTGATTTAGTTCCTGTAAAATGAGAATGAAAATTCTCTTCAGTATTTTTTTTTGTTTAGTTTGTTAATTAGCCTTCTACTACTGAGTGGTAGATTGGGGTCAGCAAACTATGGCCCTCTCACAACCAGTTTTTGACAAAAAGTTTTATTGAGATACAGTTCACATACCATACAATTCACATATTTAAAGTATACAATTCAGTGGCTTTTAATATAGTCACAGAGTTGTGTAGCCATCACCACAATCAATTTTAGAAAATTTTTGTTACCCCAAGTGGAAATCTTGCCTGTTTTTGTGTGGCTCTTGAGCTAAGAATAGTTTTTACGTTTTTTTTGTTTGTTTGTTTGTTTTTTTTTTTTTTTTTGAGACGGAGTCTCGCTCTGTCGCTAGGGCTGGAGTGCAGTGGCGCAATCTCGGCTCACTGCAAGCTCCGCCTCCCGGGTTCACGCCATTCTCCTGCCTCAGCCTCTCCGAGTAGCTGGGACTACAGGCGCCCGCCACCACGCCCGGCTAATTTTTTTGTATTTTTGGTAGAGACGGGGTCTCACTGTGGTCTCGATCTCCTGGCCTCGTGATCCGCCCACCTCAGCCTCCCAAAGTGCTGGGATTACAAGCGTGAGCCACCACGCCCGGCTAGTTTTTACGTTTTTAAGCGGTGTTTTAAAAATAAAAAATGCAAAGAATATGTAACAAAAGAATATGTGACCAAAAGCCTAACATCTGTGCTGTCTTGCCCTTTACTGTCTGGATCTTCATTTGCAGAATAATATTTTGCACCATTAGTTTTCTCTCTCCTTCCAACCATGTACACAGACTTTTTGCTCAGTGAACTTTTAGAACTTCAGTAGTGACCTCCTAAGAATGAGGATACTTGACTACTTAACCACAATAACATTATCATGATATTACCTAATATATCGTCTATATTAAAAGTTTCCCAATTAGCCCAATAGTATCTTTTAAAGCTATTTTTAAAAATGCAGACTCCATTTTTGTTTTCATGTCTCTTTAGTCTTTTTTAGTGTAGAACAGCAACACCTCCCCCCGCTCCGCCCCAGCCTCTTTTTGTCTTTCATGACATTGATTTTTAAAGGGACCAGGCTGTTTGTTTTGTTGAATGTCCCACAATCTGAGTTTTGCCTGACTGCTTCATTGTGCTTAGATTTGGGTTAAATATTTTGGCAACAATAAATAAATATTTAAATGCTTTGTCAAGACCTATAATATAAAGTTCTGTCCTTCCCATATCAGGGGCATATA
The DNA here is from genome assembly GCF_009828535.3 of Hylobates moloch. Taxonomy (NCBI): domain Eukaryota; kingdom Metazoa; phylum Chordata; class Mammalia; order Primates; family Hylobatidae; genus Hylobates; species Hylobates moloch. The sequence continues at coordinate 21,552,684 of NW_026652282.1, forward strand.
ATGTCACTTGTACCATTATTGTTGATACTAAGTTTGATCTTTTGGTTAAGATGATATTTTTCAGATTTCTTCCTTGTAAAGCTACTTTCCTCCCTTTTGTAATTGATGCTAAAAATAGGGGGTGATAATTTGAGACCATGTGTATATCGTATTTCCCCATGAATTTTTACCCAGTGCTTTTAGCATCTATTGTTGATCCTTTCCCTTCTTTTAAAAATTAATGCTTCAGACTCATGTATTTTTAAAAGATTTACTGTTATAATTCAGTAGCCATTATTATCATTTTTCCTTTTTATGTTCAAATTATCTCAGATTTGGCTGGTGAGAGCCCCTTTAAGCCACCTCCTGTGTTCTTTTGACATGGCTCCATCAGTCTTTGAGCATTTCCTTGCTTTCTGGGCCAAGAGGATAAGACGTTCCAGGTTTAGCTTGTATTCTTCCTGCCTTGGACCTGGAACCAACCATTTCTCCCAAGAATCCTGGTTCCTTTTAGTGGGGAATGGTATCCAGATATGGGAGATGGATGTACTCATTGCTATTGGGGTGTAATTCTAGGCCCTTTCAGTGAACAGAACAAGGAAATTATATATGTCATGAGTTCATACGGATATATTTGATTGGTTGAAATCCAACATCACTGGGTTCTTTATCTTCCCAATTCTGTATTTGTATCTGCCTTCACCCTCAATGAAAACCCTTGTCTTCTAAAATACACACAAAATAATGTCAGAATCACTAAATCAATATCTGTACCAACAACCTTTCTAAGTAAAATTTTTGATTTCTCTACAGTTTTATTTGTTCTTGGTGTATATCCTAAGGTCTATAGTCAGAGTATTGTGTCCAGAAGCTATATAAAGTAATTTTTTTGTGTGTGTTGTATTGATTTACTACATAGATTCATTTTTTGTTTGTATTCAAATTTCAGTTTTTAAAAAATCCTTTTAATTTTACTTCTGAATATTGTAAAACATATGATTTAAAAATGAAAATCAGTAACTTTTTTATTAGTTTCTGGTTTATTACAAAAAAATAAGCATATGTGTATTTTTTTCTGTGTGTGATGTTATTTATTTATTCATTCATTTATTAGTTAAATTAGAATGTGTGAACCATCTTCCTGGTTCTGCCAACCTGTATAATGTGGAAATTTTCTACACTGGTACCATTTGTTAGCAATGTGGCTAATTGTGTATTTCTAGTTTGTGTGAGTCCATGAAGAAGAGAATGAGCTCATGTGCCACTTTCATCTCCCTGAACTGAGGAGGCCTATGTTAGAGTTATGGTTCTATTGTTTTTTTTTTTGAGACGGAGTCTCGCTCTGTTGCCCAGGCTGGAGTGCAGTGGCGCAATCTCGGCTCACTGCAAGCTCCGCCTCCCGGGTTCACGCCATTCTCCTGCCTCAGCCTCTCCAAGTAGCTGGGACTACAGGCGCCCGCCACCATGCCCGGCTAATTTTTTTGTATTTTTAGTAGAGACGGGGTTTCACCGTGGTCTCGATCTCCTGACCTCGTGATCCGCCCGCCTTGGCCTCCCAAAGTGCTGGGATTACAAGCGTGAGCCACCGCGCCTGGCCATGGTTCTATTGTTAATTGGCTGTGTCTTCTTGAACTAATCCCATTACCTATCTGGACTTGAGTTTTTGTCAGCTGTAAATTAGGAGGTTGGAATGGACAGTGAGCTTCTCAAAGAAAGGACTCATGTCCTGGTAATCTCAGTGCTAATCACAGTAGTGGACTCAAAGTAAGTATGTAGTTTTGTTGAATAAAGGAGCCATCTCTGTGTTTTCATAGTCATCATATTATCTCTTCCGAATAATAAGTTACTGAAGAGAATGATTTGATCCGGAAGAGAGCAGTCTTAGAAATTCTTATTTCGTGCTTTTCCACCACCATTCACCCACAAGTCCCCACTGTTTCAGTGTCCATTACTAGGAGCCCAGTAAGGTCACAAGATCCTAGGAAGGAAAATGGACTTCTACAATGTACTTTAAAGACTTATAAGAAATTACTAGGTTTTCTTAGAAGTAAAAAGTCAACTCTTTATGGTGTGGATCTAATTCCTGGGATGGTGTTTTCAAACAGAGAAAAATGGCCGGGTGCAGCGGCTCACGCGTGTAATCCCAGCACTTTGGGAGGCTGAGGTGGGCAGATCACCTGAAGCCAGGAGTTCAAGACCAGCCTGGCCAATATGGTGAAACCCCATCTCTACTAAAAATAGAAAAATTAGTCGGGCGTGGTGGTGGGTGTCTGTAAACCCAGCTACTTGGGAGGCTGAGGCAGGAGAATCTCTTGATCTCTTAAACCCGGGAGGCAGAGGTTGCAGGGAGCCAAGATCGTGCCACTGCACTCCAGCCTGGGTGACAGGAATAAGCAAAACAAAACAAAACCATAGAGAAAAATATCAACCAAGTCCCAATGAAGAAAAATTAGCAGGAAAATACAGTAAAACAAAACAGAAACACTAAACTGTGGAAGAATTCCACCTCAAATGTTGTATTCAAATTTTTATCCTTCTGTCTAAATCCTGCTAACCTACAGTGGTGAGATTAATGCCCTCTCATGAAGCTTTCCTTGCTATTCAAACCTCTGTTGACCTCCTCTGTTCGTACACTATCAAGGCCTGAATTTTATATACTAAACATTTTGACTATTAATTACATTCTGTTTTCGAAGTGCTCCAGATGATACAGATCTCCTGTCTCACATCTTTCACAAATGTCCTACAAACCTTTTCACAATCTTAGGCCCATGAAAATACTTTTTTTTTTTTTACTGTGGTAAAATATGCATAACATAAAATTTACCACGAGTGACATTTAGTATATTCACAATGTTTGCAACCGTCACCATCATCTTGTTCCAGAACATTTTCATCATCCAGAATGGAAGCCCCATACCCATTAGCAGTCACTCCCCACTCTCTCTTCCCCCAGAGCCTGACAACCATCAATCAGCTTTCTATCTTTATGGATTTGTGTATTCTGGACATTTTACATTTCATATAAATGAATCATGCAATATTTTATCTTTTGTGTTTGGCTTCTTTGACTTAGAAGATTTTCAAGTATCATGTTTTCAAGTAGCATGTATCAGTACTTCATTCCTTTTTATTGCTGAATAATATTCTACTGTGTGGATGTACTACGTTTTGTTTATTCATTAGTTGATGGACATTTGGATTGTTTCTACCTTTTGGCTATTGTACGTAGTGCTACTATGAACATTTGTGTACAAGTTTTTGTTTGAATGCCTGCTTTCAATTTTTTAGGGTACTAACCCAGGAGTGAAATTGTGTATATGTTGTGGTGGTTGTTGTTTTTTTTTTTTTTGAGACAGAGTCTCGCTCTGTCACCCAGGCTGGAGTACAGTGATGCCGTCTCGGCTCACTGCAACCTCTGCCTCCTAAGTTCAAGTGATTCTCCTGCCTCAGCCTCCAAAGTAGCTGGGATTACAGGCACGCGCCACCACGCCCGGCTAATTTTTGTATTTTAGTAGAGACGGGGTTTTACCACGTTGGTCAGGCTGGTTTCGAACTCCTGACCTCGTGATCTGCCTGCCTCGGTCTCCCAAAGTGCTGGGATTACAGGTGTGAGCTTCCGTGCTGGCATGTGTATGTATTTTTATTTCCTTTTCTTTCTTTTTTTCTGAGACAGATTCTTGCTCTGTTGTCCAGGATGGAGTGCAGGCGTGCGATTTGGGCTCACTGCAACCTCTGCCTCCTGGGCTCAACCTATCCTCCCACCTCAGTGTCCCGAGTAGCCAAGACTACAGGCACATCCTGCCACACTCGGCTAATTTTTTGTATTTTTAGTAGAGACAGAGTTTCGCCATGTTGCCCAGGCTGGTCTCAAACTCCTGGGCTCAAGCAGTCCGCCCACTTTGCCCTCAGAAAGTGTTGGGATTACAGGCATGAGCCACGGTGCCCGGCCCCTTTTCTTTCTTAAACAAAAGATAATGTTATAGAGGTTTTGTACTTTGCTTTTTTCATGTAACAAGATGTCTTGAAAATCACCCGATATTAGAACATAGAGAGCTTGTTTTTAATTATTTATTTCTATGTAGCTGCACAGCATTCCCTGATAGGGATTGCACAATGTTCATTCAAATGGTTTCCTTGGAAGGACATTTAGATTATTTTGAGTAATTTGCTATTATAATGCCACATCCAGTAACTCTGTGCATATGGTGTTTTCCTCAGAGAAAATTCCCAGAAGTGGGATTGCTGGCTCAAAGAGTAGCTACACATAAATTTTTTTTTTTTGAGATGGAGTTTTGCTCTTGTTGCCTAAGCTGGAGTACAATGGTGCAATCTCGGCTCACTGCAACCTCTGTCTCCTGAGTTCAAGTGATTCTTCTGCCTCAGCCTCCTGAGTAGCTGGGATTACAGGTGCCTGCCACGACACCCAGCTAATTTTTGTATTTTTAGTAGAGACAGGGTTTCACCATGTTGGCCAGGCTGGTCTTGAGCTCCTGTCCTGAGATGATCCACCCGCCTTGGCCTCCCAAAGTGCTGGGATTACAGGCGTGAGCCACCACGCCCAGCCCACTACACGTAAAAGTTTATTAGCTATTGCCTATTCTTCATAAGAGCTGTCCCATTTTACACTCTCATGAACAACGTATGAATGTCTGTTTCTGTACAGCCTTACTAACAGTGTTTTCAAGCTTTTGAATTTTCACCACTCTGATATGTGAGAAGTGGCATTTCAGTGAGGTTTTCATTTGCATTTTTTTTGTTTGTTTTTGAGACTGAGTCTCACTTTGTCACCCAGGCAGGAGTGCAGTGGTGCGGTCTCAGGTCATTGCAACTTCCGCCTCCTGGTTTCAAGTGATTCTCCTGCCTCAGCCTCCCAAGTAGCTGGGACTACAGGTGTGTGCCACCATGCCCGGCTAATTTTTGTATTTTTAGTAGAGATGGGGTTTCACTGTGTTGGCCAGGCTGGTCTCGAACTCCTGACCTCGTATTCCGCCCGCCTCGTGGCCTCCCAAAGTGTTGGGATTACAGATGTGAGTCACCATGCCCAGCCTCATCTGCATTTCTTTTACATATGAAATTGATAATCTTTTCATAAAACATAACTATTTATATGTTTGTGTTTACTGCCTGCTTTCCTTTTGGGGTTTTTATCTTTTAATTTTTTAAAAGTTCCTTGTCAGGGAAATTGGTCCTTTATCTGTGATACATATTGCAAAAATTTTTTCTTCATTTTTCTTTTAACTTGGTTTTCTTTTTTCTTCTTTTTCTTTTTACACCAATTCTAGTGTAATTGAATTTATCATTTTTTTTTCTTGCAAGTGGATTCTGAGTCAGAAGGATTTTCACTGCACCCAAATTGCAAAGGAATTGCTTTTTAAAAGGTTTTTGTAAAGTTTCATTTTTAAAAATTTTGATTTGTGATCCATTTGGTGTTTATACTGGTTTACTTCTTTACAAATGGCTAGCCAACACTACTTAATAAAGTCCATCTTTTCCTTAGTGATATGGGATGCCACCTTCATTATGTATTAAATTTCCATAAGTAATTGGGTCTTATTCTGGACTTTATGTTCTGTTTCATTTGGTCTATTTGTATGCCACTACCACATTCTTATTTTTTTTATTTTTTTATTTTGAGACGGAGTCTTGCTCTGTCGCCCAGGCTGGAGTGCTGGAGTGCAATGGCATGATCTCGGCTCACTGCAACCTCTGCCTCCCGGGTTCAAGCGATTATCCTGCCCCAGCCTCCTGAGTAGCTGGGATTACAGTCATGCGCCACCACGCCTGGCTAATTTTTGTATTTTTAGTAGAGATGGGGTTTCAGCATGTTGGTCAGGCTGGTCCTGAACTCCTGACCTCGTGATCTGCCTACATCGGCCTCCCAAAGTGCTGGGATTACAGGCGTGAGCCACCGCGCCCGGCCTACCACATTCTTTCAGTTATTCATTGTTGGCTTTTTTTTGAGATCAAGACTCTTCTGGGATGAATCAGAAAGTGAGAGTAAAATTGACGGTATTAGAAAAGTTTGTAGGTGATTTACACATGGCCATAAGAGAAAACATATGGCAAAAGTTTTGTGTTTTTTTTTTTTTTTTTGAGACGGAGTCTTGCTTTGTTGCCAGGCTGGAGTGCAGTGGTGGGATCCCGGCTCACTGCAGTCTCGCCTCCGGGGTTCAAGCAATTTCCCTGCCTCAGCTTCTCGAGTAGCTGGGATTACAGGCATGCGGCAACCATGCCTGGCTAATTTTTTGTATTTTAGTAGAGACGGGGTTTCACCACGTTGGCCAGGATGGTATCGATTTCCTGATCTCGTGATCCTCCCGCCTTGGTCTTTTAAAGTGTTGGGATTACAGGCGTGAGCCACCATACCCGGCCGGCAAAAGTTGTTCTTTAATGGGCAGATGTCTCTGTGCTGTTTAGTGTTGATATGACATACTGTGTATCTGGTTGCTGTTTCTCATAAAACGGAAATTAGGATGCCACCATATCATAATTGGTAATCCCATTTCTTCACAGTTAAATTTTCTTATCAGATTCAGTATACAGCTAAAGAGATGATCTCATGAAGGCTACTAGGCTAATTTCTTGGTTCAAGATTAGCTTTATCTTTTTATTTCTGTGGGGAAAACAAACCCAAATTCTCACTTTTTTAAAAAGCTTTTTATTCACATTAACAATAGCAGTTAAGCAGTCACACTTATGCTGATATTTAACTGGTATTTCATTAGTTTCTATAAAAACATTTGGCCCATGTTTTCTTGAATTAAACTCATTTAAAATATTTTTTCCTACATACCTTGTATAAAATCTCATAGTTTTGTTTTGTTTTTTGAGATGGAGTCTCGCTCTGTCGCCCAGGCTGGAGTGCAGTGGTGTGATCTTGGCTCACTGCAAGCCCCACCTTCTGGGTTCACGCCATTCTCCTGCCTCAGCCTCCGGAGTAGCTGGGACTACAGGCGCCCACCACCATGCCCGGCTAATTTTTTGTATTTTAGTAGGGACAGGGTTTCACCGTGTTAGCCAGGATGGTCTCAATCTCCTGATCTCATGATCTACCCGCCTCGGCCTCCCAAAGTGCTGGGAATACAGGCATGATGTATTTTTTAATTCTTAACATTTTTCTTCCCAATAGAGATCAAGTGACTAGGCTTTTAGTTTTCCATTTTGATTTTTGCTGATGCATATTTCTAAATAATTCATATTCCAATAGGAAAAGATGGTAAAGCACGCAACAAAGACAAGAGGAATGTAAAGAAGCCCGCAGTGACAAAACCGAACAATATTAAGTCAATGTTCATTGCTTGTGCTGGAAAGAAAACTGCAGATGTGAGTTTCATGGTTTCCTTATTTTTTGTATTTTCCTTTCTGAGGTGAATTTAATATTTGATTATACAGATAATAGGTGCTCTGTGTATATTTGAGTAACATTTTTCCAATTTCACTCACTAAGTTGGATGTAGATTTCTAAGTGAATTAAGGCACCTCAGTGGTTGAAACTTGTGAAATGGAAAAGAAAATTGAACAGAAAAGCCGAATTGAGAGTGTATTTAATTTTAGTGAGTAGCAAGAAGATCATGGAATAAGGGCGAAGCAGAGGACGGGAGCTATAGATGTAGGAATGATATATACACAGGTGGTTGTTAAAATCTGTGAATGTAGATGAGCACTCAGAGTGAGGAATGAAGAGGCAAGGACTAACTGGCTAGGTCCTTCCTTTCATATACATGTGTGTAGTTTTGGTGAGACATTTTAAGTGCAAGCCTTTCTCATGTTACCTTTCTTTTTTTTAATTTTATTATTATTATACTTTAAGTTTTAGGGTACATGTGCATAATGTGCAGGTTTGTTACATATGTATACATGGGCCATGTTGGTGTGCTGCACCCATTAACTCGTCATTTAACATTAGGTATATCTCCTAATGCTGTCCCTCCCCCCTCTCCCCCCCGCCGCAGCGGTCCCCGGAGTGTGATGTTCCCCTTCCTGTGTCCATGTGTTCTCATTGTTCAATTCCCACCTATGAGTGAGAACATGCGGTGTTTGGTTTTTTGTCTTTGCGATAGTTTGCTGAGAATGATGGTTTCCAGTTTCATCCATGTCCCTACAAAGGACATGAACTCATCATTTTGTATGGCTGCATAGTATTCCATGGTGTATATGTGCCACATTTTCTTAATCCAGTCTATTGTTGTTGGACATTTGGGTTGGTTCCAAGTCTGCTATCGTGAATAGTGCCGGGATAAACATACATGTGCATGTGTCTTTATAGCAGCATGATTTATAATCCTTTGGGTATATACCCATGTTACCTTTCTTTATCATTTCCAGAAAGCTGTAGACTTGTCCAAGGATGATCTGCTAGGTGACATTCTACAGGATCTTAACACTGAGGTAAATGAATCTCCAGGAGTTGTAAAATATGCAGGGGACATAGACTGAAGAAACACTAGTAATTATACAAAACACACTATTGCCAGAATTTTTTTTCTTTTTTTGGAAACAGAAGCTTGCACTGTTGCCCAGGCTGGTGTGCAGTGGTGCGATCTTGGCTCGTTGCAACCTCTGATTCCCAGATTCCTCTTCCCTGATTCCTGCCTCAGCCTCCCGAGTAGCTAGGATTACAGGCACCTGCCACCATGCCTGGCTAATATTTTGTATTTTTACTAGAGACTGGGTTTCACTGTGTTGGCCAGGCTGGTCTTGAACTCCTTACCTCGTGATCCGCCTGTCTTGGCCTCCCAAAGTGCTGGGATTACAGGCGTGAGCCACCGTGCCCGGCCTGTTGCCAGAATTTTTTAAAATGTAAGGACGCCGACAAAAAACCCCCCACCAAAAAACAAAGAAACCCCCTTCAGATAGGTTTTATCCCACCATTTTAGGTGAGTATTTCCAGCTGTTAGAGCTGTGTGATTATGTAGACAGGGATGTGTGGGTGTGTGTTTGAAGTAGTAAGAATATACCCAGGAGTCAGTTCTGTGAGTGCTCACTGCTTGTGTTCAGTTGCTGTGGTGTATGTTCCCTAAATAGATTGAAGCCTGTCAATCTGCACAATCAAGTATAAGAGCCTTGTCTTGAATTCTGAGTGGGAATGAAGGAAGAGTGAGTGAACTATCCCTGATAGAACTCAAACAGGATTAGCTGCATTGTGAATTTGAGATTTGGCCATTTCCCATAAAGACTAAGCTCTCATTTAGAAGTGTACTTCTTTTGAAGTGACCATTGATTAAAATGACTTAACAACAACACCATGTAGTTTTGTCTTGACAATTTTTAAATGTAATATTCTCAAAGGGTAAGTGAAAGTAAGTTAAATTTTAAAAAGAAAAAATTGGGGAGGGGGTAGATATAATATCTATTTTAGTTTTCTTGTGATTTCTATAGTATCGTTGCTATAGTAACCACGATATGACATAGATGGGAGGGGGGAGGGGGAAAGGGAAAGAAAAGAAAGTTTTGCTTATTGGGCTTCAGTGAGTGAAGAAGTATACTTTTTCTGTCTGTGGTAAACCAAGCATGGCAGTGAATATGTCTTACCTTTCCTTTTAGACACCTCAAATAACTCCACCACCTGTAATGATACTGAAGAAGAAAAGATCCATTGGAGCTTCACCGAATCCTTTCTCTGTGCACACCACCATGGTAAAGTGTGTAAAGATACCTTCAATCTTGATTTATAGTATTGCTTTAAACTTATTTTGTTGCTTTTCTGTATGAGGGAAATACCTTTAAATTTGTTTTTGATTTTTGTTTTAAATTAGGACTCTCATTCAATTTATAGTTTCATGTATTTCAAAAATAGCATGTGCCTGCCTTTTTCATAGTAAATTTGCAGTAACTAGTATGTGTTTATTACAGGTATTACAGCTGTGGTAAATGCAATAATTTTCCTCCCAGAAGCAAGTATTTTTTTGTAAACCTAGGTAACAGTAAAATAATTGAAGCTGTTACATTAATAATACATAAAATCTTTTTATAAAAGGGAACTGTCATTATCTTTGGTCAGGGTAGGACAGTTGCATATTTTTAGTATGTAGGTCTAACTGACTAAATATTTAAAAACGTTTACAGGCAGTTCCTTCAGGAAAAATTGCTTCCCCTGTCTCCAGAAAAGAGCCTCCATTAACTCCTGTTCCTCTTAAACGTGCTGAATTTGCTGGTAAGTGTGATGTCGGGCAGAATTGCAAGAGTGTTGAGTGGTTTCTGTCAAAAATGGAGGTCCTATGATGGAGGAGGTAGAGGAGGTTTTGAAGGTGTTGTGATGGCAAGTTTAAATGTGAAGATTTGAATTCATAAAAATTTCAGTAAAAGTTAAAAACACCCAATTTGGAGATTAAAGAGAAATGCAAACATAGTATAGAAAAGGGACAGGCTGCTATTTTAGTGTTGGATAAGCCTTTGTGCGCCTTTGTGTGCCTTTGTGTCATGGCACTAACACATGACAAGAATGTGTGATGATGCCTACAGGCGATGATGTACAGGTCGAGACTATAGAAGAAGAGCAGGAGTCAGGGGCAATGGAGTTTGAAGATGGTGACTTTGATGAGCCCATGGAAGCTGAAGAGGTGGACCTGGAGCCTATGGCTGCCAAGACTTGGGACCAAGAGAGTGAGCCAGGAGAGGAAGTGAAACAAGAGGCGGATTCTGGGAAAGGGACCATGTCCTACTTGTAAGAGCATTTTATGACTTTTCTGGCAAATAGGACCACGTTTTTTCTGTTGGATTTTGAAAGGTTTTTGAAAATGTGATTTCTGCAGAGGAAGTTTTCTCCCAGATGTCTCTTGTTGGGACATTGATCAAGAAGGTGATAGCAGTTTCTCAGTGCAAGAAGTTCAAGTGGATTCCAGTCACCTCCCATTGGTGAAAGGGGCAGATGGGGAACAAGTATTCCACTTTTATTGGTTGGATGCTTATGAGGATCAGTACAACCAACCAGGTAATCATATATAAGGTAATTATATGCCTTTAACTCAGAGTAGGACTTTTCCCTTAAATATTTTATTTTTTGTTTCTTTTTGTGTGTTTTGTCTTTTTATTTTATTTAATCAATTTCTTTATTTCTGTTTTTTTTTTTTTCTTTATCCCTTAAATACTTGAGTGATTGTAATTAGCTCAGGTCAGGCCCTGCCCTCACTTAACGTGTATTGTAAGAGAGCTACACTCATTCATTGTAAAGTGAATGTGCCACCCTGATGGAGAGGAGCTATGGTGTGAATAATCCTTAAAGATGCTTATTCCAAAAATCAGTTACATATGGTTTTGGAATGTGTGTTTGTAGTTCACTATTGATGTGTCTGAAGTTACAGGAATGCACTTTAAAGGGAATCAGTCATTAATTTGTCTGTTCAGCAAATTTGAATGCCTATTGTGTGCTAGGCACTGAGATGGGATGAATAAGCTGGACAAATTCCCTGCACTATAATGGAGCTTATGTTCTAGGAGGGTGGCAGTGGGTGGGGGCACATTAGCAGTAAATGAGATAAATTGATAAATGATGTAAAGAAAATTAGTTGGGCGATGGCCAGGGGAGGCCTGTCTGAGGAAATGACCACTGGGCTGAGATTTGAGGTATTTGCAGAGCTGATGAAAGGGCATTTCAGCTTAACGAGCCAAGTACTAGCAAAGGCCTAGAGAGAGGAAGGAGGACGCCTGTGTGGTTGTAGCATAGTAATCAAGTGACAAGATTGGTATAAAATGAAGCTGGAGATAAAGACAAAGGCCAGATAATGTAGGACTTTGAAAGCCTCGTTAAGAAGTTTGAATCTTCTAAGAGCAATGGGGTGGCATTGGAGGGTTTTAAGTACAGGGGGTGGTGGTCACATAATTGGGTTTGCATTTTAACAGGAACAGTCATTTGTGTAGAGAATAAGCACTGTGGTGCATGTGTGCGTGTGCACACACATGTGGAGGGATGGGCTGGCGTGGGGTAATGGGAAAGTGTGGAAGCCCTGGAGATCAGTCAGTCCAGGGCAGGGCTGCTAGTTACTTGGACCCTGGTGGCTGGAAAGAAGAGAAGTAAAGGCATTTGACATGTCTTTTGACACAAACTTGTTAATGGATTGGATGGGGGAGGTGACAGAAAGGAATCAAGGATGATTTCTAGGTCATCCTAATGAGCTAATACTGTGAATTCTTAACTCACAAAAAGCCCGGAGGCTGTTCAGTATTCTTTTGTGCCTCTTTGAGCCCGTCTACATTGTGGGACTATGCATTGCAAGATCTGTCAGGTTAATGTTAAATACAGTATGCACTCTTAAACAGAGTTGTCTTTATTTAGATCCTTTTTGGATCTGTGGTACATGCAAATAGTGTATTTTTCAAAGTGGTTTCCTGGAGGCTGTATCTAGTGAAAAGAGAGGGAGTACCTAGATGTCAGCAAAGCAAGCATATGAGTAAAGTGAAGGCCACATTTACCTTAAAGATAACCAGGCATTGACTTTAACTGGAAAAATGTTAATGATCTCTGGCAGGGGTGGGGGTGGTCAGAAGCATTAATGTGCTTCAGCTTATCAAATATAGTAGCACACTGCCATGTGTTAGTTTCTTAGGAAAAGATATAATCAATTTTAGAAATGATATCTTAATTTACTTTGGCTAGCACAAAATGATTTGATTAGACCCCCTCACCTCTTTGACTATTTTGTTAGTCTGCTGGAAGGCTGGCAAGTATGATTACATGAGGCTGAGCAGATGATTTCCCATCCATTGCTGAAACCCAGGGCTGCCCCATTGTACAACCTCAGGGAATACCATTTTCACGTGACCTTCCTGGAGCACAGCAGTGTGACTGGTGCCCCCTGGAGCTGGGCAGCACACTGGCCTGGCTATCCCAGTATTACTCCCTGTGCTTTGCTGCATCTGCTCAATGCTGCATTTCATTCCCTATCTTGGTTAATGGTCCCATCAAAACCAGAAACCTGGGAGCCATCCTTGATTCCCTCCTTTTCCTCACTTTCGTTTCCAAGTCTGGTTAGTTTTCTCTGCCGAAAGTGGACAACTTACCTTCTCTTTCTCCTCATATCTACCACCCCGATCCCTTCTTGCCCACTGAAACAATTGCACCAGCCTCCTAATTGATCTCTTAGCTATCGTCTTCCACATCACTGCTAGAGGGACTGATCAGAAGGGCAATTCTGACCATGCCATTTCCTCATAAAAAGTCCTCAGTGGCTACTGCCTACAACATAAAGTCCAAACTCCTTAGCAAGGCTTCTGATGCCTGCTGTCTATGAATTTTGTTCCCTAGAAATAGTTCTCTGTATGTACTTTGCTGCTCTTTATACCTGTGTTCCTTTACTCATTGTTTTTTGTCTGATTGGAATGCCCTCATCTGACACATTGTTTAAAATTCAGCCCAGATGTTATCTCCTGGGAGTTTACCTAAACCTCCAGACCGTCTAGGAGCCCTTTCTCCTTGTGACTATATCATGGCCTTTCCCACTGTAGCATTTGTCCTATTATTTTGAAATGAACTGAGTCTGTGTTTTTCTTTGGCACAAAGCCTGTAAGCTCCTGGAGGGCTGGGATCTTTTATTTCCAGCATCCAGCCACAATGCCTTGCACATAGTAGGTGTTTAATAAATAGTTGTTGAAATAAACTGCACAGTAACTGACAGTCCTGTAGATGCAGGTGAAAAATTTGGAGACTAGTGCTGCATTTGCTACTATTACTGAGTTTGCATCTTAATGCCTTGTAGCTTTGTGGGGTGTGAGAATGTGTAACACAAAAGCAAATGGTTCCCCACTCCCCCACAACCCCACAAAGTAAATACATCCATAAAGCTTCATATTGCCAGCGTCAGTTGCCAAGGATTAGAACCTTAAGAAGCAACAACCTTCTTTCTTTCTTATGTGAAAATGAGTTGATTATTTCTGCATTTTGTTTGCTGGTTGATACTCTTAGTAAACAGAGCATTGTTTTGCAGGGTAAGGATCTAGAGCTGCATTGTCCACTGTGGTAGCCACCAGCCACCTGTAGCTCTTTAAATTTAAATTAATTAAAATGCAATACAAATTAAAAGTTATTTTCTCGGTCACTAGCCACATTTCAGGTGCTCAATAGCAACTGTGGCTAGTAGCTGCCATATTGGATGGCTCAGAAACAACAATTCCATCATCACAGAAATTTATTTCAACTAGTGCTGGTCTGTAGTGACAAGTGTTGGAAGATTGAAGCATTGAAGCACAGCTATATTTGCAAAGCAACCAGTTTATGATATATGATGGTGTTGAATTCCTGGTACTGACCATAGTCATGGATAGGCTTTTTCCACCAATATTGGAAAATATTTTGCAATTGAAAGATACTAATTTGTTATTGATCTGTTATCCAAATGCTAAGGCAGAATGAAGTTTCTGGTGCTGGAGAAGGCCTCTAGTTATGCACTTAAGAAACTGAGGCTCCAAAAGATATAATAGCTCTTTAGTGGTAGAAGCTTGGGCTTCTCACCCTCAGTCCACTCTGCTGTTCTGGTTCCGTGGTACTTCTCAAGTTGTGTTCTGTCCTATGGCACATCTTTCTCTGTTACTGATGCCAATGGGTTAAATAAGATAGCTTAAAAAAACTCCTTTAATCTCAGAGAGTTGAACACTTTCATTGTGATAGCAGGTAATGATCACTGAGCTTTGGTGAAATCAATGCTGCTAATAAAAATGAAGTACTCCAAAAGACCCTGTTATTGTTTCTCACTTTCTAACAGATTCTAAGTAAGTCAGTTGTTGCTGAATGCTCCATAATTATGAAAAGAATCTTACTCTTTGCATATGGGAAGATATCCTGTCTTCATTATGACTTTTTCAAGGTTGAATAATCCTGACTGCACCTGGTTTCAGCTAGTAACTTTGGGGGGAATGTAATCCTTGTTTACCATGATCTTTTTTGTGGCAAATGAGGCATAAACAGTGTCAAATGTGTTGCATGAAGTGTGATATTAGTTTGACAGTAAAATGAGCTTATTTGAATCTTTGAATCCAATATTAGGGTCTTTATTTTTCTCTGCATAGCATTTTGTTTTTCCATCTTTAACTGTTGTGAGGATGACTTTTAATTTTCTGAGTTACTGTGATTTCTTTTTCTTTCTTAATCTTCCCATAGTCCTTCCTTCCCTCTCCCTCCCCATCCACCCTCCCTGTTATCCCCTCAAGCTGAAAGTCTCACAACTCTTGTAAGAATTTTAATCATCTGCAGAAATGAAAATTCTTAGATCGTCTTATTTCTACCAGGATGTGTGACAAAAGGAGTCACTGATGAGTAGTCTTTGAAACTGGGGTAATTGACCTTGTGAACACTAGCCCTTGCGTGTACCAGAATTTTCTTAGTGTCTCAGATGAGTGGCTGTGTTGAGTGGCTTTGTTGATTACTGCTGTCTAATTATTCATGGAGCCCAGGATTTTGCACAGTGACCATCTCCTGGGTTGACTAACAAATGTTTGCAGTCTGTTCTCCATGGCCAATTTTCATAAACAATGATTTGATGTCTAAAAAGGCGTGGTTTTACTTTATGGTATTCATTACTTAAATTACTGAAATAGAATAGAAAGGAACATTATAAACACTACCTAGTTAGATGTCCTAAGTAGCTGTGAGGTAGAAAAGGTGAAATAGAAGATAATAGTCCCTATTGTGAGATATTTATTATTATATGGAATAAGAAATAAGAAGTAAATTATGATTTTTGTAAACACAGTTTTACATATAGAAAAACACTGATGCGCTAGTTATCCTGATACATGAATATTGGTTTTTATAGGTAAATACAAGTGCTAAAAAATTAGAATTATATTCTGAGATCTGTAATCTCACAAGAGGCTTAATTATGAGATTTGTTGGAAAATACTTTCCTTGTGTTTCTCTTTTTTTTTTTCCTTGAGACACGGTTTTGCTGTGTTGACCAGGCTGGTCTCAAACTCCTGAGCTCAAGCGATCTGCCCACCTCGGCCTTCCAAAGTGCTGGGATCACAGGCATGAGCCACTGTGCTCGGCCTGTTTTGTTTCTCTTAATCTGTATAATCCTGGTTGTGGGGAAAGTGTTTATGCAAGTTAGAGAATCATTCTGTCCCCTGTCCTCCCAGTGGTCATACATTGTACCATTGTGTTAGTGTAGTATGGCATCAGTACTGAGTAAAGAACTGATCTTGGGGAGTGGGAAATGGATATATTTGCTGTCAAAATGAGTTATCATGAAGGTATAAATGTGTGGACACATTCAGTGAGCCTCTATATTGCTCCTTTAATTAGGTGAAATTGAAATGTTTCTTTTCTCGTGATTTTCACTTATTCTTTCAGGTGTGGTATTTCTGTTTGGCAAAGTTTGGATTGAATCAGCCGAGACCCATGTGAGCTGTTGTGTCATGGTGAAAAATATCGAGCGAACACTTTACTTCCTTCCCCGTGAAATGGTAAACATTAGTGATTAGCTTTTAGTTCTCAGTCGTTGTATCTGCCACACATTCTGTGTTTTGCAGCCAGCTCTCTCTCTTTCAGTAGGGCTACAAATTCTCTACAATCCTGATGCTTCTTTCTTGCTGCTCGCCTAGTGACCACTGATTGTCAGCAATTCTGTTAGAAGTTGAGAAAAGTAGAGAAAATAAAGTAGAACTCAGTTTTTCAACTAGTTAGAGTATAAAAGTTTCTGAGTTTTAGTATATAATGCTTTCTTTCCCTGACTCCTCATTTCCATAATAATCAGGGTTGGAACTATAAGTCTCTAAAATGTGACGTGGCATTTGGCCCAGTTTTCATGGTTTTGCTGCATAGGCAGCAGTGATATTCCCTCCACTGCCATTTATTAACAAGTTCAATTCTATTTGCTTCTCCTTTTTTTTTTTTGAGACAGAGCCTAGCCCTGTCGCCCAGGCTGGAGTGCAATGGCACAATCTCGGCTCACTGCAACCTCCGCCTTCTGGGTTCAAATAGTTTTCCTGACTTAGCCTCCCGAGTAGCTGGGATTACAGGAGCCTGCCAACACACCAAGCTAATTTTTGTATTTTTAGTAGATACAGGGTTTCACCATGTTGGTCAGGCTGGTCTCAAACTCCTGACCTCATGATCTGCCTGCCTTGGCCTCCCAAAGTGCTGGGATTACAGGCATGAGCCACTGCGCTCAGTCTGCTTCTCCTTTTTTACTGGGACTTTAACATCCCCATTTCCCTCTCAGCCCCTCCCTTTGTCAGTTGAACTGTGGAGTCTCTTGGTCAGGATTTACAACACTTATTCTTCCATTTTGTAGACTTGATCATCTTTATCGCTGATTCGTTTTTTATGATGCCATTGGGAGGAACTGGGCATTTGGTTTAGTATATTTTTTGGATCTGTTTGTATCTTTGAACTTATCTGTAAGACTGCTATTAAATGTTTAAATGGGTGAGGATGAAAATTGATATAGACTTGGATTTTTGGTGGTTGAGAAGATCATTTATGTACAGATACTTTTTTCCCCCTGTCCCCCTCTCTGGGATAACAGAAAATTGATCTAAATACGGGGAAAGAAACAGAAACTCCAATTTCAATGAAGGATGTTTATGAGGAATTTGATGAGAAAATAGCAACAAAATATAAAATTATGAAGTTCAAGTCTAAGGTTTGTATTTGGTGATGATTTTTTTCCAGCTCTGTTTGTTGTTTATTTTCTGATTTAGCAAATAGTTATTGCATATTTTCTTTGTGTAAAATGCCTTCTGTGCAGCTATAATTTATTGAATGGAAATTTCATAGGTATGAATGTAAAAACAGTATATTAGATTTGCAAAAATATTTTTTCTTTCTCTTTAAACTGCTTATAAACTAGTGTTTATTAATTTGAATAGAAAGACAATCCATAGCAAATTAATTGCCTCTGGTGCTTGCAACATGTCTTGTGCTCTCATTCCCAAGTGGAGAAGAAACTGCTCTGATCTCATTTGTATTAGTTGTTGCCAAGATGTTTTGGTTAGAAAGTTAAGTAAGGTTTTATTTTTAAAAATCAGGGACTATGATACAGTCTGATAGAATGAAAATCTCCGGTTCATGTGCTAGTTATGATAAATTGTCTTGATTTTAGTAAGATATTGATACCTTTGGCCATAATCATGGGGGCTATAGCCTGCTCAAAATACTGGCTATTAATAATGATCGCAGGGAAGATTGACTTACTGAAGATAAGGCTAACAGTATTAACTATTTGAGCTTTGAATTGCGGCTGATGGGTCTTCACAATTTTAGAAGCAATTGTGATATACTGGTGAAGAGCTTAGGTGCTGAGGCCAGACTGCTTGTGCTTTAAGTCCTAGCGCTATTACTTACTAGCATGTAACTTGGGCAAGTGCCGAATGACTTTTTTTTTTTTTTTTTTGAGCTGGAGTCTTGCTCTGTTGCCCAGGTTGGAGTGCAGTGGTGTGGTGTGATCTTGGCTCACTGCAGCCTCCACCTCCTGGGTTTAAGCAATTCTCCTGCCTCAGCCTCGTGAGTAGCTGGGATTACAGGCACACGCCACAATGCCCAGCTAATTTTTTTTTGTATTTTTAGTAGAGATGGAGTTTCACCATGTTGGCCAGGCTGGTCTTGAACTCCAGACCTCAAGTGATACACCTGCCTCGGCCTCCCAAAGTGCTGGGATAACAGGCGTGAGCCACCGCGCCCAGCCGAATGACTTCTTTATGCCTGTTTCTTCATCTGAGAAATAGGGCCCCATTTCAAGAGTTGCCGGGGCCAGGCGCGGTGGCTCACGCTTGTAATCCCAGCACTTTGGGAGGCCAAGGCGGGTGGATCACGAGGTCAGGAGATCGAGACCACGGTGAAACCCCGTCTCTACTAAAAATACAAAAAATTAGCCGGGCGTGGTGGCGGGCGCCTGTAGTCCCAGCTACTCGGAGAGGCTGAGGCAGAGGAGAATTATAATGCTAATTATTATTCTAGCAAGATGGAGTTGCTTAATATCAAATAGTAGCAAATCATTTAATGCATTAACATTGTAAAAAAAATTTTAAATTTTTATTGCCCCTCTTGAATGCAAATATTTCTGAGTTCTGTAGTGTCCAAGATGAGTCCTTTTAGCATTTTGACACTGGTTGTTTTAATTCCAATTGAAAGAGGAAAGGGTACCTTTTTGGCTTTATTTACCTTTGTGTTCCATAAGGATTCTTGATGATTAAATACAAGAACATGTATTGTAATACTGGTTAGTTTGTGAAGTTTTTGTCTTAAGGATTTTTTAAAATATCTACTTACCCAGCCAGTGGAAAAGAACTATGCTTTTGAGATACCTGATGTTCCAGAAAAATCTGAGTACTTGGAACTTAAATACTCGGTAAGTCAAACAAAGAAAATTACTGGGTTTTGCTTGAGAATGACGTTTTTCTGTTTTTGAACTTTCAACTGACTTTCAGTTACGAGTATTGGCAGGGCTTCTCAAGCCCACAGTTCATTGAGGTGGGTTTATAGTAATGAATCATTGAAATGGATAAAATTAATTTAAGTATATAGACCACAGATTACACTGCCTTTCTCTGCTTTTGAGTATGCACTTTAAATAAATAAGTTGAAACAGCACGACTGTTTGTCAAGTGGAATGAATGCCACATGATGGAGCTGGACATCATTAAGTCTGTTGAAGTGTCCCTTATGAGCAGTGGAAAGGTGAGAGAGGAGTGTCAGTAGCATTGCTATAGTGCTGCTCTTGCTCCTGTAACAGGCAAGGTCATTGTATGGGATGTTAATTAACTGGACCTTAACCTCTTTTTACCTCTGTTCTAGTGTTTTGTTCCCACAACGTTGAAAAAGAAAAACTTTTAAGAACTATTTCTGACAGTGGTGATGAAAAGTATTTTCAATGAGTTCCACTCTGTTGCTTTCATTCTTCTAATGGAGTGGTACTTGGCTATTCTTTATCAGTAAAGCATGTACAGCTCTGGACAGAAATTCTCTTTCGGGGGAGCTTCTTGGCCTGTTTTTCTTCTAATGGGTGTCATCAAGATGCATTATTTTGTCATTGTGAATTGGTTTTGTTTCCTACTGTGAATTGTTTTGGATTTCATTTGTGGCAAATTACATTTCATATATATCAAAGGGGTTTCTTCTGTGCTTCATAGAGAGGCTTTTGTTTATTTCAAATATAGACTTTGGAAAATGCAAAGTAATAGTTTTAAACAAAAAGATTTTTTTTTTTTTCCTTTTTCAGGCTGAAATGCCACAGCTTCCTCAAGATTTGAAAGGAGAAACTTTTTCTCATGTATTTGGGACCAACACATCTAGCCTGGAACTGTTCTTGATGAACAGAAAGATCAAAGGACCTTGTTGGCTTGAAGTAAAAAGTCCACGTAAGGAAAAATATATGCTCAGAATGCTGAATAGATTGCTGATAGATGTGGTTTTTAAAAGGGAAGTTAGGAAATTGATCTATTTATTTTAATGTGTCTACTTCCTTTTCTGTTTGTTTCTTCAGTTTTCCTTGAGTGAGTATAGGGAGTACATTTGGAATCACCTTATCTCTGTAATGCCTGGCAGTTTAGTCTGAGGGAGGCCTTAGTTTGGGGTACATCCCCATTATGCTGTTATTCATATGTACTTCTGACCTGGCTGATGTGGCCCAGCTGTTCTGCATAGTGAACTGCTGACCTTTGAAGGAGAGGAGAATTGCTATTAAATATGGATAGTGCATGTTTTTCCTGTTACCTGATGTTTTTCAGTAATTGCTTCTATGATAGTCTGCTTTGTCTTAAAAATGTTTCATGATTCCTCCAAGGCAGTGTTTCAGTTTTTTTAAAACCTATTTTGGGTCCTGGATTCTTTGGAGAATCTGATGAAAGCTATAGACCTCTTTCCCAGGAAAATGAACATATGTACACACACGTGAGGATTTGCATACAACCCAATAATGTGGCTTATTTTTAGTTAGATGTTATAATATGTCATTCTTATTAGAAGGCAGGGTTGAAGAATATGCCAGTTAATGACAGATGTCTTAATTATAGTAGTTTTTCTTTTTCAGTAAATAGCTATTGATCTGTTGTATCTATTCTCTTTCAGAGCTCTTGAATCAGCCAATCAGTTGGTGTAAAGTTGAGGCAATGGCTTTGAAACCAGACCTGGTGAATGTAATTAAGGATGTCAGTCCACCACCGCTTGTCGTGATGGCTTTCAGCATGAAGACAATGCAGAATGCAAAGAACCATCAAAATGAGGTTTAAAAAATAGGACAGATTTTGTACCCATGCCGTAGATGCGATACTTGCCTGAACTTGCACAGCTTTGCTTTAAGAGAAAGTTGTTCTTTTTGGAGGGGAAAGAATACTAATTCACTACTAAACTCTTATTATAGAGAATTAATTGAATTTGTCTAGTATTGGAGTTTTTTCTTAAAGACTTAAATTGCTGAACTTATTTTTGTCTATTAAATTTTTTACTTAGGAGAACTTCAAATGGACACAGACAGAGTAATAAAATGAACTCCCCATACCAATCACTCATATTCAGCAGTTAGCAAGATTTTGTCACACTTGTTTATTTCTCTCCTTTTTTTCTTCTTGAAGTATTTTAAAGCTAGTCTCAGACATTGTGTCATTTTCCCTGTGAACCTTGGTATGCTTCTCTCAAAATGTGGTATTTCTTATATAATACCATTAGCACACCTAATAATATTAACAGTGACTCCTTGGTATAATCTAAAATACCCAGTCCATACTTACATGACTCCGTCTCTCAAGATGCCTTTTAAAACTCAGTTTGTTTGAATCAGGATTCACACAAGATTCACAGATGGTATTTAATCTCTGTGCCTCTTGAATCTCTTTTAAACAGGAAGAACTCACTCCTACTCTCCAGTTTTTTTAATGACATTGAATAATTAAAGAATCATTGTTGGTTGTCTTGTAGAATATCCCATTTTCTCTATTTATTTGCTTTGTTGTGGTGTCATTGGACTTTTCCTCTGTAGCAGGGGTTGGCAGGCAATGAATTGTCTGTGAGCCAAATCCAGCCTGCTACATATTTGTGTAAGTCAAGTTTCCTTGGAAGACAGCATGTCTACAGCTGCTTTTGCACTATGACAGCAGAATTGAGTAGTAACAGTGACCATATGGCCTGCAAAGCCTAAAATATTTACTGTCTGGCTTTTGAAAGAAAAAGTGTGCTGACCCTGCCTTATCCTTCATATTTCTGCATACTATAAGCGAGCTCTAAAGGATCAAATTAGATTCAGGTTCAACTTTTTTAGCCAAAATGCTTTATAGGTGATGCAGTGTACTTCATATTGCATCATATCAGAAGACACAATGTCTGGTTAAGCTGCTATTAGTTGACAAAGGCTGGGATCAGTGGAAAAAAATAACCCGCTATTAGCAAGTCTGTGTCTGATTAGCGGTTGAATGAATGATAACTATTGTAATTCTCCATTAGTTTTTCATCTAAGGTTTTTTAACTTTGACACTACAGGTATTTTGGGCCAGATAATTCTTTTGTGGGGTACTGTCCTGGGCATTGTAGGATGTTTAACAGCATCCCTGGTCTTTACCTTCTAGATGCCAGTAGCATCCCTCCCCTCTAGTTGTGACAACCAAAAAATGCCTACAAACACATCATCAGATGTCCCAGGGTCAGGGGATGCGTATGTGTGTATAAAATTACCCCTAGTTGAGAACCACTGAGCTAATGGCTTTATTAGTCATTTTTGCTGGAATTAGTTAATTTTATTAGGAGTCGTAAAATGGTGGTTTTTAAAAATTCTGTCCATGGTTTTTAGATTTTTTCTATAAAATTAAACTTTTTTCTTTAGCCAGTATTATTTGGTTATGCCATAATGGTTTACACAGGAAAGACAGGATAAATGTTTACTTCTTTCTCTTTAATTGCCAGTTGTCCTAGTAGGAAGTTGGGACCTATATTACATGCAGTCGTGACTGATGCTTTATTTATTTATTTATTTTTGTTGTTACGTTTTAACTTCCTAAGTCCTTTTGACATTGATAGGAATCTTTTTTAACAGCATTTTGTCAGTATTTTCAGATTTTTTTTTAGTATGTGATTTGATCTTTTTTTTTTCTTTTTTTTGAGACAGAGTCTCACTCTGTTGCCCAGGCTGGAGTGCAGTGACATAGTCTCGGCTTACTGTGGCCTCTGCCTCCCAGGTTCAAGTGATTCTCCTGCCTCAGCCTCCCGAGTAACTGGGATTACAGGTTCGGGCCACTACACCTGGTTAATTTTTAGTAGAGGCAGGGTTTCACCATGTTGCCAAGGCTGGTCTTGAACCCCTGACCTCAAGTGATCTGCCCACCCCAGCCTCCCAAAGTGCTGGAATTACAGGCGTGAGCCATGGCACCCGGCGTGATCTTTTAATAATAGTTAATACTGTAGATGGCCATAGTTCATAGTTAAGTGTTTGGGAGAAGTTTAATTAGTAGTTAGTTAAAATTTTTAAAAAGTATCCACCTTTAGTGTCCGGAATGAGGTTTCCATATTCCATTTTCTTTTCTTTCTTTTTTTTTTTTTTTCTTCTTTTGAGACGGAGTCCTGCTCTGTTGCCTAGACTGGAGTGGAGTGCAGTGATGCAATCTCCGCTCACTGCAACCTCTGTCTCCCGGGTTCAAGTGATTCTCCTGCCTCAGCCTCCTGAGTAGCTGGAATTACAGGTGTGCATCACCACATGCCCAGCTGATTTTTATATTTTTAGTAGAGACAGAGTTTCACCATGTTGGCCAGGCTGGTCCCAAACTCCTGACCTTAAGTGATCCGCCCACCTTGGCCTCCCAAAGTGCTGGGATTACAGGCGTGAGCCACCATACCCAACCCCATTTTCTAATAAAAGGAAATTGGGCACTCTGGAGTAATGGCTGATTCAGGGAAGGAAATGTCCAGGATAAGTCTGGAACATCTTATTATACCAGAAAGCAAGGACAGTATTAAAATCTACTGAAGATATGTCAAAAGGACTCAGGAATCAACTTGAAGAGTCTTCTACTGAACAAAGATGGGACAATGTGAGGGTAAGAATAAGTTTAACAGATTGCAACACATCAGATCCATGAGTTCATAATGATATTGTCTGCAATGACACCACATTGATCACTTCTGAAGGAAGCTAGGGAACCAACTCATTATTTTGAAAACGATAAAGGGATTGAATGAAGGTTTTTGACTTTTCTGAACACATGCTATACCTCAGGCAACCAAATATTGATGAGGGGAAGTTTCTCTTCATAGACGATTTCCAGCTAATAAAGATAAATGGAATAGTACCACTTTGTAATTGCCGGTGAAATAATGGATCCAGGAAGTGATCACCAGTGGGTACTTATATCTCTAAGATAGAGATGAGCAGACATTATGTGCCTGTGCCTTTGGATAGAAGTAATCAGTGCCTCTAAAGTATTCTTGCCCCAGAATTGAACCTGATTTTGATCAAGCTTTTAGACCTAACTGTGAATTTATAGGCAGTATGGAGACAGAAAAGTTAAGTGACACTGTTGGGACACAAGTAGTGGAATCCATACTATGAGGCACTCTCTAAGACAAACAGCCTAGTTTCTTTAACAAATAATTTATAGGGGAATGACAGATGGGATAGGGTTGTACCTGTAGTTTTACATATCAACCATTACAAAGTATGGTCCTTATGTGGTAAATAAAATTGAGATAATTGGAAAATAAGAAAATTTAAATTCTGCCTGGATAATTAATGATTTTAAGAAATTACTATTCATGTAATTGTATTAGGTGAGATAATTGTGTTGTGATTATATTTTTCAAACTTCTTATCTTTCAGAGTGGTGGTGATTGTCAACTGGGTGAGATTTTGCCTCTAAGGGGACATTTGACAATGTCTAGAGACATTTTTGGTTATCACAACTCAGGGGGTCTGGGAATGGTAATACTGGCAACTAGTAGGGAGATGCTGGGGATGCTGCTAACATCATACAGAGCACAGGACAGCCCCCACAACAAAGAATTATTTGGCCCAAGGTGTCAATAGCTCCATGATTGAGAAACCCAGTTTTAGAGATTGATGCTGAAATCTTCCCAGATAAAATGATGGGTTTGGGTTTTGCTTCAAAATAATCTAGAGAGAGGAAGAAAGTAGGTAGGGTTATAGATGAGTTGATAATTGAAACTGGATGATGGCTATATAGGAGTTAATTTTATTTTGTCTATTTTTAATGTGTTTACATATTTTTATAGTAAAAAGTTTAAAGTATTTATTATTTTTCGAGACAGAGTCTCACTCTGTCACCCAGGCTGGAGCGCAGTGGCGTGATCTCAGTTCACTACAACCTCTGCCTCTTGGGTTCAAGTGATTCTCCTGCCTCAGTCTCCCGAGTAGCTGGGATTACAGGTGCACGCCACCATGCCCAGCTAAGTACTGTATTTTTAGTAGAAACGGGGTTTTACCACGTTGACCAGGCTCATCTCAAACTCCTTACCTCAAGTGGTCCACCCGCCTCAGCCTCTCAGAGTGCTGGAATTACAGGCATGAGCCACCACGCCTGGCCAAAGTTTTCATATGTATTTAAATGTGTATCTTTAAATATTCTCGGTGATTTTGGTGAGAATGCAGAATATATAGTAGCGGTCTGGTAAGTGGGTTTTTTCCTCCTTTCTTTGCAGATTATTGCTATGGCAGCTTTGGTCCATCACAGTTTTGCATTGGATAAAGCAGCCCCAAAGCCTCCCTTTCAGTCACACTTCTGTGGTATGTATTTTTTTTAAGCTGGCTTACTAATAGCTTGATTTGAATTTCCTTGTTTTTTCTCCAGCTATTGGATCAGTAACTTGTTTTTCAAAAATCGTTTTCAAGAATAGTGCATATCGTTAAAGAGGGTTTTGTTTTGTTTTGTTTTTTGTTTTTTGCCGTGGAAACTAAGTTTTATTGGGTTGGTTGCCTCCTATTCAGCTGGTTCATTTTTTTTTCTAGGAGCAGAAGTCTGGAGTCTATTTGATATCTTTTTTTTGTTTCAATGGTTGCTCTACTGAGGTTGAGTAGTTTTTTCCTGGGTCAAAATTAGACTTTAACTATTTTCCGATGTCATTCTAATAGCCTATCATAGAAGCTTGATCAAAGTTTTCTGTGTGATGAGGCAAGATGCCAAGGAATAAATATTTACCTATTTGGGAGGAGTTATAGTAATAACAATTGGAGTTGGGTTGTGCTATGCATAAAATTCAATGGATGAAACAATTCCACCAAGTTCTGCATGTGTGTTTTATGAGTCAGTCTCCAAGGAGGATTCTGATATATTCCATGTTGAGAGCTTGGCCAGTTACCTAACCATTTTGCTGTTTTTTAAAAAAGGGAATAATACCATTGACCTATTATATTTCCTGGGATCTTTTTCAGCCCAGAAGCAGAGATTAACTTGGCCAGCCTCTTGTCTGGTTTTCTTGGGTATTAGGAAAGTAGGACTAAAACATGCAGAGAAGGGAGTACGAGATATGATTGTTGTGAAGTTTTCCCCCTTAAGTGGGTGGAACACATGGAACAAAATGATGATGAGAATAGCCTGGAAAATATGTAGAAGAGAGCAATCATGAGCTCATTTCAACACGCATTTATTCCCTTCCTCTATGTACGTCACTATGTGAACAGCTGTTGTGTATGGTAAGGAACTTACAGTGTGTAATAGGGGAACTTTGGTCAATTTTACCTTTTGAGAAGGTTGAACTGAGTTTCTCCACTGTATGCTGCTTGGGGCATTGGTGGTGGTGGGATTTCCTTTGAGGAAGACTGCTAAAATCTTCCATTCTGACTTCAATGGATAGATAGCAAATGTTTCATCAAAGCAGTTTTAACAACTGCAGGGACGTAGGGTTCTGTGCTTGACTATTCTTTTGAGGTCATCAACATGACCACTGGAAGTATTTGATGATCCTCCTAATTCTTTAGGGTTGGGGGGAATATATTTAAGACAGTTTATTTTGGAAACATGTACTATATGATTACCTGAAATTAGACTAAGATGGGTGTTGGAATCTTTATTTTTTTTCCTTTTTACAGTTGTGTCTAAACCAAAGGACTGTATTTTTCCGTATGCTTTCAAAGAAGTCATTGAGAAAAAGGTAAAGTGCTCATTATATGAAGCACCTGTTTGTTTGGAGAGAGAGAAAAGGGGGGTGGTATGGACTAGTAGAAAAAAGGTGTTTTATATTTTATTAGATTCATTCCTGCCAGATTGGACTATGACATCGACCCATTAAAATGTATTAGACATATACACCTAGAAGCATTATTTAACAATGTTTAAATGTTTTACTACCTGAAAATAATGGGACTCTGTACTGTATTGGTGGTTGGATAGGCTCAAACCCCCCTCCAATAGCTTAATTAGAAGCTTCTGTAAAATGCATGATCATATGATTACTGTTTTGGGAAGGTGTTGGGTAGAGTCCCTCCCCAGCTTGAGGGAAGCCAAATGAAGTTGGGAATACTGTGGATGTTAAAGGGCCATGTATTGACACAGTTGACATGGGGTTGGCCAAAATGGATCAGTGATCTCTAAATTCCAGCATGCTCCATGAAGAAGTTTTCATGGGTCCTTAATAAAATGGGGAGGAGTGGGAAGTAGTATAATGTAGTGAATTTTTCACAAAGGTAAATGTATTCAATCAAAAGAATTTTCTTTTATGGATTGTATGTTGTTTCATTTACGAAGTGATGATATTGATACATTTTTAGGTTTGTTTTGTTTTTTAATGTCTTCACTTGACAAAAGTAAGCAACCTTGTCAGGTTCTACTTATTTAATTGGCTTGAGAAGTCCAGTAGTTGGGAGGTACTGTTAGATTAGGCTATTATTTGTGAAGTGCCGTGAATTACCTAACCAGGTAAAATGACCTAGGAAAATTCCATTAGAGTCAAATCGACTTTTTTTTTTGAGACAGAGTCCCGCTTTGTTGCCCAGGCTGGAGTGCAGTGGCGTGATATTGGCTCACTGCAGCCTCCACTCCCTAGTTCAAGGGATTCTCGTGCCTCAGCCTCCTGAGTAGCTGGGATTACAGGCTCATGGCACCACGCCCGGCTAATTTTTGTATTTTTAGTAGAGACAGGGTTTCACCATATTGACCAGGATGGTCTCAAGCTCCTGACCTCAAGTGATTCACCCGCCTCAGCCTCCCAAAGTGCTGGAATTACCGGTGTGAGCCACTGTGCCCAGCCGAACTGACATTTTTTAACTGACCTAGTTGTAGAAAACATATAACCATCAACTTCCATTTTTAGAGATTTTTAATGAGTGGATCTTTTGAATACCTGATTTATATTCAGTAATCCAAATAGAAGCCTTTTGTGTGAAGATAGGTTTTGTTTATACTTAAAACACTTATAATTCTTTTTATTTTTATTTTTTGAGACGAAGTTTTGCTCTTGTTGCCTAGGCTGGAGTGCAATGGCACAATCTCTTCTCACTACAACCTCTGCCTCCCAGTTTCAAGCGATTCTCCTGCCTCAGCCTCCCAAGTAGCTGGGATTACAGGCACGTGCCACCACGCCCGGCTAATTTTGTATTTTTAGTAGAGACAGGGTTTCACCATGTTGGTCAGGCTGGTCTCCAACTCCTGACCTTAGGTGATCCACCCGCCTCGGCCTCCCAAAGTGCTGGGATTACAGGTGTGAGCCACTGCGCCCAGCCACTTATAATTCTTAAATATGTTTGTTTTTAGTCTAGTTTCTTATTTATCAGTTCTTATCTTACCATTTGGGATTATTTTATACAATCCTTGGGATTTCTTTGCCCAGTAAATACTTAAACAGTGAAGTCTACCAGGGATTATATAGGAAAGTAATGTTTTTGATAGGTACTCTGATTCATATGCTCTAAATGCATCCAGATGCACAAGCATATCCCTGTGGAGGGACATTTCTATATTTTATGTTGCTCAGCACTTAAAATTTTGCTTTATTCACATGCTTGTTACTAGAATGAGCTCCTCAGAGACTCTGAAATTATTACTATGAAACCTACAATCAGGAATTTCATCGCTACATTTAGTTTTGAAATGGATGGTTTCTTTTAACCCTAAGAAATCTTACCATAGTTGAACAAGAAGCCAAGATACAGTACTTGCAGACAGTAAAGAGTCGTCAGTGACTGGTATGTTTTTATCTAACAGAATGTGAAGGTTGAGGTTGCTGCAACAGAAAGAACACTGCTAGGTTTTTTCCTTGCAAAAGTTCACAAAATTGATCCTGATATCATTGTGGTGAGTAGATGTTTGATCATGTTGTGGGGAAGCTCTTCATTTCTTAGTTCTTTTCAGTGTGACTTTATTGGTGCTTTTGAGCAGCAAATAATCTTTTCAGAGTAAAATGATCCTGTGGACTAGTGGGAATTGCTGCTAATAGGAGAAAAAAATAGCAAGCCCACTGCAAGATTGTTTTTTTTTTCTCTAGTATAAAAGCAACCCATGACTTAGTGTTGAAGTTAAGGATTGTCTGGCTATTTATGCTTAGAGACCAGCACGTAAGTAAGTAAACATGTACAAATGGAGTTATTGCCAAAATCTTCACTTAGTAGTTGTATAGTGGTCACAGGAGTTTATTAATTCCCTTGGTTTGGTGCAAATCACAAAACTAAGTATTTTAATTTTATGAGTTCAGTGGATCTCTATGACATATTCCTTTGAAAACTCAGGGCTCGGAATTGATTTTTCTCTTGACGATCCATTATGTCCCCACTAGATAGCTTGAGCTAATAATTCATTGAGCTATTTTTTGCCCCAGTTCCTGAGAGTCATAAAGCAACATTTTGCTTTATATATCCTCTGGCCTTTCTGGTTTGTAGAATATGGAATTCCTTCATTTGTCTTTTTTCTAGGTTAATGGATCAATCATATTGTTTTTGTTTTTTTCAGAGGAACGTAGGCTATAAATGCCTATATTTTGGATGTGATATAGGTAATTTGGGTACATTGAAGTCTTGCAAAAGTGTTCGCCGTATTCTTCCCTACATTCGTTTTTACTCTTGGGTACCTTATCTGGCAACTGTATAGCTAGCATCCTGAGTTCCTGTGGATAGGAAGCGATATCTCTGCACCTACTTCCCTTATGATATTTCAAGACCTGTCTTTAAAGTTCCAAAAAGATTCTGTCCACAGTGTTGTACTGTGACATTCTGTCTCAGCACCAGGCCCTCAGTTAGCCTCCAATAACAACAGTGTCTTGGACCCCAAGGAGATGCCACGAAGCCTGGGAAACCTGGCCTGGCTTTGGGTGT
Source organism: Hylobates moloch (assembly GCF_009828535.3). Lineage (NCBI taxonomy): Eukaryota > Metazoa > Chordata > Mammalia > Primates > Hylobatidae > Hylobates > Hylobates moloch. The sequence goes on from NW_026652282.1 coordinate 21,582,830, forward strand.
TAGAGCCAAGTCTATGCGTGAGAAATCTGGATGTAAGATGGAATTCTGACATGAATTTTTAATTATTATGTAATATATATATTATAATTTCAATTATTATAATTTGTAAGTGAGACTTCCTCAAGGCCTTTGGGTCTTCTAATTTAATAAGCAAAATTGCTATAAATATCTAGTGGTAAAACACATATAACATAAAATTAACTGTGTTGACCATTTTATAGTATACAGTTCAGTGGTATTAACTACACTCATAATGTTATACAACCATCACCATGATCCATCTCTGTAACTCTTTTTCATCTTGTAAAACTGAAACGCTGTACTCATTAACTTCCCATTCCCCCGGCCCCTGGCAACTACCATTCTACTTTTTGTTTCTATGATTTTGACTACTCTAAGTAGTGGTATATATTTTTAAATAAGTTTAATAACAAATATATTTATTGATGTGAATTATTTTAAACGTCATCTAATTTTTGATAAACATAGGAAAGTGAATCATGTTCACGTGTCGGAAATTATGGAAATGAAAAATCTGATTGCATTTTTGAGATAATTTCTACTCTATGTAGTTTTGTTTCTTTGCTTTTAACAAGTTTCTTTTTTTTTTTTTTTTTTTTTTTTT
>NW_026652282.1:21583501-21593317 GCF_009828535.3 Hylobates moloch
AGTAGAGACGGGGTTTCACTGTGGTCTCGATCTCCTGACCTCGTGATCCGCCCGCCTCGGCCTCCCAAAGTGCTGGGATTACAAGCGTGAGCCACCGCGCCCGGCCAGTTTTTAACAAGTTTCTTATTTGAACTATTTAGTGGTATTATATATTTATCTTGTTGCATATCAATTATGGGTCTAAATCAGTAGTGTTTGAACTCAGTTTTTAAAAAAGAAGATAAATGCAGTTACTGAGTTCTTACATAAACTCATACAACACAGGCAGGTTCTGTGTTTTTAAGGAAGCAAAGTGGAATTATTTGAATTTAGCTTTTACCGATCACATGAAAAGTATGGGACATTAAATTTGCATTTGCCTCTGAGACCGTGAGGCATGAGCTGCAAATTAAAAGACATCATATGAGCCTTGCATCAATTAGGATGAAATAAAGTTTATTCCAGCAATCTGCTTAGCAGCCTTGTTAATGTCAAGGCTAATGAATGCTGCTGATGAATAAATTCCTGAAGAAGAAAGGATCCCCAATCGGAGGTAAGTGCATGATGTCTTCAATTAGAGACTAGAAAAAGAAAGGGCAAAGAAATTCTGTGCGTATGAAGATAAATCCTCTAATTTGCATTTGTTATAACATTATCAGCTGCCTTCTTTTTCTGACTAGGGTCATAATATTTATGGGTTTGAACTGGAAGTACTACTGCAGAGAATTAATGTGTGCAAAGCTCCTCACTGGTCCAAGATAGGTCGACTGAAGCGATCCAACATGCCAAAGCTTGGGGTAATAATAATTTTCAAAATCTTATTTATTTATTTTAATGTGGGAGAGCTACCAGGGAACACACTACACTTTTTAAAATAGGAATTGGTTATCTTGTTATGGGAACTTCAGTACATTTTGACTTTGGCACTAAACATCTTTTCCTTTGAATTCAGCATTTTATTTGTGAAAGCCTCTGGTAGTTTTTAAAATCATCGGTTAGAATCTAGGGATAGTGAACAAAGACGGCACATACATGTTACCTTCACTTTGTCATTCCTGAAATGATAGCCCTTAGGGCAAGGTTGCATGGTTCAGAAATTGTTGCGTGCTGTCATTTAGGAAGAAAATGGGAAGAATGAATGGAAGGGAGTTGATGTTGGCTGTATAAGAACGCAATATTACTTGATGATATCTTGTAATAAAAAAAAGGAAAAAAGAAGTCAATGAACTAAGTGCTTTCTGTGTTAGTTACCTCTCATGACAACTCCAGTTTTATTTTATAGACAGTCTCATAGGGGTAACATAACTTGTTCTGGATCACGTAACTAGTAAGGGGAAGAACTGAGATTTGAACCCAGGCCTGGGTGACTCTTAAAGCCAATGTGTACTTTTCATTCTACCTGCTTGCTTCATGTATGGAAGTTTTGGCAGTTTTTGTGTGAAGCACCTTCTTCCTAAACCTGATACTGCTCAGTGCTTGAAATCTTATTTTACTTAAAGCTTATAAATAAAATGGACATGTTGCCTCATCAGATAAGTTAGGAATCTGTACCTTTTTCGTAATGTTCTCTAGAGGATTCTGCCACTACAGATCAAAGTTGGGGCCACTGCTCCTGCTTCTTTTCTTATTCATATCTTTAAGGTGGTAGAGTTGTTATTAGCACTTCATCTGAACACTTGCTTAGCTTTTTACCCCCTTCAAGATTTTCTTTATGTGGCATCTTCTCAGTGAGGTATACCCCATTACCCTATATAAGATGCAGTCCCCCCATATTCCTTGTACCCCTCACCCTGCTGTTTTCCCATTTTCCATATACTTGTTACCTCCTGGAACTATATAATTTCTTGTTTATGATGTCTGTTTTTTATTACACATTTCAAATGAGGCCAGGAATCCTTTCTGTTTTGATCACTGCTGTATCCTGAGTGCCTAGAATAATGTCAGATACATAGTAAATGTTCAAAAATATTTGATTGATAAATGGAAGAATGAGAGTTTTATCATAATTTTGGGCCAGCTTCAAAATAGGTTAGAAAGAAATGTTCTCAGTGTCTGCTCTGTCATGAAATTTGCTTTTTGTTCCCATCTCGTAGGGCCGGAGTGGATTTGGTGAAAGAAATGCTACCTGTGGTCGAATGATCTGTGATGTGGAAATTTCAGCAAAGGAATTGATTCGTTGTAAAAGCTACCATCTGTCTGAACTTGTTCAGCAGATTCTAAAAACTGAAAGGGTTGTAATCCCAATGGAAAATATACAAAATATGTACAGGTATGATCCTAGATTCTTCAGAATTCATCTGTCTTGAAATTAACAACAGCAGGACACTACTAGTACTATCCTTAGTCTGGAGGGACATGAGCCAGTGTTGCTGTAGAGGAGAAATTGTCTCCACTACTTTCATAATTTGAACTAGTTTACCTCTTGAATTATTGTAATTGATCAGTTTATCTCCATCTCCCTCACCTGTGTTAACACTAGCTTGATGTTTCCTAACAGTAGTTTGGATTTAGATTTCTACTCCTAATTCATTTATTCAGGAATTAGGGTAGATATTTTAGAAATATAAAAACTGAGCAATCATTAAGTTAGAGGTATTGCTTGCTTATTTCTTCCTCCTACTCCTCTGGCCATCTCTCATTCATTCCTGCTAGTTCTTCCTGAGTTCTTCCTTGGACTTCTCTTTTCTGACTTTGTTCCCTCTCTAGGTGATCTCATTGAGTCTTAGGAATTTAAATACCATGGGATGCCTGTGCTTCCCACATGTGTATCTTCAGGTTAGACCTCCCTAAATTCCAGACTCAGTGCATCTGTTTTACCTATTTTACTTGATATCTAATGTGAACTCCCAGCTTGTTCAAAATTGAGCTCTGATCTTCTATCCTAGGTTCTTCCTATAGTCTTTCCTTATTAAATTATAGGTGTATTTTTCCATTATCACTGGAAACTTCCAGAGTCTTACTTAGCCCCAAATCTCTGAGGCATCTTTAATTCCTCTCTCTGATATCCCACAGTAGATGCATCAGGGTATCCTATCAGTTCTGTCTTCTAAATAGATCTAAGTCTGACCGCTTCTTTTCAACTGCACTGGACCCATCCTGTCCAAGCTGCTATCTTCTTTCCTCTAGATTACTGGGTTTTTATGCCTATCCCCTTACTTTTGCCCTTACCCCCTTGTGGTCGACTCTCAATCCAGAATCAGAGTTATCCTGGTAAAATCAAGTCAGATGTGATACTCTGCTCAGAGTCTTCCAGTGACTCTCTGTTTCATTCAGAGTAAAAACTAAAGTCCTTATTTTTACTTACAAGGTCCTTTACAATGTGTCTCTATGTCGTTAACTCTGTCCTTATCTCCTACTGCTCTTTCCATCATTCTGTCTGATCTAGCCATATTGGCCTCTTTCTTAGTCCTGGAACTGGCAGATTTGCACGCAGCTCAGGGCTTTTGAGTGTGCTATCCTGTCTGCCTGGAATGCTCTTTCCATAGGCTTGCTCCCTCACGTCTTCAAGATCTTTATTCTCAGTAAAATCTTCCACTCTTTCCTAACAAAAATTTCAGTCTCTGCTTCTGATACTTAATATTCCTGTTGCTTAACTTTTAACATTATATAACATACTATATACTTAATTTCTTTTTTTTTTAATACTCTGTCTCCCCCATGAGGACATAAACTCCAGGAGGATAGGAAGTTTTATTTGTTTTGGTCACAGCCAATGCCTGGCATATAGTAAGCATGCAATATATACTCACTGGATGGAATGAATGAAAGGATTTAGGTAGTTTTCAGGCTTGTAGTTATTATATTACTTCAGTTTTTCCTTATGGGATTTTGTGTGTGTGTGTGTGTGTTTTGGAGAAAAGCATTGGGATCAATGGTATGAATGAATTCCTGGTTACATACTGACCTTATTTTAAATTGTTTCTGAAGCCACGGTGCTGTTGCTCTGAATTTACTTACACCCAGAATTCCTTATAATATTTTGTGAAGTTCTGATTATAGGCATTGTTTCTTTTAATTACTTGATTCTGTTTCATTCTTACTTTTCTGTACAGTGAATCTTCTCAACTGTTATACCTGTTGGAACACACCTGGAAAGATGCCAAGTTCATTTTGCAGATCATGTGTGAGCTAAATGTTCTTCCATTAGCATTGCAGATCACTAACATCGCTGGGAACATTATGGTAAATTTAACTTAGAAAGGGGGAAAAGCATTTCCTGTTGGATTCAGTGTTTGCTTGGGGTAGTTGTTATATGATAATGAGTCTAAATGCATGCTTATAAAATGAGTAACTTGGATTCTGAAAGCTGGATTTCTTTTGTAAAAGGAAGAACTGGTTGGGAGAAGGGGAGGAATGCCAGGTGCAGCGTGTTGAAATTTGGGCGAACATACGGATCATCTCTCTAACATCTGGATGTGTCTTTTTAGTGGAATGGTCCATTTGGGAGTAAATAAATAGCCAAGTTGTCAATATTTTAAGCTCTCTTTGTCTCCTTTAACTATAATGCTTAAAGAAAACGTTAGGAGTAATTTAGTACCTTTTTTTTTTTTTCAAAAGCAGCCCATTATTAGGAATAGTTTTGAAGGAGGTGCTGTGACTAAACTTACTGACTCAAAGTTGCTTTTGTTAGTTGTGGTTTTGAGCTCAAATTTAAAAAATAAATTCCATTTAATAGTCCAGGACGCTGATGGGTGGACGATCCGAGCGTAACGAGTTCTTGTTGCTTCATGCATTTTACGAAAACAACTATATTGTGCCTGACAAGCAGATTTTCAGAAAGCCTCAGCAAAAACTGGTGGGTCCAAAACTGTGTAGTATTTTGTTTTCTCTTAACCCCCCCCCTCCGCTTTTTAATACCTAGATAGCCTTTTTTTCTGTGATAACGTCTGCTTTCAAAATAGCTAATCCCTTGTGTACTAAAGAAACCGTGTCAAGTTTATTCCCTTGTTTTTGTGTGGTCATTTCCTTTTCCACTTTGTAAAAGGAAAATGTACTTTGTGCAGACAAAATTATTTGTGAAATATGAAATTCTTTGAGGGAAGCATTAGACCTCTCTGATGGGTGACCATACATGGAATGTGTTCTGGCACCTCAGCCCTATCCAAAGATAAATGCCAGTTAAACTTTTTATTTTCTTAAACCTATGAGCCTTTATTTTTGTGTTGCATTTTTCTGTACTACTATGACCAAGGTCACCCACAGTCAGGTTTCTGAAGTAGCCTCCATCACTTTGGAACTAAAACTTAGTTTAGCTACTGTTTTATTAGCACTGATATTAATTAATTCAGAAATGGGAATTGAATGTTAAAATTTGATTCAGGTTCTCATATTTGCTTGTTTTTTAATGTACATTATCAAAATTGGTGTAGGGGATATTCATTTAGAGGACTTTAACTTCTGCTGAGGTATTGAATGTTGGCCAGTAATAAACTACTTAGGAATGGATTTTCAGTATATGGATGTACTTGTTTTATGGTGTCCATATTAATAATAGGGATAATGATAATACTTACATGAAGTATTTTATGTTTTTACATCATGAATGTTAGAGTAGTGATTTTAAGAGGGCTGTTTTATAATCTCAAATTTTATATAATATGAAAAGTGGTATTTTTCAATATTCATTGATTTAAAAATATGAAATTCTGTAAATCCAGAAACACATAAAAATAGAATTTTTGTATTTGTTAACTCAGGATATAGTATTTGTTTAAGAAATTACCATGCTTGGGATTCATTTGGATTCATGAACATATTACAATAACTGTCTTTCCCAACAGATAGGACCACTAACTGAAATGTTTGTTAGAACTAAGTCCTGCAATTGGAAAAGAGAGAATCATCAAAATTTTAAATTAGTTAATTAGTTGCTGGCTGGTGAAGTTATCTTTCCATTTGATATTAGGGAGATGAAGATGAAGAAATTGATGGAGATACCAATAAATACAAGAAAGGACGTAAGAAAGCAGCTTATGCTGGAGGCTTGGTTTTGGACCCCAAAGTTGGTAAGGCTGGGCAGTGAATTGGTTTTCTCCCAGTATTAAGGAATTTCTTAATGTGGATCTAGGCTTGAGAAACTAGAAGACCTGAATTATATCTTATAGGTCAACGAATAGGTCTCATGACTTTTATCTTTCATTCACGTGAAAATCTTGGTTGCCAGTCACCTGACATAGACTTAATGTGAATTTTGTTATGCTGTGTTCCAATAAGATATTATTTATAGACATTAAAATTTAAATTTTATATAGTTTTCGTATGTCATGAAATACTGTTTTTGGTTTTTTCCAGCCATTTAAAAATGTAAAAACCGTACTTAAGCTCATGGGTGGTACAAAAATAAGTAGGTTGGATTTGGTCTGTAGCCGTAGTTTGTCTAATACATAGATAGCTGTCCAGTACATAGATAGCTGTTTGTCCTGACCAGTTCAGTTGACAGCAAAGTTAAAGAAAGTGCAGACAATAACCACCAAATTTAACTTTAACAGGAGAATATCTTTTCCCTATTGTCATGAATGGCAAAGATGTTTTGTGGTACACAGAGCTAGAAATAATTTTTTTTTTTTTTTTGGAGACAGAGTTTTACTCTGCTGCCCAGGCTGGAGTGCAGTGGTGCGATCTCTACTCACTGCAACCTTCACCTCTTGGGTTCAAGCGATTCTCCTGCCTCAGCCTCCTGAGTAGCTGGGACTAGAGGTGTGTGCCACCATACCCAGCTAATTTTTTTGTATATATAAAAAAACATTTCAACCCTTCCCAAGTGTACAGTTCAGTAGTAGTGTTAAGAATATTCACATTGCTGTGAAGGAATTAGTGTGAATTTTATCCAATAAGTTAGTTCTGAGTAGGAAACATTTTTGACAAAAGTGATTTTGTTATTAGTTATAATGAAATGGAGCAGTAGTACTTGGTGTTACGTAGGTCTGGGTTTGAATTCAATGTGATCTTGGGCTGCCTGTTTAACCTCTGTAAGCCTCAGTTTCTTCTGTAAAATAGAGATAAGAGTAATTACCACACGGGGATTTAAGGATAAATTAGTATAGTGCTGGACACAGAATAAACTATCTTATATGTTTGTAGTTATTACTGTCTTAATAGGGGACATTTATTTTTATTCAGTTTCTTCTCAAGGTGAAGATAACTCTTTGTAAATGTCCTATAGAAATATAGTAGCTTTCTGTTCATCCTTTGCAAGTAAAAAGGGTGGGTCGTTCCACTACTGACATTTATATATATGTGTCTCTTGTTTGATTTTAGCTCAGTTTTTGTTTGATTTTAGCTCAGTTTTTGTACAGGTAAATGTGCTGTCCATTTTATTTTTTGAAGCTGTTGTAAAAGAATAAATTACTCGACCAGGCGCGGTAGCTCACGCCTGTAATTTCAGCACTTTGGTAGGCTGAGGCAGGCAGATCACGAGGTCAGGAGATTGAGATCGTCCTGGTCAACATGGTGAAACCCTGTCTCTACTAAAATACAAAAAATTAGCCGGGCATGGTGGTGCGTGCCTGTAGTCCCAGCTATTCGGGAGGCTGAGGCAGGGGACTCGCTTGAACCCGGGAGGCGGAGGTTGCAGTGAGCTGAGATTGCGCCACGGCACTCCATCCTGGAGACAGAGTGAGACTCTGACTCAAAAAAATAAAAATAAAAATAAACCACTCACTTGGTTTTATTTGGGGTGGGGGTGGGAGAGTAGGTAGGATAATTCTTCAAAGAATTCTTGCTTTGAAGGAGAGTTGAACATTTTTTTTTTTAAATGGATGTGACACCTCTCAGCTGATTGGGAAGGTATTTGCTCATAATAATGGTGTGCTTTGGGGACAGCTGGGGAAAGGACTGGTTGTAGCTGGTTCTAAAGAGAGACAGGATCTTTTTCTCCCTCTTCTTTTGTGATCTGGCTTTTCACTTTATGAAATGGTAGTTGATTATTTTTTTCCCTTTTTGTCTGTCTCACAGCTCTGGGTAGTGTATATGGATAGTATATAGTTTCTAATATACTTATAGTGCTTTTAATGATGATGTTTTGACAATTCTTCTTTTTAGACTTTTTATGACATTATGTGGCTTTTTAATTTCAGGTTTTTATGATAAGTTCATTTTGCTTCTGGATTTCAACAGTCTATATCCTTCCATCATTCAGGAATTTAACATTTGTTTTACAACAGTACAAAGAGTTGCTTCAGAGGCACAGAAAGTTACAGAGGTTTGTATTTAACCTGGGACGCTTGAAATCGAGTTGAAAAGAATTGCTTAAAGAAGGAAGATCTGTGTCTTTTTAAAATAGTTTTATTGTGGTATTATTCATATACCATATAATTCACCTGTTTAAAGTGTGTAGTTCAGTGGCTTTTAGTGTATTCCCAGAGTTTGCAACCATCATCACAATCAGTTTTAGGATATTTTCATTATTCCCCAAAGAAACCTTTTAGCTGTCACCTCCCTCAATCCCCTATCCCTTCCACCTCTAGGCAACTACTAATCTTTTTGCTTGTATAGATTTGTGTATTCTGGACGTCTCATATAAATAGAATCATACATTATGTGGCCTTTTGGTATCTGGCTTATTTCACTTATAATGTTTTCAATGTTCATCCATTTTGTAGAATGTACTAGTACTTTATTCATTTGCGTTGCTGAATAATATTCTATTTTATATGCGTGTGTGGTGTGTGTGTAGGTGTATACACATACACCACATTTTGTTCTTTTTTTGTAACTTTTTTTAATACATGGCAGAAGATGTCTGTTTGCCCTCTAGCTCTTGAATTTATATGTCATTTAGTTCTCACCACAAGCTTAGGACCTGTTTTTCAATCCCAATTTCATATTCCCAGAAGAGAGAATCCGATAGGTTTGCCTAGGTTGGTGAGCACCCCAGGTCCCCGTTACCTGTGACCACAAGAGTAGGTTCACAGGGCACGGATCTGGCTGCTAAGGGTAGACCTTTCTGTGGGACTAGTGGATACTTTTACAGAGAAGACACTGGGTAGACATCCCCAAAAGGTATGACTGCATTCAATTAATATTTGAGCTCTGTTCTGCTACTGTGCCAGCATGATGATAATTAATATTAGCCTCTGCCCACCACCATTTTGCTTATTGGAGCTTTCCAGCTTGGATTCTGGATATATAATAGAATCATTTTAGAGTTGGAAGGGACTTCAGAGGTCGTCTAAGAAATACTATACATGTAACAATTTATAGATCTGAATCATTTTCATGCATGGTACCTCAGAACAATTAGTGTCACACAGGTAGTAGTTGTAGAGCTAGGAGTGGATTGTAAATTTCCTGACTCCACATCCTTTCAGTTTACTTTTTATCTGACTTTCATAGTTGCTGTAAATAAATTAGAATGTGTACCAGGATCTCTTTAATAGATTTACTATCATCATCTGTTATATTGGAAAACAGTAGGTCCCTATTACTATTGTAAGAGTGTTCACTTGATATTGATCTCTGTAAAATCAGATGCTTTGTAAAGGCTAGGTTATCAAATAGCATTGACTTGATGTACTTTAAACCAAGAGGTTTATTTTTAATTCTGAACCTTTGAAAGGGCAAATGTGCCTGGCTTTTTTCTTTGTAGCTGTTAATAGAATTTATGGAGGCTAGGGAAAAATGGTATAATGCTTCCCCTGCTTTTTCCTCCTGTAAATTTTAATGTAAGAAGACTGCTGGTTGCTTTTCTGAAATGTTGCTATTCTTCTGCCGATTGCATAGCAATTTATAGGTAAAAGGTACTACATAAATGTTAAGGGATAGATATGTATTAGTTTTTAGAAATGTCATGGCCTATTTAAATGTGTTCCAAACTTTTTTTTTTTTTTTTTTTTTTTT
>NW_026652282.1:21593350-21655266 GCF_009828535.3 Hylobates moloch
TTTTTTTTTTTTTTTTTTTTTTTTGAGACGGAGTTTCGCTCTTTTTGCCCAGGCTGGAGTGCAATGTTGTGATCTTGGCTCACTGCAACCCCTGCCTCCCGGGTTCAAGCAATTCTCCTGCCTCAGCCTCCCGAGTAGCTGGGATTACGGGCATGTGCCACCATGCCTAGCTAATTTTGTATTTTTAGTAGAGATGGGGTTTCTCCATGTTGGCCAGGCTGGTCTTGAACTCCCGACCTCAGGTGATCCACCCGCCTTGGCCTCTCAAAGTGCTGAGATTATAGGCATGAGCCACCGCTCCTGGCTGCTCCAAACTCTTAAATTTGCTGATTTATTAGCTTTTTATTTTTAGTCTACAGCATTTACAATAACTGCTGTGACTCTCCATAGTTTTAAAATTCTATAGCATTTTGTTTGGTAGTAAAATGATTTAAAATAGTAGTTTAGCTGCTAGTTATTTTATTTTTTTAATCCTGGAGGTCTTAGTGTTTGTATTTTAAAAACAATTTCCCCAAACATGTTGTTCTCCAGTTTTGTTGAAGAAAGATAGCATGTGTAAAAATGTATCCCTTTTTTTTTTTTTTTTTTTTTTAAGATAGAGTTTCGCTGTGTAGCCCAGGCTAGAGTGCAGTGGCGAGATCTCCGCTTACTGTAAGCTCCGCCTCCTGGGTTCACGCCGTTCTCCTGCCTCAGCCTCCCGAGTAGCTGGGACTACAGGCGCCCGCCACCGTGCCGGGCTAATTTTTTATATTTTTGGTAGAGACGGGGTTTCATCATGTTAGCCAGGATGGTCTCAATCTCCTGACCTCGTAATCTGCCCACCTCGGCCTCCCAAAGTGCTGGGATTACAGGTGTGAGCCACCGCGCCTGGCCAAATGGATCCCTTTAAATGAAATCTAAATTTGTGTCTAACTACAGGGGTGGGAGATACTGGGAATGACAGCCTAATATAATTGGGAGAGAAGAGGGCAATCGTGACCTGTTCTACAACCCTCTCAGCTCTTTCTTATACTACTCATGCATTGTTGATCTTGTATAAGATAATAGCTTTTCAAGATGTGATCATGAGGGGAAAGCTCCTATAAAATATTACTGTAGAAATTTATTTCACAAAAGTTTGATTTGTGTGAAATTTGTTGTGTGTTTATCAGGATGGAGAACAACAACAGATCCCTGAGTTGCCAGATCCAAGCTTAGAAATGGGCATTTTGCCCAGAGAGATCCGGAAACTGGTAGAACGGAGAAAACAAGTCAAACAGCTAATGAAACAGCAAGACTTAAATCCAGACCTTATTCTTCAGGTATATCTTTTCACTAAGAAACACTTGAGTGACAGTCTCAGCTTTTACAGTTTGATTATTTATGAGTAAACAGGATGCTGGGCAAATGCAGGTACTTATTTTAAATTTGTGGGTAGGTGACCATTTAAAAATACTAGAGTGCCTCAGAATGGAAGCCACCTTTGTTTACAAAGATTGTATCTGAGCAAGATACTTCTGGCTCCTGGGAGCTTTGGAGTCTGTGTTTACTTGCCGCTTCTAGGAGGTTAGGGAATCATGGATCCAGGAGAATGGATTGAGTATGTTAATTATTTTTTATTCAGGGATACTGAGGGTTTCCCTTTTTTATTGGAGATCTAGAAAGACATCTAATGTAATGCTTAAGCATCTGTAAATGTTGTTGTTTGTCTTTTGTTCTGTGTGGCCTGCAGTATGACATTCGACAGAAGGCTTTGAAGCTCACAGCGAACAGTATGTATGGTTGCCTGGGATTTTCCTATAGCAGATTTTACGCCAAACCACTGGCTGCCTTGGTGACATACAAAGGAAGGGAGGTAAATGGCATAATAACATTCACATCTCTAGATATGAGAGTATTTTTAACTATACATGTTATAGTGTGGGAGAGTCAAGTTTATTACCTAGTTGGACAGCATCAAATACAATATCCTTCTCTTTGGATGACAGGTTTGAGACCAATAGACATTTAAATAAGGATTCATTAATTCGTGTGTGTGTGTGTGTGTGTGTGTGTGTGTGTGTGTGTATTTATTATTGAACATCTACTACGTGCCAGGCATTGTTCTAGGTTCTCAGGATAGAGTGTCAAGCAAGACATAAAAGATCCCTGTTATGAGGCTTACATTCTACCCAGAATAGGAGGGGTTTGGGGTTGGGGACGACATGGGTTGGGAATGTGGGGTGTAAATAAGTAAATAAACATGTGTAAGAAATAACTGAGAAAATATGATAGAAGTAAATGCTCTGTAGATAATTAAAACAGGATGGTGGGCTAGAGAATGTTTAGATGGCTAGTTTAGATTGGTCAGGTGGTCAGGGAAGGCTTCTTTGAGGAGGTGACATGAATGAGAATGACGTAAGAGAGGTGTTTTTTTTTTTTTTTTTTTTTTTTGCTGATGGATTAGCTTGGAGTGTGAGTGAAAGGTAGAAATCAGGAGGATAACTAGTAGAGCCTTTTACTAAGATGGAGGAAACTGGGAAAGAAGGATTAAGAATTCTGTCATGGATGTGTTGCCTTTGGCATGAGTAATAGAATTCCAGACATAATAAGGAGGCCATTGGATGTATAGATCCAGAATTCCAGGAATATGTCAAGACAGGAGTTATGGATTGAGAGTTATTGGCTTTAATAAGATGGGCCAAGTACCAAATAGAATTTGGGTACGTCACTTTATGAATACTGTAAGCTTCAACTGTTTTAGTACTATGTGCGTGGGTTTTTCTTAATTTGTAAAAGAATAGTTACGCTGAATATTAAATTCCATTTAACTCCTTGTCTGTGGGTTTAAGACTATTTAGCCTTAAAGGAGGTAGGTAGTGGTCATGGGAAAAATGCTTATATTGGGGGGTCTGGACTCTGAATGCTCTAGAGCAGGGGTTGGCAAATGATGACCATTGGGCCAAATGCAGCCTGCCATCTATTTTTGTAAATAATGTTCTATTGGAACAGAGCTAAGCTCATTTGTTTATGTATCATCTGTGGCTGCTTTTGTATTATGAGAGCAGAGCTGAGTAGAAAAGATGGAGGCTCACATGGCCCGCAAAGCCTGATACATTTACTCTCTGGTCTTTTTTAGAAAAAAAGTTTGCTGACCTCTGCTTTAGAGTTTAGACCAGCTCTGTCCAGTAGAACTTTATGATGATAAAAATGTTCTCCATCTGCACTATCCAGTGCTGTAGTCTCTAGCCACAAGTGGCCAGTGAGCACCTGGTATCTGGCTAGTGCCAACTAGCTGAGGAACTGGATTTTTAGATTGCTTTAATTATAATTAAAATGAATTTAAACTTAAATAGACAAATGTAGCTAGTGGCTACTGTGTTGGACAGTGCAGATCTAGCTGGTATATGAAATAAATGTCAGGATGTTCAGAATCACTCTTCTGTTGGCAGCCCTATCTCAAAGATTTGTCTTAGGACACCGGAAGGGCAAAACATGTATTGAACACCAGTGATGTGATAGAAGCTTTCTTATGCATTATTTCACTGAAATTACACAAGAATCCTTTGAAATAGATAATAACGTTTTCATTTTAAACTTCTGAGGAAGTTAAAACTCAGAGATAAAGTATAACAAGTGGCTATTTTGAATGTAAATCCTTTTAGTACAGTAGGGTTGTCTCTTCCATCTCAAGATGTCATTTATGACTCTGGTTCTGCTTTATATTCTACCTCTTATTACAGGAAGATCATAATTTTTGGTACCCATCTCAAGACACAGGTCTATTTTACGTGAGAAAGATATAGGTGTTTTAAGGGCTAGCTGAAGTGAGGGAAGGGAAGGATGTTTTCAGTTTCTTAAGCTAAGTTTACTTTAAAATTATTTAAATTTTATTTCTTTACATGTATCCAGTGGCTTCTGATGGAATACCATCTTATTTTTGTATTAGAAAATGCACTCACTGTGCCCCAACTGGGTGATAATACATGGGTTGACTATTGAGATTGGATCAAGGTTACTCTTAAGTTTCTCATGAGAGGCAATAGTTGACAATTTACTCCCTTGGAGAGTGCCTCTTGCTGTTGGGAAATCCCTGTTGTTACATTTTCTGCATTGGCTCAGAAATCCACGAGCTTAAAAGGGCACTGTTGATAATGATAAGCCCCAAATTTGTCCAGTGATCTCCCCCACCCTCCTAATCCATTGTATTTTAAGGGCAATGGTTTTCTTTAGCTGGATTTTTAATAGCGAGTTTAAACACAATTTTTATTTTTCTGTTATATAAAATATAACAATAACAAATCTTTAATAAATGAACTATAAAAAAACCCTGTTCTCTCCACTAAAAAACAAAGGATTTCAGACAAACTAGAACTACTTGTATGTGATTTAAATTCTTGGTATCTGCTTTCCTCTTTTCTCTTTACCCTTTGCTGTTTCCCTCAAATAAGGATAAATAAAACTCTGGAAAGTAGGCCTTTAAAGTAATATGAGGCTACTGAGAAATAATAATTATGCAGTTTCTCCCAGGAAATCTTATTCTAGAAGAAGATCCAAAGTCACTTACAAATATTATTTCCTAATATAAAAATGATTGTTAAAGTATTGGTGATAATTGTTAGCATTGGTGGATGGAAGTAGTCTGATCATCTTTCTTTGGATTAGCGTCTCTTAATTATTAAAGAGGTAGGAGGAGTGAAGTGAAAATGAGAGCCAGTGTGCTGAGATTTTGGAATACCTTTGTAACTTATTAAACTAGTATTTTTTTGTGACAAGATACGAGTGGGCAGAATAATATAGTAACCTGCAGATCTTACAGATTCTTTGCTTTTAAAGTCCTTGTGGGATAAATTAGATTAAGTTTCAAGTGGAAATTAATGAGAAGGAAACCTGGTAGCATGCCATTGCAAAAGATTATAAAATTTTGCATTTGGATGTGGATTAATACACAGCCTAGGGAGGCCTTGAAGCCTTTTCCTTTTTATTTTTAAGTCTATTTTGTGTTTGCTCAGTTTTGTTGGAATCGTGCAGGTTTGGCTCTAGCGACCTAATAATTTCTGTAATCAAATGTATTATGGCTGCTAGAATACGCAGAGTAATTACTAATTGTACTTTTTAAAACAGGTTTATAATAAAAGTGCTAGTAATTGTGTCAAATGGGCATCAATATTGTCTTTTCACAGGTGTGATCTTTCACGCTTAAACTCTTCCATGATTTTGAATTGCTTTGTGGTAGAGGAATGAGCTAATGGGTAAGGAATTGTATGAGGGATCTCACAGTGTGTACGTTATTTAAAAGTAATGAAGTCAGTGTTTCAGAGAAGTACTCTGTGAATCTATAGAAATACCATCTGTATTTGTGTTTGTTCTCAATGCGTGTGTAGAGAGGCATAAAAAAGAAATTGGGCAAGCCTGTGGCACTGAGTGGACATATATTTTTAAACCGGAAAGAAAAGGTGTATCAGTTGTCAAATGTCTGATGTGGTAATTGAAGTGATTGTTCACTAGGTGGCGATAGACACCCTGAGATCATTAATCAATTAAGGATTTTATTCTGTGAACAATAGTGAAGGCAATTTAATGAGTTAAATCTGTCCACATTTTAGACTTTTGTTAATTTTGGAACTATTAAAGAAAAGCTAAAACTGGCCCAAAGGATTGTAATACTCTAGTGTTTAAAATAATTATGATTTTTTAATCATTAGTTATATTGATAGGAACAGTAATTTATCATAGCAAGTTAATTCTTCTATCAAGTAGCTAAATTCTGATTTCTGGCCATGGAGACACGATACATGACTCCCTCAGTCACAGTATCAGAAGCTAATCTAAAGGAAATTGGAAATGATTTTGATATATAATTTTGCCTTTTTGAATTTTTTTATTGCAAAATTTTTTATTTTATTTTATTTTATTTATTTATTTTTGAGATTGAGTCTCTCCCTGTCACCCAGGCTGGAGTGCAGTGGCGCCATCTCGGCTCACTGCAAGCTCCGCCTCCTGGGTTCACGCCATTCTCCTCTGCCTCAGCCTCCCGAGTAGCTGGGACTACACTACAGGCGCCCACCACCACGCCTGGCTAATTTTTTGTATTTTTAGTAGAGACGGGGTTTCGCTGTGTTAGCCAGGATGGTCTCGATCTCCTGACCTCGTAATCCGCCCGCCTCGGCCTCCCAAAGTGCTGGGATTACAGGCATGAGCCACCGCGCCAGGCCTATTTTATTTTATTTTAAGAAACAGGGTCTCACTTTCTTGCCCAGGCTGGAGAGCAGTGGTGTGATCATAGTTCACTGCAGCATTGAATTCCTGGACTAAGACAATGTTCTCGCCTCAGCCTCCCTAGTAGCTAGGACTACAGGCATATGCCACCATCCTTGGCAAATTTATTTTTATTTTTTGTAGAGATGGAGTCTTGCTGTATTGCCCAGGCTGGTCTCCAACTCCTGGCCTCGAGGGATCCTCTCACCTTGGCCTCCCAAAGCTGTAGGATTATAGATAGGAGCCACTGTGCCTGGCCTTATTGGGGAATTTAAAACTGACTATGTACTTAGAAGTATACTCATTGCATAACTTTAATTTAACGGGACTATTTGTCTTGATGGAATAATTAGTACTTACTGACATTGGTATTCTTTTATTTCTCTACTCTCTTATTTCTGTGTCCTTGAGAAAACCATTTTTGGTCTGGATTTTTTTATTGCATTTTAAAATGTATGCTCTGATGTTTAGGTAGAGAGTCCATGCATTTTCATTTTCCTACCTGATAGGCTGAAATAAGTCTTTGCCAGCCTGCTTGCCAGTTGGTCGTAGACTGCCTGGCTTTTAGTTGTGTTGGAGCTGGAATTTGTGCACATTAAAAGTGTATCCAAATCATTAATGCAAACATTACAATCTTGGCAAGCCTTTCTGAGATTTTCTTGGTGATGTGGTAGCACCTATCAGGATCCCTTGGGAATGGCACTAGGACAGAGGGCTCTAGCCTTCGTTGGTGTTGGTGATGAAAGAGAATGAGTGACTGAAGAATTTTACAATTAAATATTAAGAGAAGTCTTTCATCTTTACCTGTAAGTAACCAAAAATTTCACTTTTGCAATCTTTTTTCTTTCTTTCTTTTTGTGGGGGGGAGGGGGGCAGAATTTCGCTATTGTTGCCTAGGCTGGAGTGCAATGGCGCGATCTTGGCTCACCGCAACCTCCGCCTCCCAGGTTCAAGCGATTCTCCTGCCTCAGCCTCCCAAGTAGCTAGGATTACAGGCACGTGCCACCACACTCGGCTAATTTCATATTTTTAGTAGAGATGGGTTTTCTCCATGTTGGTCAGGCTGGTCTTGAACTGCTGACCTCAGGTGATCCGCCCGCCTCGGCCTCCCAAAGTGCTGGGATTACAGGCATGAGCCACCATGCCCCGCCGCAATCTCTTAATAGCCTAGTTTTTCTTTAAAAAATTAAAAGCAATAAAATATTGTAGAGACAGCTAAAGACCATTTCCTCCCTATCCTCTCTCATTTCTTTTTCTTTTTCGGAGGTAACTTGCCCAGAGTTGGTTTTGTCATTCTTGCCCATGGGTTGTTCTTTTTTGCTTCTGCAACATGTATATACATGTAGTGTGTTGTCATGCTATACATATTCTTTTGCAGTTTGGAAAAGCAGGAGGAAAACTCTACTCTGTATGCTACATTTTAAGTATATTCGTCTTGATACATTTTTAGATTTGATTCATTCATGTTAACTATTATATAATATTTCGATGAATAAATATAGCACAGTGTATTTTTTAATTCTGCCGTCATCCATATCTTTAGGTTTCCAAGTTTTCATTTGTCTTAATTATTTGCTGTTACAAACAGTACTGAAGTAGACAACACCACCTTTGTGAGAGTTTCTCTGGTATATTTCTAGGAGTGGAATTTGTACAACATCCACAGCAGTATATGAGGCTTTATTGATAAGAGCAACCATTTAATTTATCACAGCAAGCTCATTTTTAAAAATCAAGTAGCTAAATTCATATGTCTGGCTGGAGCCACAATACATAACTCCCTCAGTCATAGTATCAGAGGCTAATCTTAAGAGAATTGGAAATGATTTTGATATACAATTTTGCTTCTTTGAATTTTTGTTTAGTTCTCTGTTGAGGTATTTTAAACTTACTATATATATACTTAGACTTGTTGCATAATCCTTGATATTCCACATCCTTGCAGCACTTGTTATCTGAGTATTTTTTGGCTAGTCTCATGAGTATGAAAGGATATCTCATTGTGATTTTAATTTACATTTTAAAATTATGAGTTAAGTTGGGCATCTTTTCATGTGTTTATTAACTCTTCCATTTTCTTGTCTGAATAGAACATAGATGTTCTATTTTGTTGGTTTGTATGTCTCTTAGTATTCTTAGGTATTCAAAAGCCAATCCTTGTTTTGTCATTTGTGCTGCAGATATCTCTTTCAGTCTGTAGCTTGTCCTTTTACTTTATTTGTAGTCTTTCATTATGCAGAAGTTTCTAATTTTAATGCCAGATATTTAATTTTTTCCTCTTTACACTATGTGGATTTTTTTCCCACAAGAAATCTTTCCCTCCTCTAGTGACATAGACATTCTCCCTTGTTTTCTTCTAAAAGTTGCAAGGTTTGGCTTTTCTTTTTTTTTTTTTTTTTTTTTTTGAGACGGAGTCTCGCTCTGTCACCCAGGCTGGGGTGCAGTGGCGCAATCTCGGCTCACTGCAAGCTCCGCCTCCCGGGTTCACGCCATTCTCCTGCCTCAGCCTCCCCGAGTAGCTGGGACTACAGGCGCCCGCCACTACGCCCGGCTAATTTTTTTGTATTTTTAGTAGAGACGGGGTTTCACCGTGGTCTCGATCTCCTGACCTCGTGATCCGCCCGCCTCGGCCTCCCAAAGTGCTGGGATTACAAGCGTGAGCCACCGCGCCCGGCCGGCTTTTCTTATTTAGGTCTTTAATCCTTCTAGAAATTATTTTTAGGAATGATACAAGTTAGGAATCTAATTGTGCTTCCTTGTAGAGTTATTGAACGTTCCTGTATTGTTCCTGTATTCCAGGGGTAGGCAGACTTTGACCCATGGGCTAACTCAACTCAAAACCGTATGTTTTTGTAAATTAAGTTTGATTGGGACACAGCCCTACCCATTTATTTATGGCTGCATTTGTGCTACAACAGCAGAGTTGAGTAGTTGCCAGAGATACTGAGTGAACTCCAAAGTCTAAAATATGTCCTATCTGGCCCTTTACAGAAAAAGCTTGTGAACCTGTGGTCTAAAAGATAGTCATGAAAGAGTAACTCATATTTCCAACAGTAGCGATATAGTCAGTGAAAATAGAGGAAATTACACTAAAGGTGGTAAGAAGGAAGGAAAACAATCTTTTGGGCATATAAAAAATACAAAGTTTGGGCCGGGCGCGGTGGCTCACGCCTGTAATCCTAGCGCTTTGGGAGGCTGAGGCGGGTGGATCACCTGAGGTCAGGAGTTCAAGATCAGCCTGGCCAACATGGTGAAACCCCGTCTCTGCTAAAAATACAAAAAATTAGCCAGGCGTGGTGGCAGGTGCCTGTAGTGCTAGCTACTCAGGAGGCTGAGGCAGAACTGCTTGAACCCGGGAGGCGGAGGTTGCACTGAGCCAAGACCATGCCACTGCACACCACCCTGGGCAACAGAGCGAGACTCCATCTCAAAAAAAAAAAAAAAAAATTGAAATTTTACTGATTCTTAGATTGTCATATGAGAACTTCCCTCAACCCAAGTAGAGTAAAGGGGAGGTCTGTGAATCCGCTGAAGTTGTATGTAATATTTTGTGTGTCTGTGCATATGTGTACTTTTTTGGAGGAGAGGATGCATAGCATTTAAGAGACTCAAAGGGGACCATGATGTGAAAAATGATAAAGAACGCTGGTTCTTATATTTCATTTCTGGCCTCTTATGTAGCCTGAGGGAAAACTTTAGCCTTAAAAATGTATACTTTTGTCACCTAAAACATGGCAGTGTGAAGAATTTTCTTGCCAAACCAGACCCATTTAAACTGTGTGGGTGGTAGGAGGGATGAGTTCTAATTCTGTCTCCAGAATTTTTATAGCCACCATTAAGACTACTTTTAACTTCAGCTGACCTACTAACATTTTGATTTTTTTTAATATGAGAATTTCTTTTAAGGCTAATATGAAGGTTTAATGTATTTTGGCAGACATATTTTATGTTAAAAAAAGCAATATCCTTTGTTAGTGATCATGAATTACCTGTCACTTTCAAAGTTGCTTACATTATAAAATTTGAAGCCAGATAATTTTTAAATTTCGTTTCTATTGTCATATTTCAGGGATGTTTGGATTCTAAATTCCTGGCAGTTCTTCAGAACTGATAACACATACTATTCGGCTTTATTAATTCACATTCTACTCATTTAGAATTTGTGGTAATTCAGATGGAATGAGTTGAAATTCTTCTTAGTACAAATTAATAGTTATTTCAGAGCCTAGGTTCTTTTCATATACCATTAAATACAGGTTGAGTGTCCCTAATCTAAAAATCTGAAATGCTCCAAAATCTGAAACTTTTTTTTTTTTTTGAGACAGAGTCTTGCTCTGTTGCCCAGGCTAGGGTGCAGTGGTGCTATCTCGGCTCACTGCAAGCTCCGCCTCCTGGGTTCACGCCATTCTCCTGCCTCAGCCTCCCGAGTAGCTGGGACTACAGGCACCCACCACCACGCCTGGCTAATTTTTTGTATTGTTAGTAGAGACGTGGTTTCACTGTGTTAGCCAGGATGGTCTTGAGCTCCTGACTTGTGATCTTCCCGCGTTGGCCTCCCAAAGTGCTGGGATTACAGGGATGAGCCACTGCGCCCAGCCCAAACTCTGAAACTTTAAGTGCCACCATGATACTCAAAGGAAATGTTCATGGAGCATTTTGTATTTCAGATTTTTGAATTAGGGATGCTCAACTAGTATAAATGTAAATATTCCAAAATTCCAAATTCAAACACTCTGGTTCCAAGCATTTTGGATACTCAGCCTGTACTGTAGAAACAACTATATATATTTAAGTAAGTGACATTTTATCTGCAGATCGTTTATATTGATGAACTTGTACTAAGGAACCATCTGTTTGCTTGTCCATTTGTCTACATTCTTTCAAAAATTGATGAAAGTAATGTTGGTACTTTCAAATAAAGGTGAAAAAAGGAAGCTGTACTTTGGAAACACCCCATGGAAGACCAGTCCAGATTATAACTTAGACTTTCAGTAATTTGAGAGAAATGCGATGATAAAAATTCAAGTATATAGAATAATTCATGCTTATTATATATGCTTGCATTATAAACAATATATACTTATATGAAAAGTATATGGTAAGCATGTAATATATATGTTATATATACTCTGTTATAACAGTGTTGCATTTATAGAGATTAAATAAGTGGGTTACCCTTAAGCTTGATTTTACTCTATATGCTTGAAAATACTGAGTATTTCTTTCAAAATGGCTAAGATGTTAGACTTGAGACAAATTCAGAATAACCTTATTCTTCTTTCTTAATAGTTGGAAATTAGCATCTCCAAGATGCATGGATATTGGCCTCTGTGTGCCTTTTGGGTTTTTGGACGTTGAAAGGTACAGGTTTAGGAGGACACAAGCCAGTTGATGTAAGAGACAGCTGGGAAGAGAAAGACTAGGTCAAATCTTGCCTGGGGTCTGGGAGTGTAAGAGAAGAAAGCTCCATCAAGGAGACCATTTAGGCATCTTCTTGTTTATCCCCTTTGCATTTACTGAAGTTTTTTGTTTTTTGTTTTTTTGTTTTTGAGACGGAGTCTCGCACTGTCTCGCTGGAGTGCAGTGGCGTGATCTTGGCTCACTGCAAACTCCGCCTCCCGGGTTCACACCATTCTTCTGCCTCAGTCTCCCGAGTAGCTGGGACTACAGGCACCCACCACCATGCCCGGCTAATTTTTTTGTATTTTTAGTAGAGACGAAGTTTCACTGTGTTAGCCAGGATGGTCTCGATCTCCTTGGCCTCCCAAAGTGCTGGGATTACAGGCGTGAGCCACTGTGCCTGGCCTGCATTTGCTGAAGTTTCTGAGTGGTCACCACATCTTAGTTTTACCTGCGCTTTAAGGAATCCAGGTGTGGGCACCCGCACCCCTCTCCTACACATACATTATACTACTAAGTGTCAGAGGTAATAAGATATGGTCCTGGGGTTGTGAGTTGGCCTCTCCAGTCTTGCTGAATCTTCAGTCAATACTAATCTTTAAAATTCCAGGGCTTCTTTCATCAAGGAAGATGGAATTTCCTTATTCTCAATCCAAATTTGTGCCTTTTTCCACCCATATATTGGATTTCTTATTACTAGATTTTTCAAATGGGTCTGCATAAACTAGTATCAATACTTAAAAATTTTGTATTAACACAAAACAAAAGTCTGCAGCCTCAAATTATTTCTGTATTCTCCAACCTCTACTTCAGTTTGTCAGGGAGTGCATTTCAGATGTTTTTTTGGTTCTACCTAGCCCCTAAGTGGATGTTTGTTTGCCTTACCTCTGGGATCACACTCACTTAGTAGTTTCTGTAGTTATAGATGGGTAGATAGGGAAGTGGTATATTTTTTAAAGAAGGTCTTGATATTTAAGCCTATTTTGAATTTATAAGAATGGCCGGGATACTCAAACAAGAAAAAGGATAATTCGTACATTTGTAGTAGGAACCTAGGAACTTTTATCTGAAAAGATAGGGACAGAGTATTTTTGCCTTGTAATTTTGCCTTTTTAATTACTGAAACCATTGGGAATGTGGCTAAGGATGAGAAGATAAATGCTACTAAGACTGACCTTGTGTCAGCACCACTGATCTCTGCTGAGATAGATTAAGTTTCATTACTTTGACTAGAATCACATAAATTGAGTCCTGGAAATCTTTTTCTTCCCCACCCCTCACCAGAATGAGTGACTTTTGTTAACCCAAATTCATTCCATTTTTCTACATATGTGAAAATTTTAAATAAACCTATTTTGGTATCTATTTCTTTTTCACAAGCCACGTGTTATTTGACAGGTGTTCTCAAGCTCCTTGCTTTGGCAGTGAACCAAGATGACAGAGCAGTAATGATTTAGAAAGTGCCATTCCCTCCTTGTTAAGCGATAGAAAGAAAAGTGTGAAGTTATTAACCATTATTCACCAGTGGCATAGAAATTGGTATAAGGTTTAATTGTCTGGTTCTACAGTTGGTCTAGGTAGGCAATTTCCTGGATAGTGCTTCTCTTAAGGAAAGGGAAGAATAGTCATATAACTTCACTTTTTTCTCCCATATAATTTTTTTTTTCATCTTTTCACAAATTGCAGATGGATTGGAGAGAATGGATCACTAGAAAACCAAAATATTGACCTCACAGGCTTTCCCTTTCCTTATCTGCCCAGGTATAGATTTATGGGTGACATGGCAGCACTCAGCAACATTGCAAATTTCCCACCCCCCAAATGAATCACATGCTCAAGTGTTTGAATCTGATGGTGTACAGGATGTTACCGCACTGTCTCCTTATGTTAGCCATGCTGAGTCTATTTGTTACTAATTGGAAAAACCTACTTTTGGCAGCCTCAGCTGCCTGGTGGCTTTAGCATACTCGTCACAACAGTATGGTCAGGCCCATTAAAGACACATCCCTGTCAAATTTAAAAAACAAAACAAGCTCATTGGGCTTGTTATGGCTCAGGACCAGCTGACTGAGGGAAGACTAATAGAATTAGTACCTTCTGTTTGTGTGTCATCATTTCAGTGGGCAGCATGAGCCTGTGTCAATTTGCCAGATCATAAATACTGTGTTAAATTACAATGAGCTGCATTTGGTAAGTTGTGGGAGTTTTGGAAGGCGGGGAGAAGAATAGTTTTATGTATGTGTAAAGAAGCCGTTTGATTTTCAGCCAGGGATTCCTGAGCCCTGTGGTCATGGTTTTAGAGATCTTATACCTACTTTGAAATTTAGTACCACCGTCAGGTTGTGCAGCTGTCCTTGTTTCCTTTTTATTATTAATTTTGTGGTTGAATTGGCTTGTATCCCTTTTAAGCTTGAATGTATGAGTCTCAACATTAAAATTTTTTCTTTGAAAATTCTGTTTTAAAAAGCAATATGAAATAGAATGTAGCTGAAAAGTGAATTTTTACTCGCATTTTTAAAAGAGCAACAAAGCCTGAGTGATTTCCAGAAATGGTTTCTGTGTCATCTTTGGAATTCTTCTAATTACTAATTCTTCTTTATAGGTTTGGGTTTGGTTTTGTATTACCTGTTTTTATTGGCTTTGTTGTTTTAAATTTGATAAAAGATTTGCTGTTTTGAGGCTAGTGATGAGATTTATTTATTTATTTATTTATTTTGCCTTAGGACTAAGAGTTGAGCAGGGATGGGAGTGGAACAAAGATATTAGGTTTCTTTTATGATTTGGAGTGTCAGACATTTGGCTATATTTGTTTCATGGGTTTTTCATCGCTGCTGACTTAACCACAGACTACATTTTCAGCCCTGTTCAGGAGGGTGGTGTGCCTTCCGCAGGCAGGGAGGAGGAGGGTTGGGGGGTGGTGGCTTGGAGAAAGGAATCAGCTCATGGGCTATTAATAATGTACATTGTTCTTGAGGCCACATGTAACATTTCTGAGCCCTGACCAACAGGGTAGGGTGCATGTTCTATTTACGTTGGACTGCATGGCACGATGTGATGGATAGCTGATAATATAATCACAGGAAAAATCCGGGTATTTCTTCCTTAATGATGTCCTGATAGGGCAGAAAAAAATAATTTGTCTTCAGAAGATTGGCTTAGAGTGGCTGAATATATTTAATTCAATTACTGGTTCTTGCCTCATAGCCAGGAATTCTTCAAGTGATATTTGCTGAGTGTGTACATGGAGGGAAATGGAGACAAATGACATTGCTTGTGACCCACTGCCTTGAGAGGAAAGCCTTCGGTAATGATTCCAGTAAAACTAGAGCTAGAGATTGGGAAGCTAAACTTGTGATTACTTACTAGTAAACAAGAGAAAGGATCTGTTGTAGGTGCAAAAATCTTACCGAAATGCCTGAGTATGCACTGGAGAAAGCCCTGGACTGCACACCAAGGGTGCTCACCCACTTGTTTACTTTTTGTGGCTTTGAGCTAGTCATCCATTCTGCCTCTGGTTTTTCACTTGTCAGAGGGGTGCTAGATGATGATAATTACTGCTCAGTGGGCTTCAGTTACAAAGCACCTTAACATAGAGTGGCTATCTACTATTGTTTCTCAGAACAACCCAGGGGAAGCATTCGTGCAAGGCTCCAAGTATCTAGCAAGTGTCAGGCATGCCACGTGGTGCTGCTGTTAGGGAGACAGTGGTAAACTTAAGCATTTAAGGACCTTGTCTTCATGGAGTGTTCAGTACAGTAGGTGAGAGCTGTTAATCAAATGGTCAATGAATAATTATGTCATTCTGAAAGAAAATAAGTGCTAAGAAAAGACACATGAATTTCTGAGTCTTGATAGCAAAGGCCCTTGACCTGGACTGAAAAGTCAAAATTTTCCTGATCCTTTGGTACTTGAGCTGAGATCTAGAAAGTGTGGGCTGGAGTTAACTAGGTAAAGAGTTGGAAGAATAAGCATTCTAGAGTGAGGGCTAGCATGTGCAGAGGTCCTGTGGTGGTTGGAAGCATTATGTGGCCAGGGCACTGAGAAGGCTGAGGTAGCTGAAGCATAGAAAGGAAGGGGAGAGTGATAGGAGGCGAGGCTGGAGAGGTAATCAAGGTCACACCATATAGGCTTTGCAGGCCGTGTTGACCAAGGGGCAGATGTTAATTGTTTGTTTGTTTGTTTTTTTGAGGCAGAGTCTCGCTCTGTCGCCCAGGCTGGAGTACAGTGGCATGATCTTGGCTCACTGCAATCTCTGCCTCCCAGGTTCAAGTGACTTTCCTGCCTCAGCCTCCCGCGTAGCTGGGACTACAGGTGTGCGCCACCACTCCTGGCTAATTTTTGTATTTTTAGTAGAGTTGGGGTTTCACCATGTTGGCCAGGCTGGTCTAGAACTCCTAACCTCAAATGATCCACCCACCTCGGCCTCCCAAAGTGCTGGGATTAACAGGCATGAGCCACCACGCCCGGCCAGATGTTAATAGGTTTTATATGTTGGGGGAGATAGGCTCACATTTCCATTTTGAGAAGATCACTCTGCCTGAGTGAGTTGGAGGGACCAGAGTGGATGAGGGGAAACTGATTAGCAAGCTATTATTAGAATAGTATTCCAGGCAAGTGATGGTGGTAGCTTGACTAGTGTGATGGCAGTCAGTGGAGGGAGGAGGACCCAGATATGAGAGAGATTTAAGAGAAAACATATCAGTAAAACTGGGTGGTATATTGGATGTGGGGCTTAGGATGGGGAAGGTATCAAGGTCAACTCTTGGCTGACTTGTGTAGGAAGATGGAGTACCTTTCACTGAGATGAAGAGCACTGGAAGATGACCAGGTTTGGGGCAGGAGGAGGGAAAGATGAACAGTTTGATCGTAGACATGTTAATTTTGAGGTTGCAGAATATAAACTGGGGAGTCATTGGTTTATAGTCATTGTTAAATGAAGCCATGGACATGGATGAGATTACTTTGGGAGAGAGGAGAGAGTGGAAAGAGAGGTGGGTGTAGGACTCAGTCTTAAGGAACCCCAGCATTTAATGACTTGGTAGAGGAGGACGGGCTTTAGAAAGTAGATCGTGAAAGAGCAGCCAGAGAATGAGAAGAGGTGGGAACACACGGTGTTGTGAAACCAGTGAAGAGCATTTCAGGGAAGTAGTAGGCAACTGTCAGGAAGAGACACTGATGATAGTTTTGAAAAATTTCCATTGAATTTTGGGATATGGAGGTGATCTTTTACTTTAGTTGGTGCTGTTTGAGTGCAGTAATGGTGGTCAGGCTGATTTGCTGTAGGAAGATAATGTAATTATCCACAGTTTATAGATGAAGAATCTGAGGCACAAGGAAGTAACTTGTAAAACAGCTCACCTAAGTGTCAGAACTGGAATCCAGGCCTAGGCCTGGGTGCCTGAGACTCCCTGTTCTGTATACCTGCTACCTACAGCTTACTGCTTTACTAGGCAAGTGTGTGGACCGAGGAGGCAAACACAGCTGTGTTCCTGTTTTGCTTCTCCCTGAGTTGGGATCTATTAACTAGTTACTTAATGTCATTGATCCTCAGCTTCCTCATTTTTAATAATGGTAAATGCCCAGTGAGGTTGTTGGGAAAATTAAATGAGATAATGTGTGTTAATGCCTTGAAATGCGTTTGATACATAATAAGTACTCAGTTAATGCTAGCTAAAAAATAAACAACCTTCTACCGTTCTGTCTGCCCTCTCCTCAGAGCCTCTTACCTCCAATTACATTTTTCTCTTGTTTAATGCTTAGCAGTCTTCTCTAAAAAGGCCAGTTTGTATGCTATTTGCCCAGTTATTTTTCAAGTTTGTGTTTTTACTTTGCCATTTCTTCTGCTTTTAGTGCCTTTGTCCACCTACACCACTAATTTCTGTGTAGTGTAATTTCTGTCAGTCTTCCTCAAAACTCACTTTTTATGACTGTTTTAAAACTTATTTTCCTCACTCTGCAACTTAATGAGGTCAGCTTATGTTTACATTTGTTTCTTCTTAGGAGCTTGATATTCATGAGTTTGCGAAGTTTGTTCACTCAGTTTCACTAAATAGATTCAGGGGCCAGGCATGTTTTTTCATGTCCTTCAGCAACATGTAGTAGAATGCTTTAAAGTAGTGGGTACAAAATGGCAAACAGTATTTTTATACTATTTAAGAAATAGCTCTTTCCTGTCACTTTCTTCTCATTGCAGTCGTAAGGTGCAGTTATTACTAAGTCCTGCCAGTGTTACTTCCAAAATATTCAGATTAATCCATTTCTCTCCATTGACACTGCCACTGCTCTGATTAGTTTAGACCACCATCATCTCTGGCCAGGATCACTGCATCAGCCTCCCTGTGGTGTCTCCGTTCTACTCTTGTCCCCTCCAATCTATTCTCAACCCTATATTTTTAAGGTGTAATTGCATCATATCATTCTGCTTTGATTCCTCATTGACTTCCTATTTCAGTTTACCTTGGACTCCAAGGTCCTACGTGGATCACTTTACCTCTACTTTTACCTCATTTTTGTGCCTCCTACCTGCTGCTCCCTCACCTGCAGCTCCCTCACCTGCACCCCTGCTTTAGTCCAGCCACATGGGCTACCCTATTCTTTCAGTTCTTCACACACATTAGTTCTGTCCCTCCATAGGGACCTTGTGCATCTGGTTTCCTCTGCCTGGAATGCTCCTTCCCAGGCTTGGTGCAGGGTTGTATTTTTCTCTCTTCGGGTCTCAGCTTATATGTCACCTTCTTGTGTGTGTGTGGTGGTTTTTTTTTTTTTTTTTTTTTTTTTTTTTTTTTTTTGAGACAGAGTCTTGCTCTATTGCCCAGGCTGGAGTGCAGTGGTGCTCTTGGCTCACTGCAACCTCCACCTCCTGGGTTCAAGCAATTCTTGTGCCTCAGCCTCCTGAGTAGCTGGGATTACAGGCGCGCACCACCACGCCCAGCTAATTTTTGTATTTTTTGTAGAGACAGAGTTTTGCCATGGTTGGCCATGCTGCTCTTGAACTCCTGACCTCAGGTGATCCACCTGCCTTGGCCTCCCAAAGTGCTGGAATTACAGGCGTGAGCCACTGCACCTGGCCTTATGCCACCTTTTTGATGAGACCTTTCCTGACTACTCTTTCTAAATAGATCCATTCAGCACACCACCATCTCTCATTTTTAAATAAAAAATTTTTTCTCCCTAATTTTATAGGGTGAAATATACCCATGTGCCAATTTTCCAGAATTAATACATGTTAAGATTTTGTCATAATTATTTCAGATTTTATTTTAAGTAAAAGAGAGCATTACAAATAGTTGAGGTTGGTAATGTGTGCCCTTCCCCAGTTTCCTCCTTTCCTCTCCAGAGGCAACTGTTATGAAGCTGATATGTATCCTTCCTTTTTCCATGTTTTTGTTACCTATGAATGTGCTCACTTAATTTATGTGGATGGTATCTTATCATTTTTCAGTTTGCAACTTTTTTCACTCAACATTATATTTTTGAGTGATATCCATGTTGATATATACATATCTGATCATTTATTTGAACTGCTGTATAGTATTCCATCATATGAATATTCTACAATGTATTTTTCCCTTTCTCAAGTGATGGTCATTTAGATTGTCGTCAGTGTTTTACTGTTGTGAAAAGTAAGCATTCCTCTACTTGTCTATTTGTACACAGGTGCAAGAGGTTCTCTGTCATGATCTTTTCTAGCTCAGCACCCTGTTTCATTCCCATTTTGGCTCTCATCATTTTGTAATCACTGACTTATGTGTTTTCTTGTTTATATACATCTTCCTTATTTAACTATGAGCTCCATTGGGGTAGGCAGTGTGTTTAACTCACTCCTGCAAACACAGCCCCTAGCATAGACCTTGGCACATAGTAGGTGCTTCGTTGGTATTTGTCGAATTAATTCAGCTACCTGCTTTCCATCTGTTTTGTGTAGTTATTCCTTTGGTTTTTGAGCTTTGGTTTTCGGATTTCTGAAGAAAGGTGAAGACTGATGAGGTGAGTTGCCAAATTCTATGGATAGTGATTGTAGGTGATTAGGTAAACCTGGCATGGAAAGGAGCTGGGGAAAAAAAGCTATAAATAATTTGTTTTGGTTTAAACAAACCAAAATTTCAAAATTTGGAGATGATGGTTGACAAGGAACTACGTGTACTAGTTTTGATTATTGAAGGAGCTGGCTTTATCAGCTGTGGGCTCCTTCCACATCTGTATCATTGCCTTATTATTATAGGATTTTGGAGGGGTTGGGAGGATTTTGTGTTTATTTTCTAAAATTATTCTATGTGAAAATTAGAAAATTACTGTCCATCTGTTGACATTTATTTTTGGAATAGGATTTGTGGTAGGTGTAGGAGATATAGATCATAGATTAAAAAGCATGAGAAGAAATTGGGCTGTTGATCTTAAAGCAGGATTGTTTAAATCAATTAGTTTTTAAAAATTCTCCTTTTTATTAGAGTTCACTGAATCAGTGCATGTGTTCTGTGTTTTCTGTTTGTTTTTGAAGCTGTTCAGTGTTTTCCTTACGATCATAGACTTCAGATTTAACTACTTGATGTTCACCTACTGAATTCACATGTAGAGAGGAAAGACGAATTCACGGGAACAAACGGATTTCTTAAAATGGAGATTGCTGCTATAATCACACTTTGGACCTCTATTCTAGTACAGGACATCTCATTTTATCCACTAGTAGCCTGTGTAAGCCATTTGCTGATAAATTGAATCACTGTAATTATATTTGAAGTTAGCTATTGGAGGAAAAAATGTAGCTATGGTTAAATACTATGGTAATGCCTCCTAATTTATTCTTTTTCATTTTGGAGTATACTGTTTCTCCCCTCCTCCACTCAATTTAGTGTGGCACATTTGACTGCCACCCCCGCCCCACCCCTTAGGTTGGGTATCAGTTATGAACTTCCAAAGAGAATTAGGATCTGGTCTCACTGTCTCCTTTGCATGTAAATAGTAAATAATTAGACATGCAGTTAAATTGGAGACAATAATAGCTGAGATATATTAAGCATTTGATCCTGTTAGACACTGTTCTAAGCACTTTATATGAATAGTAAACATATAAGCACAGTCCAAAAAAATTTTTTTCTAACTGTATAAAATGTAGGAGTCATGTTATTTTGAGGTTTATGAGAAATTGTAATCTTCAATTTCTAGTTAGTGGAGGTGGGCGTGGAGGAGAAAATGTTTGCATTTATTACATGTGTAGAAATGTACTGAACTGAGAAAATCTAAATGGTTACAGGCTAGTGGTTTCTTAGTATCCTGCCTATTACTCATCCACTCCCTTGGTAAAAGCTTTACCCTGTTCCTGTAAGTGAACTGGTAAGGGAGCTGGGTGGAGGATGGGAAGCAATCCTCAATTGAGTTAGATCTGACTTTGCTTGATTGTGTGGCAAGTTAGTATGGGGTTTTATGCCATTATTTTATTTCCCTTTTATAGTTGAGAGAACTGAAGTACAGAAAGTATAAGTAACTTGCTCAAGATCACAGAGCTAGTGAATAAATGGAGCCATAATTCAAATCTAGGCAGTCCAAGCATTCTTAACTGCCATAGTACGTTGCCTGTGTTTTTGAGTATTTGCCTGTGCAACAGGCATTAGGAGATGGGAGAAAATAGTGTTGTATCTTCATAGTACTTGGAGCCATTTTTGTTTGAAAGGATGTGTACTGTATTAGCGTGTGTCATCCTGGGTTGGTTAGCATTTGCTGCCACTTTATAGATTTTCTGAGAGCTCCAATTTTCCTTTTGTATTTCCTCAGTCTTTTGACAGCAGTCATAATGGAATTTGAATGGTCATAGTTAATGTGGCCCTTGGAACAGAATTCTTAAGGAAGAGGATTGGGTGATGAAACAAGGGTGGTAAGATGGGGAATGAGGAGGAATGCTTCTTTTTGTCATATGTATTTTGTGGAATAAAATGGTGATGCCATGCACCACAGCTCAAACTTGGCATGGTTCTGGAAGATGTCTTTGTGTAGCCTGTCTGTACCACTCACCATCTGTTATAATGGTGAAGGTCATAGGTTGTTTGCCTTAAGCAGAATAAACAAATAGATACAGAAAATGTGTTCAGTAATCTTTACTTGATGAGCAGAAGCTAGCAGTTGTTTAAAATAAGTGAAGGGGATAAAAACTCCCCTAACTTTTATTTACCAATCAGATTGCAAAGCAAAAATAGCCTATTTTTAGGCTGAGACTCCAATTATGTTAAGCCTTGAAGATAATGAAACAGTCTGACACAAAAGAGTGTGGTGACGCAAGTTTGTGTGGTGAAATTCCAAGACACTCACTGACTTTTTAGGATTCTGCACAGTGAATATTAAGCTCCTAAAGTGTTTGTTGCCCGGAAACAGTGCTTTATTCTTTTACATGCAGTGTAATGAAGTGAACCTGTGTTGTAATTTGTTTCTTGCAAGGAAAAGGGAGAATTAACACACATTATCTATCCTTGTATCCTGTCTTTGGCCTCTTGTGTGTCCCTTTTATGTGCTGAAGCCACCAAATCATGCTATTGCTAATACTGCATATTACCTTCTGTTTTAGCCACTCTAATTTTTCTTAATGCTTTACACAGTAGTTTTTCAATTAATTTTATAATGTAGATTTCACTGAATTTGGAGGCTTTTTCTTTTCTGTCACTTTTTCCTCATTCTATGTAAGAATTATTCTTAGCTTTTGGATCCGTTCATAATCATGTCAGGTGATGTTTTTCCTTGGAACTAATTAGTTTCGGGGGTTTGAAATATGTGCTGGCACGGGGCTTCATTGGCTGGATTAATGGAAGTTGGCCATTTGTGCTCTCCCAGTCTCATGTTGCCCTTTCTATTTACAGGTTGGTAATGGGCTTCTGGGTTTTTATTCTGCTGCCTGTAGTCTTCTTGAAAATGAACCTGAGGTGCTGAATGCTCATGTGGTGGGAAGTGTAGTGCTTCTTTCCAGGGCAACCTGTCTTCTTAATTCCTGAATCTTGCTATAGCCTGGGTCCCAAGGAATCAGATTCCTAGAGGCAGGAGGTTGGTCATCTTCCATTT
Organism: Hylobates moloch; assembly: GCF_009828535.3. Taxonomy (NCBI): domain Eukaryota; kingdom Metazoa; phylum Chordata; class Mammalia; order Primates; family Hylobatidae; genus Hylobates; species Hylobates moloch. Next base: position 21,616,007 of record NW_026652282.1, read on the forward strand.
GGTCTCAGAATTTTCCTTTTCAAAGAGTAGTCATAAGAACTAAATGTGGGAAGGCAGAAGGAAAGACTTATCAACATCAAGGTGCCAAAGTTACAAGCCTCTGGCATTGGTGGTTCATGGCAGGATTTGATGAAGTTGGGGAGGGAAGGGGACTTGAAGGGGATAAAAGAGCTCCTCATTAGATTCAGATTGGAGTGCACTGATGTGACTTGTGGAAAAGCTGAAAACATAAAATAGCACTCAGGTGATTGATAAAGACAGCCTGGTTGGATGAAGTAGAAGCTGGGAAATCTCTGGCTGGGTGCCTGCTATCCACATACAGTACTTACTCTATTTCATTTAATCTCCTGCAGCCCTGCGGGTGGGGGCTCTTATTTCTTTTTACAAATGAGGAAAAAGTCTTGAAGGGATTAAGTAAATTGCCAAGGCCTCTTTATTTGTAAGTGGCTAAAATGAATATGGCTTCTCACATTCGTGCCACTCTTCTGAAATACAGGAAACACAGACATCAACAGTATTTATCTTTGTGTGCTTACTAAGGAAAATACTGTGTGGTACAACCACTGAAAAGGCTATAATAGCTTTTTTGTTATTGCACTTTAACAGAGAGCTCTTTCGTAAAATTACAGATTTTTAGGACCAAATTCAGTTCAGTCGTCTGGCCTACTATGTGCCAGGTACAGTATTGAATCCTGGGGACATGAGGGTGAGACAGACCATGGTCCCTGGTCCCTGATTATAGTCTGAGCTGGGAGTAGAGGTAGAGGGAAAGGAAAGAAATTGCCCTGTGAACAAATTCCATACCATATGACTAAGGTAAATTTAAAGAAAAAAGGAAAGGTAAACATTGCCTAGAGATTAGAGAATGATTCCCATGCCCACAGAATATCTCTTACTGTGAGTTCCATTGATTCTTTGGTCATTGCCAGGATTTGTCCAGAGAGGTACGGGATGTTGTCTTTACAGGGTGAAGCCCAAGAGGAACCATATGATGTTATAAACTTGGGGGCTTTCCTTTTCTAGCTAGAGGTGTAAACTCAGGAGGCTAACCAAGTTTTTTGTTTTGTTTTGTTTTTGGTACACAAAGAATCTTCTGTTTCTACATCCAGTAAACTTTTTGTTTTCTTAATTTTAAATTGTCCTCAAGCTGCACCTTTCCTTACCCCTGTCTCTGACCAAGAAGGGCGGCAGGGAAGGGGGGTTCTAATTCCAACTCAGCTACTAATTTAGGAGGTGACCGATAACCTCTACAGTTCCATCTGTCATAGTGCCTTTCATGTAACTGGTACGCATTAATAAGTGTTTGCCATGGGACAACAGAACTTGAAATCTTCTGTGATTAATTTGTATTGATTTTTTGGGGGCAGGAACTGGAAGGGGGTTAGTTTTTTTAGGATGAAAAGTGGCTGCCTCACATTCCATAACAATAACAAAAATTATGGATAAATCATTAAGTATAAATCACAACTCAAGATAAGTGAAAAAAAATTTCAAATATTGAAGAGTTCTTTTAAAAATTCCATCTCCTAGTGAGATGCATTATATCTCATCCCAGAATGCTGAAGGTTCTTGTGATTCCTAGCACAGTGCCTCATCTTTGGTTTATGATCAGTGAAGAATAATACAATTATGAAATGACTACTAGTAATCTTTGAGGACTTCTGAGGATAACAGGTGTTCTGAAGTTTGCCAAACTTGGAGACCACCTTCCCTTCCTAGAACAGATTTCTAGGAAAAGTCTTCAGGTCTTTTTGATCACAATACGATAGGCATTGTAGGGAGGACATGAAGAAACAGAAGATCAGTCAGAATGTTTCACACACTCTCAATTCTCTAATAAACACAGTACTAAGCAGTACTTAGACGTTGCTCTTTGCCTGAAGGTAGGATTCTTTAGTACCTCATACAGTAAAAGATGGTGAACCTTTCAGTGCTTTTTTTCAGGGCAAAAACAGCAGGGTTGTCGACTCATAACTCTTGTAATCTGGGATGCAAGTTATGTAACCATGTCAGGATTTTCTTGAGGGTTTCTGTCCAGAAGATGGAAGACAAGGAGTGTTGGTTGTTTTCTAAACAGTGAACTCTAGAAATTTATATATGAATAAACTATACAATACAATTCTAGAAAAGACTGCTAAGCAATTTTTCAGCATTTTATGGCAGTCACCAAGGATCATTATTGGCTCACCCAGAACAGGTACTGTTGGTTTTTTTTTTCTTTTAGTCTTAATATTAGGCTTAAATTAGCACATGAAAGTGCTAGTTTTAAAAGCTAAAAGCAGTTGAATATCAACAGTTTCATATGATTCATCCTAATAGTTTTTATTATTTTTTTCTGATTATAAAATTAGTACATGTTCATTGTAGCACACTTAGAAAAATAGAGGAAAATAAAATTTACTCACAATCTAACAATCCATTTTATGCACTTCTATCTTTCTATGTATATACATATGCACACGTATAAATCTGTGTTCACCAGAATATTTTCAAAAAGCTTACTGTGGATTATAGTTCATTTTTAGAGAATATCTGGCTGTTTAAATTGAACCCATCATAAACATTTCTCTGTAATTAGTAATTTATAAACTAAATTTTTATTATGATTTCAGGAGATAGATGTCACATAATTTATTTATCAATACCCCTAGGTATTAGGACTTTCGTATTGTTTTCAGTGTTTTACAATTATAAATAAATAGTGCTGCAATAAATATCTTCTACGTGAATCCTGGTCCACATCTGATTATTCCTTAAAATGAATTATCAAAAGGTATTTTCAGGTTAAAAGATGTGAATTCTGAAAACATATTTCTAAATTTCTTACCATAAAGGATATACTAATTTTTTTTATCTTTTATTATTACTTTTTTATTTAATTTTAAGTTCATGATTACATGTGCAGGTTTGTTATACAGGTAAACTTGTGTCATGGGGGTTTGTTGTATACATTATTTTGTCATCCAGGGATTAAGCCTAATACTTATTAGTTATTTTTCTTGGTCCTCTCCGTCCTCCCAGCCTCCACCCTCCGAGAGGCCCCAGTGTGTGTTGTTCCCCTCTGTGTGTTCATGTGTTCTCATCATTTAGCTCCCACTTATAAGTGAGAACACACGGTGTTTGGTTTTCTGTTACTGTGTTAGTTTGCTAGGGATAATGGCCTCCAGCTCCATCCATGTTCCTGCAGTGGACATGATCTCATTCTTTTTTATGGCTGTAAATTAGTTCAACCATTGTGGAAGACAGTGTGGTGCTTCCTGAAAGACCTAAAAACAGAACTACTATTTGACCCAGCAATCCCATTACTGGATATATACCAAAAGGAATATAAATTGTGATATTATAAAGACATGCATGTGTCTGTTCATTGCAGCACTATTCACAATAGCAAAGACATAGAATCAACTTAAATGCCCATCAGTGGTAGACTGGATAAAGAAAATCGGGGTAGGTACATGATAGATATACTCATTTCTGCTTTTACTAGCAGTGTGTGAAAGAACCTACCTGATACAACATCACCACAGTTAGCTGTTACTTCTAAGACCAAGAGAAAAAACAGGATTGACCAATTTCGTTTTTCCACCTTTGATAAGTTTACTAAACAAAGATATATAATTTGATTTTGTCAAAGGACCTGACAAAGTTTTTCATGATATCTTTCTTGTCCAATCAAACAATGTGAACTGAATGCAAATAGAATCAGGGATCTGTTGTTTGCAGAACAACTATACTCTGGAAGGGTTTTATTAGTGGATTATTGTCAACCGGGAGGGACACCTCGTGTGGTGAGGCTTAGTGACCCTGTCCTGAACAATGTTATTTATAGTGATTTTGATGAAAACAGAACATGAGCTTAACAGGTTTCCAGGTATGCCACAAAGCGAGAAGGATGGCTGTAAGTTCTTCTGTACCATACTGTGGACTCCCTGAGCAAGGGAGCTAGAGTGCTGAGAGCATTCCTTCTGGAGTCAAACTGCTACCTATTAGCTGTGTGGCTTTGGGCAAAGTTACCTAACCTTTCTGTGTCTTAGTTTCCTCATCTATAATAAAACAGGAATCAACAGAATATTTACCTCATAACGTTCGTTGAGAAGATTAAATAAGTTATTAAATGTGAAGCACTGAGAGTAGTTTCTGGTCCTTAGTAAGTGATCAATAAAGATGAGCTGCTATTGTTGTTAGTCTTTCTCTCAGATGGTAGATAACACTTCTTAAATAAATGAATGCCTGAGTCAATGTCATGAATGCTTTGTATGCTGGTGGGATGGGCCCATATTGCAAATGAAATGTGATGTGTAAGTTTTGCATTTATGTTTTATAATATTAGAACCGTCATGTTAAGATAGGGCTGAGAGTTATACTGTGTAGCTCCAGAAGGCAGAGATACGGTTTGTTGATAGGAATTAGTGATAAGATACTTTCTACCAATTAGCTCTACTCAACAGTGGAGTTGTCCTTTCAGGTAGTGGAAGAATTCAGGTACAAGCTTCCAGACCATTACAAGTACGTAATTGAAAAGAGAGGGCTTCTTTGGCTAGAGGTGAGACTAGGTGACCTCTAAAGTCCCTTCCAACTCTAGGCTGATTCTGTGATTTTGAGTGGCATATGTAGGATTATCACATATCATGCAGTAAGGCCCCACGAGTACATCTTTGGAAGGGTTGATGCTGCTAATCCTTGCCCACTCTGCCCTCTCTGCTTCAGTTTCTTTCACCTGTTGTGTGTCAGCCTGACAGTGGCCCATTCCTCAGCTTGATTCAGTTTTACAGCCCAGCTTAGCATCCCAGGCTGCTCCCTCCTCAGCAGCAATGCCTAGAGGATGAGTATTTGAACCAAGGGCACATTTTTCATAAGCATACAAGAAAATAGAAGATTGTTGCCTGCAAAGTGTATCTCAGAATTGTATTTTAAAAAAACAAGCAAAAGTTTTTGACCATGCCAGATGTACTCTTGTCGCTTTATTCGGGGCCAAGGGTGGACTTTACCTTTTTTGCTCAGCAGCTCTGGGCACTGGGTTTCTCTGCTTGTCTGGTTTCTTGCCTAAGTTCAGCATCAATATTCTAATCCCCTGGGAAGGAGCAGTTGAGCCCACACTGTTGTATATACTATGCGGGCTTGTGTAACTTGGGCTGAGATTATTTTTCTGTCATTATGAACTCTGATTCCTTGCCTTATGCTATTTAAAGGTAGCTTCAAAATAAAGTTCGAAAGCTGAATTGGGAGCCCAACCAATTGCTTTTTCTTTTCAGGGTTCTTTGCTGAATAATTTCTGACACATCAATTGTGTAATTGTTTTGTGCTGCTCTCCCCATTTATAATATTTGGAGCATTGGCTTTTTGCCACACTTGTCAAGGGTTTATGGGAGTTAGTGACATGTAGTATACAAGGTTCTTTGAGATTCTTTCATGAGACTTGGTATTATCTTGAAAGCAAAAGGTTTAACTGTTCATTTGTTAGATGACTAGTGGGATTTTAAACAGATATAATCACACCATGTCTTTTTTTTAAATGTGATGTTACGTACATACGAACTTTTACTGCTCAAATTTTAAATTATGTGGGATTTTTTTCTTTTTTGTGTTTATAAAATCCATTATTAGCAAATACCTCAGGAAAACTTTAGAGTCAAAGTCCTGAAAAAATTTTCCACTCCATGTTTTTTAATGTTGTGGTTTATCCTTAGTTTTGCCATCTGGTAATGAATGGTTGAAGTGATAAACTCCTGGCACCACCGCATTTTGCTGTTGATACTAGTGTGTGTCTATAGTTTGTGGTACAGAAGCACTAAGTGAGGTCCATGCTGTATAGTGAGAAGCCGAAAGAGTTGCTGCTCTGTGTGCCAGGTGGGTTAATATGTTTTAGAGAAAGCATCTGTGGAATTTTACAGTGGATGTTCTTTTGTAGCCGTATTAATTTTACTCCTTTTGAGTAGTATCATTTTACCAGCCAGAATCTAGAGCACGCAAATGCATTATCAGAGTGATTTGAAACAGTGATGTACACACGAGCACTGTGGGGATGGTTCTGATGCTTTCAAGGCCTAGAGTCTCACTGCATATATTCTGAGCCAGAGTGTTAATCCTACTGCCTTAAGAAGCCTTTGCTTCTCCTTTTAATCTTTAGAGTTTATGAAACCAACAGCTTTGTAGTTTTCAATAGGATTCTTGGAACATAGAAACCATAAAGAGGAATGTGTCTGTGTTTACTCTTGTGTTATATGCACAATGTAGAACTTTTTAAAATTGAAACAACAGAGGTAGAAGATATTTTGAAAGATTACTAAACATTAGATTTTTAGACTCACCTCATTTAGGCTGAAAGGAACCTTCTAGTCCAGCCCCCTCATTTTACAGATGAAAATATGTGAGTCCATAAGGTCCCACTGAGCCTGAATCAGGGTTGATGTGAAACCTAGAGGTCTTCCTTCCCAAGCCAGATCTGGTTGGATCTCACCGCTCTTATAACTGCTATAGAACACCACTGTAGCATTTAGAAAGTACTGAATCATTATGTAAGAAAATGACTGACTCAGTAAAACAGTGTAGTTGTTGAGTCCATAGTCCAAGCAGGTTTTATCATTTGTATTAAGTAACTTCAGCTGTTCCATAGTCTTCAGAAAGTCTGAGCTGACTATATTTATTTTATCCACCTTTTACCCAGTTAACAGAATGCTTACTCTCTTATTGCCACTTAAAAGTCATCTGGAAGACTCATGCTGATAATGTAATGCATGGTGAAGGAAGGGGGTAAAGTAGGAAAACATAATTATTGCATGCACGGTCTTCTTAAAGGCTCTTTTCTCCTCTTTTTCCCAGTTTAGTTGGGTAGATCTGATTTATATAGCATTTTCCCCCCTTTTCCTAAATTGGATAAGAGCTGGAAAACTATTCAGGAAGAGCTATAAGCTATAGCAAAGCATGTGAAAAGACAGTAGTTTGCCTTTCTCAACCTTGTTATAGATCTGTGGATAGTTTGGAGTTTACAAAACTGTACTTAAATATTTTCTTTAATATAGGTTAGGGACAGATTTCTGTTTGCTATTGATGACTATCAAAACAACTTCCCTAGAACGATTGTCACAGAGCACGGGGCCTCATTTTCTGATGGAGAAACTGCTTTGGTTTATTCTCGCTGTGTTTTTACGTGATTATTTCTTATTTTCTCAAGTGCTTATGACATTAAAAAAATCTGTAGTTGAGAATTGTGGCAGCCAGTATTATGAGAAAGAGAAACTAGGTGCCTGTAAACTATTTAAATACAAACAAATGATAGCAAAACTTAACCAGGAAGAACATGAGTTTGAAATTGTTGATGAACATGATCTAGGCCTAAGACAAGCTGAAACTGTATTTCTCATTCATTCTTTTCTTAACCAGAATTGCTTTTCCTTCAAACTCAAGCAAATCTTTTGTTTAATCCTTGGGAATTGATACTTCAGAGGATTCCTTTATTTCAGTTATTGATGGACATTATTTTTAGGATTCAGTACTGGGTCAAGATGTGTGTTTTTTCAGCAATGTTTGACTGAATCCCAAGCTTTCTCAAGGCATATTTAAAAACCAGTACTGATAGTAGGCAGACTTACATACAGTTTTATCAGTTTATCTCTGCTTTTTTGAGGGAGGGGGAGTTTCAGCTAAGTTGGGGTTGTGCTCGTGAAATACAGTACAAAAAGATTTGGCCAAATAACTTTCTAATCATCCTTGCTGTATGTATATTTTGGTAAAATCCTGCTCACAGGGAAAATGTCTTGTTAATTTTTGGTTACACTAAAGGCGTTCTGAGCAACTAACTTTGGTGTGTAGGGCTAAAATTACTTGAAATGCTGAGATTGTATTGTTTTGGGAAGAACTTTAATAGCATTCTATTTGTGTTATATGTTCTTGTTAAGGCAATGGAAAAGATATTAGGTGAATATATTTTTTCAAATAATTAACTTTTTTGTCTTTATGTTTTTATTTTAAAAGGCTTATTGTGTTGTCTTGTATTAAAAAACATAATGGAAAATTTACCATCTTAACCATTTTTAAGTGTGCAGGTACACACAACACAGGTGCACTACGCAATTCACTGCCAGTTACAGTAGAGTAAGAAGTAGATATTTGCCTTTGGGGATCTTGGGAAAAAGACTGCTATCTATCTCTAATCCTCATGGAATCCTTAAGCGGTAGGTGCCAAGGGCTAAGGTGAGGGGGGAGAGGTGGAGGGAGTTGTTTAATGGGTACAGAGTTGAGCTCCTTTCTCTATAAAGCATTTAAGCTTTTTTGTTGCCATTAATTGCTTCTATGGGCTAAAGAAACTGAAAGTGTGGGCAGGTAATCACTTGGCTACTAATATAAAGAGGAAGTGAAACAAAGGACTGGCTTTATGGTTCATGGTGGAAAGTATACACAGTTAAAAGTAATGTTATATGGTCTTGTAAATAGTTGTGCATATATCCAATGTCAATAAGAATTAGTAATACCAAGTTAAAAGAAAAGCATTATTTTAATGTATACGTTTTGGAAATGGAAGATGGGATTATTTAAAGAGCAAAAAACTAAAGATGTTCTAGTTGGTAAGTGACTTTATTTGATGTGATTTGTTATTTGGATTTACCTGTGATTAGAGTGGTCATATATTCTTATTAGTTTCTTCCTTTTTATGAGACAAGATAAGAGCAGCTTGGCATCTAAGTTTTGGATAGTGTGTTGCCACTTGATTTTTTTTTTTCCCCAAGATGGAGTCTTGCTCTGGAGTGCAGTGGTGTGATCTCGGCTCACTGTACCCTCCGCCTCCCAGGTTCAAGCAATTCTCCTGCCTCAGCCTCCTGAGTAGCTGGGACTACAGGCACCCGCCACCACACCTGGCTAATTTTTGTATTTTTAGTAGAGATGGGGTTTCACCATGTTGGCCAGGCTGGTCTCGAACTCCTCACCTCAAGTGATCTGCCCGCCTTGGCCTCCCAAAATGATGGGATTACAGGCGTGAGCTACTTGCTTTTGAGAGGCATCCTAAACATGTTGGATGGCCTACTCTTATTTTCTGAACTAAAATATGTTAAAATTAATTTGGTTTTGAGAGCTTTTGAAAAATCATCTGACTTTAATCTAGCTAATATGGGTTTTTTTCCCTATGCTCTGGGCACTATCCTAAGTATTTTATATACATTACTTAATCCTCAAAGAAACCCTGTGATATTATTTTTCCTTTTTTACAGAAGAGGAAAGCAGCTATAGAGAGGTTAAATTGCTCACTTAAGGTCACAGATGTAACGATGGAATTAGGATTTGAACCCAGGTGGTTGGCTCTGGGTTGACATTTATCATTTTAACTGCTTTGTGATGTTACTCCATACTCAGCATGTAAATGTTCTTGGTACTCAGCACATTGTAGGATTTAAACAAATAACATTTATATCTGTTGAGCTTCTTAGAATGACTGGAGAGGAAGTAGTCTGCTATAAAAATAAGATAGGAAGCCATTGTACTGGACACTACTGATTTAGCTAATTGATTTCAGTCCAGGAACTGATTAGACATTTCTTTCTTTCTTTCTTTTTTTTTTTTTTTTTTTTTTTTTTTTTTTTTTGAGATGGAGTCTCACTCTGTCACCCAGGCTGGAGTGCAGTGGCGCCATCTCGGCTCACTGCAACCTCTGCCTCCCGGATTCAAGCAATTCTACTGCCTCAGCCTCCCGAGTATTTAGGATTACAGGTGCCCACCACCACACCCAGCTAATTTTTATATTTTTAGTAGAGACGGGGTTTCACCACCTGGGCCAGGCTGGTCTCGAGCTCCTGACCTTGTGATCCACCTGCCTCAGCCTCCTAAAGTGCTGGGATTACAGGCGTGAGCCACCGCGCCCGGCCTAGACATTGATTTCTAACCTTGAGGTCCATGTGTGAGTTCCAAGAGAAACTAAAGAATGACCTCAGACAATCATTTAGCAAATGATATTGTTTTGTTCATGTAGTATGGCTTTTGTCCTCTGCTTTTATACTTGTACAATAATAGAATTTAAGAACTGGTCCTGACTTTCTAGGCAGTCAAATTCAACCTCTGCATTTTACCATTTGAGGAAACAGGTAGAAGAACCTTCTTAAGGTCACTAAAAAAGGAAGTGCCAGAGCCAGGATTTAATGCATAATAGCTCACACTGACCTAGTTTTACCATGAGCCAGGCACTGTTCTAGAGGCTTTATATATGTTAACTCATTAACTCCTCAGAACAAGCCTGTGAAGCAGATACTGCTATATACCCACGTTACAGTTGAGAAAACTGAGGTTATATAACATACACAAAGTCACACAACTAGTAATGAGTAGAGCCAGGATGCAAATCCAGTCATTTTGGCTCCAGTTTGTCTCCAAACCCTCCTGATGGTTGTAACATATATAATTGCCATCTTTTTTTAAGAGCAAAAATGTTTGAATATCAGCCATTTCTTATAGTTCAATCTGACATAGCTTGAGCTCTTTCTACAGCATTTCACTACCTTACCACAATGCGTATTTGTGGTTATTATCATATCCCACTTGATCTTGGTGTATGATCCTTTTAATGTGCTGTCGAATTTGGTTTGTTAGTATTTTATTGAGGATTTTTATATCTATGTTCATCAGGAGTTCGGCCTGTAGTTTTCTTTTTCTTTTCGTATCTTTGATTAGCTTTGGTATCAGGGTAATGATGGCCTTGTAAAATGAGGTTGGAAGGGTTCCTTCCTCTTCACTTTTTTGGAAAAATTTGAAAAAGATTGCTGTTCTTTAAATGTCTGGTAGAATTCACCAGTGAAACCAATGCATGTTGGTCCAGTATCCTGTTGAATAGAAGTGGTGAGATCAAAAATACTTATCTTGCTTCTGGTATTAGAGGGAAGCATTCAGTCTTTCAGCATTAAGTATGTTGTCAGCTGAAGATTTTTCTTGTATGTCCTTTTTCAAGTTGAGGAAATACCTTTTTGTTCTACTTTCTTGAGGGTTTTTTAAAACCAGTAATGAGTGTTGGATTTTTTCAAATGCCTTTTCTATGTCTATTGAAGTGATCATGAGATTTTTTTTGTTTTGTTCTGTTTTATTTTTTAGTTTGTTAATATGGTGATTTATAATGATTGCTTTTCAGGTGTTAAGTCAACCTTGCATTTCTGGGATAAACCCCACTTGGTCATGGTCTATGAATACTTTATTTTTGGATTTTTATTTACTAAAACGTTTAGAATTTTTACATGTATGTTTATGAGGAATATTGGTCTGAAATTTTCTTTTCTTGTAATATCTTTGTCAGTCTTGGTCAGACCTGGGTAATGCTGCCCTCACAATGTGTTGAGAAATATTCTTTCCTCTTCCATTTTCTGGGAGAGTTTGTGTAGAATTGGTATTGTTTCGTCCTTAAATGTTTGGAGTAATTCACCACAGAAACTGTCTGGGTCTGGACTTTAATTTGTTTAAAAATTTTTAACTACAAATTCAATTTCTTTGACAGACATTCAAGTTGTTTCTTCTTGAGTGAGCTTTAGTATAATAGTTTGTGTCTTTCAAGAAATTTGTCTGGGCTGGGCGCGGTGGCTCACGCCTGTAATCCCAGCACTTTGGGAGGCTGAGGTGGGCAGATCACGAGGTCAGGAGATCAAGACCATCCTGGCTAACGGTGAAACCCCGTCTCTACTAAAAATACAAAAAATTAGCCGGGCGTGGTGGCGGGCGCCTGTAGTCCCAGCCACTCGGGAGGCTGAGGCAGGAGAATGGCGCGTGAACCCAGGAGGTGGAGCTTGCAGTGAGCGGAAATCGTGCCACTGCACTCCAGCCTGGGTGACTGAGCGGGACTCCGTCTCAAAAAAAAAAAAAAAAAAAAAAAAAAGAAATTTGTCTGATTTATTGGCACGAAGTTTTTAAATAACATTCCCTTTTTATCCTTTTAATATCTAGAATTGGTAATGGTGTCATCTCTTATTGCTGATGTTGGTTATTTGTGTCTTTTCTTTTTTTCCAGCGATGATAGTCACCCTGAACTCTGTCTTCTGGCTCTTCAAGCCAGAAGAAATGGGCATCTTGCCTGGTGCCTTTCCTTTTTACCAATTGTAGACATCCCGCCATTTTTGGCAAGTTTTTCGTTGCGCTCCAGTGCCTTCAGATAGTGGCTTTTTACATTGTCCAGAGGTTATCATTGTTTTCTGCAAGAGGCTATTTTTGCCCAATGCTGAAGATGGCATCTCTGGGTTTTGGTTTTGTAGCATTCTAGCAAAGCCAGACATGCTTTGCTGCAATGAAAGTGTGGAACTGGATAATTGAGCAGCACTGTTTATTCATTGTTGCCTTTATTGGATCTCATATGGAATAACCCCATTGGATATTAGAGTAAATTACAGAGTTAGGAAAAGGTGAAAAAGAGAAATGTCGGGTTAGCTCTTTTCAAAATATTTTCAGTGGGAGAAGTTGTTATCACTTTAAAAAGTGAGCTTTTTAAAAAACGAACATTTTGAGTACTGAATATGTTAAGCTTCTGAATGATTTTGAGTGCTTTTGCTTGTCATGGGGAAGTTTTTGAAGAAAAAATGATGTTTTAGGCCTAAAAACAAAGCATTTCTAATTGCTTAATGTGTATTGTATCAAGTAAATTATCATTAGGTCATATTAATGCTATGGTACTTAAATATTTTGTTTGTAGTGGAATCCATTTTCTGATCATTTTATACTGAGCATTTATGCCAGTTTTAGTATATATTGTAATTTGAATTAAAAAATGCTAGAAGTCATCTTAGGTCTCTGGATCTCAGCGTGGTATTTACTGAGTAGCTGTCAGGAGCTACTGCTCTGTTCTAATGCACTGTTCTAGGCACAGGAGGTTCAGTGGTGAATGAGGAGCTTATATTCTTAGAAGCTCAGAAATCCAACCCTGTTAGCACACTGTGGATGGTCAGACTCACATGTACTTGCCCTAATGCCAATTTGTTCATCTGAAATGAGAACTACAGCTGTTAATTAGACTGGTGAGGTCGAACTGAGAGATTAGTGCATTTTCTCTTTATAGACAACCCACATGGGAAGCCAAATTACAATCACAAGGTTGCTTGGTGAGAATGGAATCAAAACAAAGGGACTTGGATAGATAATCCATGATTAGGACACACCTGCCACAGAGCCTATTTGGGTTTTCCCTAAGTAGTGCTGAGCAGTAAAGCTTGCCAGTGTCTGGGTCTTCAGACTAATTTTTATGCTGACCATTTTCCTTTGTTCACACAGTCTTTTTCAAACCAAGCTACAATACAGTTCACTAAATGACAAGCACATTCCAGGCCTGCTTCCTAAGATTAAACTTAGATCACCTTTGGAAACATGTAGAAGCTTCCAAATTCTGAGCTTAGGTACACACCTGTAGAGAGTCTCTTGGTTGATTTCAACAGAGTGCTACCTTAGCCATTGTGCAAGTGCGTTTTACCCTCAGAGGGTATCATTTTTTCTCCCTTACATCCATGGTGTGGAGGAAGTGTTTGAGTCCCTTATAGTGGTCCCCATGTACTGCCAATAATATCGTTTTATTCTGTTCGAGTGGTAATGGAAGATTTGACTTCTGTTTTTTATATGATTTACTGATACCAAACCCTTATTAAATCAGTCCCCACTTCTACCATGTTTCCACAGGAGAGGCTAATCTGTCTCAATAAGGTAAAATGAATTTATTTGAAAATGTAGTAAATGTAATAAATAGCTAAACTTAAACCTAGAAAGTCCTGGAACCCAAGCATACATGTTTGATTTTTGTTGTTGTTGTTTAATGAGGGGATATACTAGAATTCTCTTTAAAAGATCCAGGGAACATGCCTTCAGGGATGAATCACATGCCTTGAGGTCTAATAGAGACCCAAACATTGGAATTGTGAGCGATTTTCACATACTAGATTCTTATATTTTTCCTTCAATTATTGTCTGTACACCAGTGGCCCACAATCCAGGTTAAAGTACTATTCAGTTTACTGTTAAAAAAAGTAAACGATGTTAAGACCCAATGATAGCCATGGCTGTCATGTTTTCAGTACAAATAAAGTGGTATCACTGTCCATATATCCACCAAAACCTATGGTCAGCCAGCAAAGCCTTGGCAGGTACCTGTTTGCAGGTTTCTTGGAGGCAAGAACCATAACAACAATAGCAATAGTGAAAGCACATAGTGATATATGTGTGTAGTGCTTTGTAGTTTTTTCACAGAGCCCTGTCACCTGAATTACCTAAATTTCACAAGTGCAATATATAATGTGTAGGTATGCTGGTAACCATTTCTGCTTTCTAGTCAACCATAACCTTACCTACACTCTTTTGTACTATAAATTTTTGGCCTGAGAAGTAGGGAAATCTATTTTCCCCATTCAGACTGCCAAAATACCTTCTTTTATGGACAAATTTAATTGTTTTGTGAAATTTTAGGCTATGCTTCTAAGGATTCTTAACACCAAGTTTAAAGTCTTTTCTTGATTTATTTTTTTTTAGGCTAATAAAAATACCAGGCCATTCTCAACCATTTTTTAGTCTCCACACCATTCTTAAAATATATCCCAATTAATAACAGTTTTCCTTACATTACTTGTGCAGATATCAGTGTTCTGATTCTGCACCGTCCAGTATGGTAGCCACTAGCCACAGGTGGCTATTTAAATAAATTATTTAAAGTTAAATAAAAATTCAGTTTCTAAGTCACACTAGCCACATTTCAAGTGCTCAATAGCCATTATGTGGCTAGTGACTACAGTGAGTACAGATATAGAACATTTCCATCATTGCAGGAAGTACTATTGGAAAGCGTTGTTCTAGAAATCTAATTCCTGCTTAGTTTTGGGGGGAAAGATAGTCAAACAATTCTACCATTTATCATTTTATCTGTAAGATTTATATATATATATTTTTTTTGAGATGGAGTCTCACTGTGTCACCTAAGCTGGCGCAGTCTCAGCTCACTGCAGCCTCTGCCTCCAGGGTTCAAGTGATTCTCCTGCCTCAGCTTCCTGAGTAGCTGGGATTACAGGTGCAAGCCACCATGCCTGGCTAATTTTTGTATTTTTAGTAGAAACGGGATTTTACCATGTTGGCCAGTCTGGTCTCGAACTCCTAACCTCATGATTCGCCCACCTTAGCCTCCCAAAGTGCTGGGATTACAGGCGTGAGCCACTGTGCCCGGCCAAAATTTATATTTCTAAATAGATCTACTGAGCCTGCCTAGATGATGTAAAATACTATTTTACATATACTTTTTTAAAATATACATAAAACTTGGAGGCTGAGGTGGGCCGATCACCTGAGGTCAGAAGTTCGAGACCAGCCTGGCCAACGTGGTGAAACTTCATCTCTACTAAAATACAAAAAATGAGCCAGGTGTGGTGGTGTGCACCTGTAGTCCCAGCTACTCAGAAGGCTTAGGCAGGAGAATCACTTGAATCCAGGAGACAGAGGCTGCAGTGAGCCGAGATTGCGCCACCGCACTCTAGCCTGGGCAACGGAGCAAAATTCTGTCTCAAAAAATAAATAAAAATAAAACATTATATAAATCTTTTATTTTCTTAGCGTCTCCTAAGTTATAGGTCTCACAGGTAAGCAGCAATGGGAATTGAAGTAGACACTAATGTAATAATAAAAACGTCCCAACTTCTTTACCCTTCAGTGGATATTTGCTGAAGTACAACAGAAAAGATAGGTGCAGGTACACTGTTCTGCGCTAAACAGAAAACACGTAGCCATCATATAAGGAGAAGCGACCAACTGACAGTAATCTTAAGATGATTCACATAATTAAGATTTCATGATGCAAAAATTTAGGTCAGTCATACTCTCAGATAAAATATTAGTTAGGGGATTTAGCTTGAAAAGGCACTTGACGGTTGGAGAATCTCTCAAATGTATAGCTAATATTAAAAATGTGTTATCACTTGTTAGGTTCTTAAGTGTTACAAATTAATTCAGTAAGATAATAAATTTGCTTTTTCTCTTTCTGCTTATATATTCACATTGTACAGAATGAAAGGAAAAATCCAGACTAATATCCAAAGACTGTATTTTTGCCATGAGTGATTCAGGGAACTTGAGGTTTTAAGGATGTAGTATCCTATAATATATTCAGTTTAACTGGGACAAAACATCCAGAGAAACCCCTTTGATCCTTGCCTGTGTAAGAATGGTCTCATGAGTGACTGAATATAATGGAGAGGCATATTTATTGGGGGTGACCAGCACTATTCCATGGTGAAGGACAGAATTGGAGCTTTGTAGGACAGAGGTATATCTGGATACATACTAAATTCTAGATAGATGAAGAAAATTGTGTGAATTTCGAAAAAGTGATTGCCTTTTACAAAAAACAAGAGCAAAGTACCACAAATACTGGCAGTTGTTACATTAGTGTGATTCTGTATGATTGAATGTATGTTTAATTCCTTTTTCACTTTTAAAAGTCATTACTTTCTTGCAAAGTTAGACAATATTAAAGGGCAACTGTTTTTTTAAAAAATATATTTAATTGACAAAGATTATATATGAAAGGTGTACAATGTGATGATTTGATATGCATATACATTGTGCAATGATTACCACAACCAAATTAACACATCCATCACTATGCATGCTGAACCATACATACCCAGAACTTGTTCATCTTATAACTGAAAGTTCATCCCCTTTGGCCAGCGTCTTCTCATTTCTTCCACTCCCCAGACCCTGATAACCACTCTTCTACTCTCTACTTCTATGAGTTCAATGTTTTTAGAATCCACGTTGTAAGTTACATCATATAGCATTTGTTTTTCTGTGGCTGGTTTATTTCACTTAGCATAATGTCCTCCAGGTTCATCCATGTTGTTGCAAATGGTAGGATTTCCTTTTTTATGGCTAAATAATATATTCCATTTTGTATGTGTGTATACATCCCACATTTTGTTCAACCATTTATCCCTCAGCGGACACTTAGGTTGTTTCCATATCTTGGCCATTGTGAATAATGCTGCAGTGAACATGGGCGTACAGATAAACCTCTTCAAGATAACTGATTTCATTTCCTTTGGATGTAATTTTTGGGGGAACCTCCATACTGTTTTCCATAATGGCTATCCCAGTTTACATTGCCACCAACAGTGTACAAAGGTTCTTTTTCTTCACATCCTTGTTAACATTTGTTGTATATAACTAGCCTAACAGATGTGAGGTGATATGTCATTGTGGTTGCGATTTGCATGTTGCTGATGATTAGTGATGTTGAGTCCCTTTTCATTTACCTGTTGGCCGTTTCTGTGTCTTCTTTGGAAGAATATCTATTCAGGTCCTTTGCCCATTTATTTTTATTTTATTTTATTTTTAGGGACAGGGTCTCATTCTGTTTCCTAGGCTGGAGTGCAGTGGCACAATCATAGCTCACTGCAGCCTCAAACTCCTGGGCTCAAGTGATCCTCCCATCTCATCCTCCCAAGTAGCTAGGACTGTACGTGTGCATCATCATCATCAGGCCTGGCTAATTTTTTTTTTTTTTTTTTCAGACGGCCTCACCTCTGGCCCAGGCTGGAGTATAGTGGCACAGTCAGGGCTCACTGCAGTCTCAACCTCCCAGGCTCAGGAGATCCTCCCATCTCAGCCACCCAAGTAGCTGGGACTACAGGCATAGGCGTGCACCACCATGGCCCTCTAATTTTTTTAAAGATGGGGTTTTGCCATGTTGCCCAGGCTGGTGTATAGTGGCACAGTCAGGGCTCACTGCAGTCTCAACCTCCCAGGCTCAGGAGATCCTCCCATCTCAGCCACCCAAGTAGCTGGGACTACAGGCATAGGCGTGCACCACTATGCCCCTCTAATTTTTTTAAAGATGGGGTTTTGCCATGTTGCCCAGGCTGGTCTTGAACTCCAGAGCTCGAGTGATCCACCCACCATAGCCGCCCTAATTTCTTTTTGAAAAACAGGGTCTTGCTGTGTTGCCCAGGCTGGTCTTGAACTCCTGGCCTCAAGTGATCCTCCCACATTAGCCTCCTGAGTGGCTGGGATTACAGACCATTTTTAAATCTGGTTGTTTTTGTGCTATTGAGTTGTGTGGGTTTCTTACATGTTTCAGATATTAACCCCTTATCAGATAATATGGTTTGCAAATATTTTCTCTCATTTTGTAGATTGTCTTTTTGTTTTGTTAATTGCTTTCTTTTTAGTTTGTTACAGTCCTACTTACTTATTTTTGCTGTTGATACCTGTGCTTTTGGTGTCATATCTAAAAAAGTCATTGCCAAGACCAATGTCAGGGAGCTTTTTTTCCCCTATATTTTCTTCTAGGAGTTTATGGTTTCCAGTCTTACATTTAAGTTTTAGATCCATTTTGAGTTAATTTTTGTATATAGTATGAGACAAGGATTTAATTTTATTCTTTCGTATGTGGGTATCTAGTTTTCCCAGTACCCTTTATTGAGGAGACTTTTCTTTCTGTGTTGTGAGTTCTTGACCCTCTTGTCAAAGGTCGGTTGACCATGTATGCAAGGGTTTATTTCTGGTTTCTCTGTTCTGTTCCATTGGTCTTGGTGTCTGTTTTTATGCCAGTACCATATTGTTTTGATTACCATAGTTTTGTAGTACAGTTTGAAATCAGGGAGTGTGATGCCTCCAGCTTTGTTCTTTCTTAAGATTACTTTGGCTATTTGGGGTCTTTTGTTGTGGTTCCACACAAGTTTTAGGATTGTTTTTTCTATTTCTGTGAAAAATGCCATTGGAATTTTGATAGGAATGACATTGAATCCATAGATTGCTTTGGGGAGTATGGATACTTTAACAATATTAATTCTCATTGTAAAGATGATAATTCATTTTATGAGGCCAGCATTAACCTGATATTAAAGCCAGATAAGGATGCTACAAGAAAATAAAATTATAGGCCAGTATCCCTGATGAACACAGATGCAAAAATCCCCAATAAAATACTACTAGCAAACCGAATTTAACAGGGCATTACAAGAATAATACATCATAATCAAATGGGATTTATCCCTGGTATATAAGAATGTTTCAACATATGCAAACCGGTAAATGTGATACACCACATTAACAGAATGAAAGATAAAAATCATATGATAATCTCAGTAGATGCAGAAAAAGCATTTGACAAAATTCAATATCCTTTCATGATAAAAACCCCTCAACAAATTAGATATGGAAGGAAAGTACCTCAACACAATAAAGACCACGTATGACAAGCCCACAGCTAACATCATACACAACAGTGAAAAGCGGAAAGCTTTTCATCTAAGATTGGGAACAAGATAAGGATGCCCACTTTTACTACTTCTATTCTACATAGTAGTGGAAGTCCTAGGCAGAGCAATTAGGCAAGAGAAAAAAGTATAAGGCATGCAAATCAGAAAGGAAGAAGTTAAACTGTTTGCAGATGACATCATCTTATATATAAAAAACTCTAAGGACTCCACCAAAGAACTGTTAGAACTAATAAGTGAATTCTGTAAATTTGGAGGATACAAAATCAACATACAAAAATCAGTTGTTTCTATACACTAACAATAAACTATCCAAAAAAAGATATTAAGAGAAAATCTCATTTGCAATAGCATAAAAAAGAATAAAATACTTAGGAGTAAATTAAGCCAAGGAGGTAGAAGGCCTATTCATTATAAACTGTAAAACATTGATGAAAGAAATTGAAGACACAAATACATGGAAAGGGCCTGTGTTCATGGATTTTTTTTTTTTTAAGGCCTTTCCGTTAGGTCGGGTGATACGTGTAATGTTCACAGAGAAAGCAAGTAGTCCCCTTTTTTCTATATTCATTTTAGATCTTCTTTGCTGAAGTAACAGCTTGTTATAAGCATGAGTGTGGAAAAGAGATTTTTATACGTATTTAAAGAACATCAGTAATAAAAACATTTCCCTAGCTATGACAAAGAACAGCCTTTGTTTAAGGGTTAGGTATGTCTAAGGAAGTGACTCTTGTTAAGAACTAAGGAATAAAATATAATTCATCTTATCTTGTGTAAGGAAAACTGTCCCAACTTGAAAGCCGCTGAGTGCCTAATTTACATTTAAAGCTGAAGTAATGAAGCCTTTATTTTTTGCCAGAAACTCCCATTTCTCTCCCAAATACATTCTCTATCAAGAAAAAAAGCTCATTATTTTGCATGGAAATGTGTCTTTGCAGAAAAGCAACATAATTCAGGATGAAGGATTAATTTAAACTTTCTTATGTACTGTTTTGCAGATAATTAGAATTATTTCTCAGAATCTAAAGGTGGGTTTGCAGAGTACAGCAAAAAGAATAGCTTTATCCTGGTGAATTGCAAAGGAAAGGTATAGTCCTTTACTCTTCAGGAGAAAGAGGTTCCTGAAAACTGTGGTTGGATGTAGAAATTAACTCTGAGAACTTTAGATGTCATAGAAACTATAGTTGCAGGAGGTTTGAAGTTTAGAATGTGTCTATGGAAATTCTTAAGAACAAACAGTATTTACATTCACTTAAATCTTCTCAATGTAATACAAATGACCCTTTATACTCTTTTATTTAGTAATAAGGGATCCATTTTCTTTTTCATTTACTATCCCTTAAGAGAAAATTGGCTTTGTTGCAGATAAGCATGCTTTGAGACATTTCCCCTCCTTCACTATGGCTAGTTTTCTTTGACACTGTTCATTGCCTTTCTGATTTTTAAATGGAGAAATTGTTGACGTCCATCTCCCTGGAGCTCCCCACTCACATCCTGCCCCCTCCCGCTGACTTAGATGTCGTCAGAATGTGGCTTCATTCTAAAAATCTTTATTTCTGTTCCAACATTAGCTTTTACCTTCCTTTCCTATTCTCAACTGCAGCTTCATCTTTCTCTAATTATCCCCAACAGGATTGAATCATAGTTTTGTGCAATTTACATATACTGAAACTGAATGAAATTTTTGAAGTTGCCCCAAAAATACACAGAAATAAAATTGAGAATATGCAAGTTCAGTTTAATAAGATTAGATATGAGAAATTGGTGTCATATCCTGCAAGTGTATATGAATATGTGCGCTCATTTTACGTGTATATACAGCCCCCACTCATTTATTTGTGTATGTGTGTGTGTGTATATATATATATATATAAAAATATATATGTAAAACATTTAACCTAAGAAGAACTTGCAATTGTTAAGCTGCTCAAGAACTTTCAGAGGTTCTAACACAGTTGCACATTTCAGCAAAAGCAGGCAATATGCTTACTGTCAATCGGTGGCATAATCATTTATTGAGCACTGCTTTGGATTTGTGAACAAATGGACTTATTATACAGCGTTTTGGAGCCTAAATGGTTCCAAAGACAAAAATCTTCTCTGCTACTCCAGCATAAGGGTTTCAGATCATAAGTAGCAGTCAACTATAAATTCTGGAAGCCAGACCTGTGTCACCTATCCTCATTCTTTGAAACTTGGGGGTATCCTAGATGAGGTAGGAGATGTCACTGACCCTGCCCAACTGGTAGTCATCAGACTTTGGAGGAAGCACAAACAGGTTGGAACTTTTGTTCTGTGAGTACGCTAAACTATTAAAGCCTTGATTGTTTTTGTTGTTGTTGTTTGTTTGGAGACGGAGTCTTGCCCTGTCATCCAGGCTGGAGTGCAATGGCACGATCTCGGCTCACTGCAACCTCCACCTCCCGGTTCAAGTGATTCTCCTGCCTCAGCCTCCCAAGTAGCTGGGATTACAGATGTAGGCCACCGCACCCAGCTAATTTTTGTATTTTTAGTAGAGATGGAGTTTCACCATGTTGGCCAGGATGGTCTTGAACTCCTAACCTCATGATCCACCTGCCTCAGCCTCCCAAAGTGCTAGGATTACAGGCATGAGCCACCACACCCGGCCTGTTGTATTGTTTTTTTAATTTATCCCTGGAATTGGTTTGTGTTTTTTTTAGGAATGATTATATGCATTAACGTTGTGCCACATGCTTCAGATTTTATAAGAAGCTGGGATGTTCCAAGTTCCGTGTTGCACAGAGTTCTTATCCATGAAAAAATGTCCAAAAAGATGGTTTAGCAAGTTTAGGATTATTTCATCCTTATTTGGTATTCTCTATAGTGGGAGTTTTAGAGTGTTTCTTGTGATAATCATTATAGTTAAGATTTATTGAATGTTTACTCAAAAAAGTTGAATTTTTCTACTGGTTTTGGGACTACTTGGGTGAGATATGTGAAATAGATTCAAATATTGAAATATTGAGGTACTCTTATAACAGAAAATATCAAAGCTACTGCCATAGTTTATTAGAAATCAGGAGAAAGACTTTTTATAATCGTTGGCCTGAATGAGCTGAAGTTCAGAGTAAGACTGTGGTCATTATTCATTACCTCTTTTCTTTCAAACACTAGAACTCTTGGGTTTCTGTGGACAAGGCTGCTTTTTAATGGCATGTTCTCCAAACAGCTGTTAAGCACCCCCCTCCCCAATACCACAGACCACATCTGTTCCCACTGTTGATTAGCTAGAGAGTGGAGAAAAGAGAAGCTGTAGCATGTGTAATTACCAGTAATTAATTCTTGTTGAGCCTCCTCATTTCCTTCTATTCTAACTACACCTACTCTTCTTCCTGCCTCTGTTGTAAATTCTGTTTCATGTTGGCTACTTGTGGAAAATAATCTTGATGGTTATACAGCTGTTTTCCTAAAATTTTATATTCACCTAACAGTGAGGCTTTTATTTTTCTTCTGGTGGCAGAATTATTTGATAAGGCATGCCAAATAAGAAAATACCAAAGTAACCAAGCATATCTCTTGGGGCTAGCTTTCCTGCTTATGTTCTTTTACTGTTGATACTATTTCCAACTGTCAAGAAATTATTTTTCAAATATATCCTCTGTTAAAGGAACTATTGCAAGGCATGATTTAGTATGTGGAAAACAAACGTAAGACACAGTCCTGGTCCTCAGTGTTAATGTGCAGTGTATGGAAATATAACTATGTAAATTAACATATATTAATAATATAGTAATTTCCAAAATTGTCAAGATCATAAGGTGGAGGTACTCTTCTACTATTTTTCTTTCTCTTTGGGATAAAGTTGGGCTAATGGAAATTTAAATTTGAGCGTTATTAATATGTCATGGTCAAAGAGAGATATCAAAGGCTTGCTCTTTAAAGAAAATTCACAGCATATCTTCTTATTTACAAGTCTTAAAAGTCTAGATTTTCTGTAATCCCAGCACTTTGGGAGGCCAAGGTGGGTAGATCACCTGAAATCAGGAGTTTGAGACCAGCCTGGCCAACATGGTGAAACCCCATCTCTACCAAAAATACAAAAATTAGCCGGGTGTGGTGGCAGGTGCCTATAATCCCAGCTACTTGGGAGGCTGAGGCAGGAGAATGGCTTGAACCTAGGAGGTGGAGGTTGCATTGAGCCAAGATCACGCCATTGCACTCGAGCCTAAATGAGAAAGAGATAGACTCCCTCTCAAAAAAAAAAAAAAAGGCCTAGGTTTTCAAAAGGTGTTGCTTCGTGTGAGTCTACTTTCAGGAGGATGAGGTTTCAAGAAGACATTTCAAAACTGCTTTTTTTGTTTTGTTTGTTTTAAAATCTATTTGGTCTATCAGTCAAGACCTGGCAGGAAAGAGATGACACTGGGATTAATAGGATTTGATAAAGGGATTGTTCACAAAAATGTGGGCAATTATAGTGAAATCACAAGAGAATTGTGTGAACTGTGGTGCTAGTCATAGGAGGCTTGTTATATGAAGAGAGTCTCTTTTTTGTTTTGTTTTGTTTTTTTGAGACAGAGTCTCGCTCTGTTGCCCAGGCTAGAGTGCAGTGGCGCCATCTCTGCTCACTGCAACCTGTGCCTCCCAGGTTCAGGCAATTCTCCTGCCTCAGCTTCCCAGGTAGCTGGGATTACAGGTGCCTACTACCATGCCTGGCTAATTTTTGTATTTTTAGTAGAGATGGGGTTTCACCGTGTTGGCCAGGCTGGTGTTGAACTCCTGACCTCAGGTGATCCGCCCGCGCCAGTCTCCCAAATTGCTGGGATTACAGGCGTGAGCCACCATGCCTGTCCGAAGAGAGCCTCTTGATTGTGGGTGGATGGACCCCACCATCCCCTCAGAAGAGACCTGTTGCCCTTCCTAATGCCCGTTTGTTTCTTTTTTTTTTTCTTTTTATTTTTCTTTTGAGACTGAGTCTCTCTCTCTCTCTATTGCCCAGGCGGCTGGAGTGCAGTGGCGTGATCTCGGCTCACTGCAACCTCCACTTCCTGGGTTCAAATGATTCTCCTGTCCCAGCCTCCCGAGTAGCTGGGACTATAGGTGTGTGCCACCACGCCTGGCTAATTTTTGTATTTTTTTAGTAGAGATGGGGTTTCACCATGTTGGCCAGGCTGGTCTCAAACTCCTGACCTCAAGTGATTTGCCCACCTTGGCCTCCCAAAGTGCTGGGATTACAGGCGTGAGCCATCGTGCACGGCCTTCCCTGTTTAATTCTTCTTAGCATCTCCACTAAACACAAACCAAGAAAGGTGATTTTTCTCTTTGTTAGAACTTCTTAGGAAAACTTCACTATTCTCTTATTCCATCTGTTTTGGGGTTGAAGAGAGCTGTTATATAAGAAGTTATTGTTAGGGTTTCTTGTATTCCTGTTGTAATATTCTCAAGCTGATATATTTGTGATAGATCAACAAAGCAGTAGGTATTTTGTACCGCTACCTAAGCAATAAAAGCAAGTATGTAATGCTGTAGTACCAGAGTTGTGGTTTTTCCCCTGCACAATATATTAACTAAGCAGAAAATTTAAAAGAACAAAGACAATAAAAGTAATGTTTGTTAGTGGTAGTTTGAGATATTTCAGGAGAGATGAGATGTGAAGAAAAGCAATGGCCATATTTAGAAAGCTGCCTCAAACCCAAGAGTATCTATTGAAGTAAACTTGATGACAGACTTTTTTCCTCTTCATGAATCATTGTATTCCTATAAAAGCGAAAATTCCTCTTCATCTAAACAAATGGCTTCCACATCTGTTTTCTTAGTTTCTCAAAAGGGTGTCTTCGGCTTGCATTTTTTTTTAAAAAGTGTTTATCTGTTTAAATTGAAATATCGTCAAAAGCAGTTTATACATCAAAATCCAAGTTGGTCTTCAGCTTGTAAGAATTAGTTGAGAATTATCTGGTGGTGATGGTAGTGGTATAGGGGAAAAAAGAAATCACATTTTGTATTCTGCATAGGTAAGTAGTTCTTCCTAACCATATTCTTTAAATTTTATTGACTTACATTTAATTTTACATGCTCTTTGGTTTGGAGGACCGATTGACTAGGAAACTTGATCGTTGAGAGCACATTCCAACGTTTTAATGCTCTGGGTTCTGAAAGTAAGTATTTTAAAAATTAGTAGCTGGAGAATAATTCTGTTAGTCCCATTGACTAGGAACTGATCGGTAGTTGGTTTGATTCTTCTCTTGCTCCCGTAATCAGTTTCCTTCTACCATGTCACTAAGAGAAACACACTTATAACTGGTTTGTAAATGTTTTATGTGCTTTTCTGAAGCGCTTTTTCAACTCCCAGTCTCCTGTGAATTTGTATACTCTCAATGGTGTTGGTTTTATCTTTTTTAATCTTTAATCTCTTCTTGGGTGACAGGCCACCATGCCCTTGAGCCCATCCTGCCATTTAAAAATAAAGAATGAGAAGCAGCTGAAATGCTGGCTCTTTTGCAGCTGACAGGAATCGGATCTATTGCTTAGATTCTTTATCTGGGTACAGACATGCCAGTGGTGTGTGGCTCGTTCTAGCCATGCCATTTGCAGTCACAAGGTTTAAGAGGATGGGAGTAGAGGAAGTTGTCTCCAAGAGAAAGAAAGATTTTTTTTTTTTTTTTTTTTTGGATGTAAAGGTCAAGGAGAAAGGCTGTAGATCAGCACATGGGTTCCCACTGCAGGTCACAGGACTCCTGGCTTCTTACCACCCAGTGGAATGTCTGGGCCATGATAAAGGTGTTTGTCTTTCCGAAAAGGTTGCATAGGCTCCTCCCACCCCCATCCACCCCACAGCTGTCTGTTGTGTCTGAACAGTGGCTTGCTCTGAGGTTAAAGGTCCATGAAAACTGTGAGACATTTGATGTTATAAAATCTAATTAGTGACAAAAGCAATTAATATAATCACTTATGACTTAGTTTCTCTGGAAGGGTATACTTATCTTTATTGAATAAGTATAAATGGTAACTGCTAGCAAATGGCACCAAACTTAACATAAAATAGAACTACCCCCACCTCTCTCCTCCTCTCCAGTGCAGAAGAGAGGTAGTGAAAAGGGTGGTTATGTAGGTGTAGAGGGCTCTAGGAGGCTCTTGTGACTTGATTGGTGTTCAGTCTCCCTGTTGAGCTCATCAACATGGCCTCAAGGAGGGGAGCTATTGCAAAGGTTTTGCCTGCTGTTTGTTAAGCCACAGCTTGTAGTTTTGGTTGCACATGACAAAGCAAGGTGCTCTCCTTTTTTGACCTTGTTCAGAGGCTTAATACAATTATTTGTATTAAGCACTAGCCACCTGTTAGGATCATTCTCATTAAAGGTCACTGTGTGGTGCCTGACTGTCTGACTATGGCAGCCTGCATCAGATTTGCTAGTGGCCCCTGGTTTGTGTGACACCTGCCAATAATAACAGAAAGAATGGAGATATAATAGTTCAAAGGGAACAGAAGGTACTAGAGGAGGAATGAGGAATCAGGAGAACCACGAAGCACCTGCCACTCTAGCACCATTACCATGGTTTTTGGTGCTAACTTGCCTAGTCTCCCTTTTCTCCGGCTACCCTTTCAGTGAGCTGTGCCAAGCATTTCAAAGAGTTCTGTTATTGTCTACATGCTGATATTGCTTTGGTTTATTCATATTAACATATTGCATCCCTGTTAAGCATTGAATTTCTTGTACCTGAAATTCCTTACATCCCCTCTGCTGAACGTCTTAGCTTCTGTCTGCTTCTCTGTGATCTCCATTGAGATGTTCCACAGGCATATCCTATTCAGTTCCAAAACTGCCCTTGCAGTTCTGCTTGCCAACCTGTTTCCCTTCCCTGATTCCCTGTCTCAGTGAATGATGACACTGTTTACCCAGTTGTTAAGCCAGGAACATGGGTATCATTCTTGACTCCTATCTCTTCCTAATGCCGCAAATCCAGCCCAGTGCCAAGTCCTGTAGATTCCACTTGCTAAATATCTGTGATTCTCTATCTCCAGTGTCACTGCAATTATGCTATTCAGGCCTCATTACATCTCCCTGGACACTGCCCCCCTCAAGTATTCTCCAGATGTTTTATAGCCAGAGAGAACTCCTTAAACTGCCAATCTGCTTATGCCACTCCCCAGTTTAAAGTCCTTAATGTGACTTACAAGGCCCTTCACAATTGGGCCTCTCTCCCACCCTCTCTCCATTTCCCCTGAACATCCTAGCCTCAACCATACATTTTATTTTCTTTGCCTTTGTAAAAAAAAAAAAAAAAAATTGTTTTTTTAAAACTTATTTATTTATTTTTTTTTACTCACCATTCAGCGTTTCCCTGTGTTCTTTGCATCTTCACAAACACTGTTCTTCCATCCTCCTTTTCCTGTTATTCCGTATACTCACCTTCCCCTTATACATTATCTGTTTTTATGGACTTTTCTCTAACTCCTGCCCCAGGGGCCCCTGTTATGTACATGTGTGTGTATGTAGTATGTGTGTATTTTCCAATTGCCTATTTGGTTCTTTGCTCTACTGGGGGTTATGCCCTATAAGAGGGAAGGGATCATGTCTGAATCATTCACATTTGTGTTCCCTATGACCTAAACCTAGCACATGAGAAGAGTTTAGTAAATATTGTTGGTGTTTGAATGAATGAGTTCCTTCTTGAGGTTCTAAATGACAAGAGAATATAGTGCTTCCTATAATTCATATCAAATTCTTGAGCCTTGGCCAAATTAGAGAGTGGAAATGCACAGGCTGGGTGCAGTGACTTACACCTGTAATCCCAGCACTTTGGGGGGCTGAGGTGGGAAGATTGCTTGAGTCCAGGAGTTTGAGACCAGGGTAGGCAACATAGTGAGACCCTGTCTTTAAAAAAAAAAAAAACTTAGCCAGGCTTGGTGGGGTGCACCTATAGTCCCAGCTACTTGGGAGGGTGATGTGGGAGGATTGCTTTAGCCCAGGAGGTCAAGGCTGCAGTGACCCAGGATTGCCCCAGTGCACTCCATTCTGGGTGACACAGCGAGACCCTGTTTCCAAAAAAAAGGCAAAGTCAAAAGTGAAGGAGACTGCTTTTTTTTAAAGCAGTGAGTAGCCAAACCTCATATATCCTTTATACTGCTTCTTCATATTCTGTATCTCCATCCTAAATTACTTTTCTCAACTTGATCTCTGTTTGATTCAAAATTTCTCTGGATTCTTCCCAGCGAAAGTATAGAATATAATGGGACCGGAGAAAATGTGATTGATAAATGGGAATATGTCATTTGATTGATTCTTAAGTATATAGTTGACCCTTAAGCAACATGAGTTTGAACTGTGTGAGTCCACCTATACATAAATGTTCTTCCACCTCTGCCACCCCAGAGTCGGCAAGACCAGCACCTCCTCCTCCTCAGCCCTACTCAACATGAAGATGATGAGGATGAAGACCCTTATGATGATCTACTTCCACTTAATGAGTAGTAAAGATATTTTATCTTCCTTATAATTTTCTTAGTAACATTTTTTTCTATACTTTATTGTAAGAAACCATTTTTTTCTAGTTTATTGCCCACCTCCATATTGTAAGAAGAACAATTTTTCTCTAGTTTGTTGTTTATATGTATATAATACATATAAATATACGAAATAATGCATTACCCGTTTATATTATTGGCAAGGTTTCTGGTCAACGGTAGACTATTAGTAGTTAAGTTTTAAGGGAGTCAAAAGTTATACATGGATTTTTGACTGCAAGGGGATTGGTGCCCCTAACCTCCGCATTGTTCAAGGGTCAACTGTATTTATTCTAGAGGCATGCCTGAACATGTGTCTACAACACATGTTTCTCTGGACAGTTGAACACATTTACATCTCCCTAAAACTAGACCGTCTTTCTCAGAAGATTTTTTTTTAAAGTGGGACCCCTCTGTATTTTAAGCTAGCTCATAGAATCTGTTTGTTGAACTTACAGTAGAATGGAAGTGGGCAAGGGATGCCACTTTGTAAAAAAATAAAGAGTTGTTTTAAGAGGCTGTCTAGAAAGTGTGGTCATGATAGAACATAATTTAGTATTTAGCTCTGGTACTGAGCAAGGGAATTACCCTCTGAGGTGTTGGGCTTAAAACGTTCTCCCTTATCTCACTTCATTTGAAGAAGAGAGTAATTATGGACACTCCAATGGCTATTTTGTCACACATTGACCCTAAAAAGGAGCTTTCTAGAAATCAGAATGCTTCTGTCAAAATAGTGACAGCACCACCTTGGTCACTGTCCAACTTCAGGTTCTCCAGACTACCAGCTGTGTGCTCTTCCGGGATTGAGCTTCAGACCAGGTGCTTAGTAATGACAAGGGACAACTTGTTAAATCTGCTATTTGTAGGAGCTGGGAGCTCAAAGTTTTCTGGTCAGATTTTCCCATGACCTCAGTTATAAAGAAAATGTTACAGATTCTAGAAAATGCCAATGTCCTTTTTAGCTGTATTACACTGATTGCAGTGCTTCAGAATTGCCCAACTTCATTAACTGAGCATAGCCAGCCTGACGCCTTCTTCTCAAATAGACAATTATGATCAATTAAGCACTTTTAGGCCTTATAGAATACTTAATTTTATTAGTCAATTATTTGTGCTTTGAAAGAGTTAATGGTAGCTACCCAAGCCATTATTAGAAATTAGAATGTCCCAAAATAGAAAGGCTATTTCCTTTGTGTGTGGTACTGCAGTGGAAAATGCCAAGCATAGTTTTTACTGAGTTAAAGGGTGAGGGAAGGCGGGGTGGGGGAGAAAGTTACATGTAAATCATTTAGCCATTAACCTAATGGGTGGGTTTATAAATCCTATTACTATAAGCCCTTTTCATTTCCACTGAGGCCTGGTGCATGCTTGATCCCACTAATGTAAAATTCATTCCGTCTAAGTGATTACTGAAGTAAGACACTTTGAGTCAATTTTAATCAGGTTGTGTGAAACTTGCTTGAGTGCTGATATTCACTAAAGCATGGACATAGTTTGGCCGTGTCTTAATTAGCCCCCCTGGATGAGTTATATGAGGAGTCAGTCAGGAAGCCAAATCTCTGAGCCTTTTCACATGTACATGTTTCTGTGAGCAAAATAAACTGTAGGTAGGGGCTGAAAACACCCACCTCAAAAGCAAGGGGCAAGGACCTTTGGGTGAGAGTGTTTCTAATCTTAATGAAAATTGTGAATGTTAAGAAATCTGAAAGTTCTATTCTTACGGTGAATTGGAGCATCCTCAATGGTACTTCTATTTAAACAAATCAGAATTTCAAGTTTGATTAAATATGTGGATCTTCTTTCTAGAAAAATGTACGTAAGCACACATTCAAATCTTTGCTGACAGTTTCAGGGGATTTTCAGATTTCTTGACCTTAGGTTAATACCTACTGCTCCAGTTTTAATTTTAGTATCTTAGGTTTTTTTTTTTTTTTTAACTGGGGATATAATATTTAAGATTGTATAGGCTCATATTGAGATCTTGTGTCAGTGAGTAGATTTGGTTCAAGTGTACTTTAAGGCCCGTCGTACAAGCTGTCCGCTGTCCTGTGTCAGATATAACCCCAAGAATGGCAGCAATACTTGTAAATTCAAGTGAAACGTATAGGACATGAGCTTCTAAACTGGAGGTTGGAGTGGAAGAGGAATGGAGAATAAGAATGTTGTGAAAGGAAGGTTTCTTTAAAGGTGAAAACTGAGTTCTTAAAAGTCAGCATGTAAAGTGGGTTTTTAAGAATCCACAGGATGAATAAATAGTCATGCTGGGGACAAGAAATTATAAGACACGTTATAAGACAGGGAAGAAATTAACTTTTCCTTTCACACATTCAAAGGCATAGTTTGTGGTATTTTAAGTTTTGGGATCAAAATAATAGCTCTGTCAAATTGTAGGGCAATAATGGAGAGATACTCATAAATAGTATTAAATTTGTCTTTTTGGGAGGAGAAGCCTTTCAGAAATTGTTGTTTATTCAGTATGTTTTATATTCTTCACACATGAGCTACCAGAAGGTCTAGGTTGTAAATTAAGGATTTAAAACAAAATCAGTTTATCTGGAAACTATAGTTGTATGGGAGAGGTACACTTATAGTCAAGTTTATAATTAATGGGCCTTTGTCATTGGAATAGAAATTCTTTTCTCTTGAGTGAATATTTGTTTATATAACATGCATTGTGTTTGAAGGTGGGATCAAAACTGATTCACTCTTCATTTCTTGCATGGAAAAAGCCAGCATTTAAATGTGTACTGTGTGGGGGCTTAATTGCTGCTTTTTGTAACCAACCTTAGGGTCCTGTTGTTATGGAGATGCACTTACTGATCGATAATGGCTTTGCTCTTCTCAAGCTGGACCACTAGGAGTTTTCCTCCTTTTACTAGAGCCTAAAAAATAAATATTTATTGAATTATTACTTTGTGCCAGGCATTTTGTTAGGTTTAATGCCCATGATATGATCTCTGCCTATAATTTGCTTATGGTCTCTTAATCTTACCTTTCGTAATAGAGTGGTGTGTTGTGGTATGCACAGAGTACTTCGGGGGATACATAGGACTAGGATATTTGTTAATATCATTCGGTTGAGGAGTCTCGAGAAGGCTTTTCTGACAGTATTAAGTTCCTTGTGAAATAAGTAGATTTTAGGTAATAATAACCCTTAACATTTATTGAGCTCTTATGTCCCAGAGACCATACAAAACAAAGTACATACATTGTTACATTTAATGCTCACAGTAGCCCTGTTAGGAAGCTTCAGTTGCTATCTCCATTTTACAGTTGAGGAATTGGAAGGTTAGAGAGGTTATATTGTTTGCCTGAGGTCATCGCACAGCTTATTAGCAGTGCTATTAAGGCTTTGAACTCAGGTAGCCTATATTAGGGTTTTCCAGAGAAACAGAGCCACTAGGAGAGATGGTGTGTGTGTGTGTGTGTGTGTGTGTGTGTGTGTGTGTGTGTGTGATTTATTGTGGAGGCTGTCAAGTCTGAAATCTGTAGGGCAGGCCGGCAGCCCAGGGAAGAGTTGATGTTTCAGCAACAGTTTGAAAGCAGTCTGCAGTAGAATTCCTTCTCCCTTGAGGGACCTCAACCTTTTTGTTTTAGGGCCGTCAACTGATTGGATGGCGCCCGCTCACACTGTGGTGGATATACTGCTGTACTCAAAGTCAACTGATTTAAGTGTTAATCTCATTTTTAAAAAATACCTTTACAGTGACATCTAGACTGGCGTTTGACCAAATATCTGGGTACTGTGACTTAGCCAAGTTGACACATAAAATTAACCATCACACAGCCTAACTTCTCAACTCAACATTTTTAACCACTTGAGGAAACAGCATGTAAAAACACAGAAGCAAGAAGAAAAGCACAGCCTGTTTAATGAACCTAAAATATTTTGAGAGGGCTGGATTGAAGGTGCGTGTAGGAAGTGTTAGAAGATGAGATAGGCCTCAACTAGATGAGTCTCAAGGACAGGCTCAGGGGTTTGAATTTTATTTCAAGAAGTACATTTTATTATAGAAAGAACACTGGCGAAGTATGAAGATAGGCTTGGGAGGTAGTGATGCTAGAGACAAGTAGGCCAAGAGAGTGATGGATGTCTGAAGGAAGGACATGGGAATGCAGAAAAGGTGCCACATTGGAAAGATGCAGTATAGTTAGTGTAGCATATGTGGGCTCATTGGATTAGAAAGGAAACCATTTGGGGCCAGGCGCGGTGGCTCATGCCTGTAATCCCAGCACTTTGGGAGGCTGAGGAAGGTGGCTCACCTGAGGTTGGGAGTTCCAGGCCAACCTGGCCAACATGGTGAAACCCCGTCTCTACTAAAAATACAAAAATTAGCTGGGCGTGGTGGCGCCTGCCTGTAATTCCAGCTACTTGGGAGGCTGAGGCAGGAGAATTGCTTGAACCTAGAAGGTAGAGTTTGCAGTGAGCCGAGATCGTGCCACTGCCCTCCCAGCCTGGGCGACAGAGCAAGACTCCATCTCAAAAAAAAGAAAGAAAAAGAAAAAGAAAAGAAAAATAAAAGATAGGAAACCAGTCCTTTGTTCTGGTTGAAGGTTTCTGGAGGGGCCAATTATCATGTTTGGAGCTGGTTAAGGGTTTGGAGGAGATGGGTGGGATTTAGAATGAATGCTTATGGGACCAACAGTTGAATGTGTGCCTGGAGAGAGAAAATGCTGTCATCAGTGTGTATCACTGATTCTCAACCGGTGCAGTTTTGCTCTTCCTAGGAAGTGCTTGGCAATATCTGGACACAATTTTGGTTGTCACAGCTGGAGAGAAGGAGAGCACACAGGCATATGTGTGCACTCATACTACTGATGAAATCTAGTGGGTAGGGGCTAGGGATGCTGCTAAACATCCCACAATAGACACAGGATAGCTCCTTATAATAAGTAATTATTCAGCCTAAAATGTTAATAGTACTGAAGTTGAGAAATCTTGATATATATGTAGATGTGTATATATACCCCCTAAGTGTGGAAAAGAGATCTCAACAGGTGTTGGATGTTATTATGTATTTTAAATGTACCCACTCACATTAAGTGCATAAAGATGTATCCAGACAACTTGTGAGAACTTACATGTTTCTAGTTATTTTACAACCACATAGCCCTCAAAAGCAACCTAGAATATGGAAATATATCCTCACAATGCTAATTATCCTTGTTAGGTACAGTAGTACCTCCTTTTCCTAATATTGAAGAAGTAAATGTGATTGAAATACAAACCAACCAAATATAATGACGAGACATTTCTACATGTCAAGGTTGGATTCTAGATTTTTAGATCTGTGAGGAATCTCAACCTCTTCATTTTATAAATGAGGATACTGAGACCTAGAAAGGGAAACCAGCTTGGTCCCAAATCACTTAGCTGGTAATTGGCAGTTTAAACAAGTGCTCTGATTTCAGACCCTATACTTAAAAAAAAAAAAAAAAAAAAAACACGAATATTTGTATAACATTTTATCTTTGCAAAGCACTTTTTAAGCCTATGGTTCTTTTTATTCTTACCTAGCTCAGGGAACAAGGTGGTAATATCACCCCAATTTTAGAGAAAGTAAAACTAAGGTTTAAAGGCAGTAAGTAGCCCAGTATCACAAAAGTGTTAAGTAGTGAAGACAGAAAGTACCATGCTTATTAAATCCATAGCCCATATTTCTTGAACATTTTTAGAGAAGACAAAATCTAAGAATAACAGAGAATAGGAAAAAGACAATCTAATAGAATAAGGGTGAAATAAATGTTCATCAAGTGGGAGAACTGAGTAGCACTGAGTCCTGCTTGGCTGTTGCTGAAATTTGGAATGTGGAACGCTTAGGTAATGGTTGGATTATCAAATATCATAATATTTATATTAATATTTCACCTGCCTTTCTCTTTCCTAGCCTTCAAAACCATTTATATTTTACTACCCCTGTTATGCTAGTGTATTGTTTAATTTCCAGTTTATTTCTAATTTTATATCATCTTTAATGGAAGAATCCTAAAGCAATTGAGATTTCAGTTGTCATTCTGTGCATTATTTGTTTAGAATTTCACCTTACTCAACATTTTCTTAACTTGTAGGATTTTCTTTGTGTTTAATATCTGCATCATACACCAAAGTGGGTTTCTCGTTAATATGTAATACTATAGTAGACATATTTTTGGAATAGGACCTTGAAACTTTTTTTTTAAGCTGTGGAAAGCTGGTGTTTTCTCTCTGTTGTTTAGTATTAATAAATACTCTTTTAGTCTGTAATAGCATCTAAAAACATTTCATAACCTTTGGATGCATTGTAATACAACAGTATTTTATTTTAACAAAATACAAAGACTCAGGTGTTATCCTGAACTTATTAGGAGAACCTACAAATACACATCTTAGTAGTAGTTGGTCTTAGGTTGTTGCTGTTGTTAACCTTGGCACACAAAAGAAACATCTTTCTGCTTAGTAAACCATATCGTGGGTATATTCATGGACACATTATTTTGTTTAGAAAACAATTTTTGATACACATCTAAATTTCCTTTCTAGTTCCCACTACCCTTTTCCAGCCTTCAGAAGCTCAGACTGGGGTTAAAATTCCTTTTCATATTATTTTAATTATTGCTCTCCCCACCTCCACCCCTTTCCTGTTTCCCCCTCCTCTTTTCCCCTAACGGCACTGTTCTGCAAAGCTTGCAATGATTGATGTGATGGCAGTGCTGTCATTCTTTTTAACCAAAAAAAAGTCATTTTTGTTCTAGTTATTTTAATAGAGTCCCATTAAAGATGTATTGCTGACTGAAATATCGGCGTGAAGGGCTCTCACTGAGCTGAGCCCAGGAATTAAGAAGTCAGGAAATCGGCTGCTGCATTGCAAGAGAGCCTTGTGTGACACCGAGTCTCCTGATTGGGGAGATCATTACTGCTATTATGACTCGACTTGCGTAGGAATTTTAAATTCCATCTGAATGTCAGTAATAACCCTCTTAGCAAATTATCCTGAATAAAATCACGAAGGCATTTTATATAATAGGTGTTGAATTACTGGATAGATTTGCTAATTAAATACTCTTTGTTCTGCTGCAGTTGACATTACAGGGTAAGATCTTGAACAATTATTCTCAACAGCTGTACTTTGTTAAGGGAAAAATTAACCACAAAGTTTATTTTTTTACACTTGAAGTTGGCAGATTTTTGAAATGTGCTTGAAAAAAATTCCATCATCCAATTGGTAATGAGTAGATAAATATGCAGGTGTTGCTGTGAAATCAGATAACTGCAGACTGCCTTATTAATGAATTTAGCAAGCCTTTATAGCCCTGTTTTCTAGCCGCTAGCACTTACAAAATGATTTTCTGTCAGAATGGGCAGCTTTAATATTACACTTGTCACTTCAAAGTGAACTTATGAATGGTCATCTTGTAATCATTGTACCTTGTGTCTAGTAGACCTTTCTGGGTACTTGTGGCTATTTTTAAAATGTGTTTCTTCAATGGGGAAAATATCTGTAATGTACAAGTTTTTGATTGTTCACTTCTAGAACATTTATGTAGCATGAGTTTTTTTTTTTTTTTTTAAGAAGGTAGCGGGACATAATGAAAGGAAAGTGAAACATAAAGTCCAGCTTCTGGATCAAGCTTTTGGGCAAAATCTCAGAGCCTGATTTTCCTCATCTGTCAGTTGAGATTTATAACACTGTGTACCCCTTAGGATTATTCACTTAGCATTCTATAAATATTTATTAACAGCTCCCATGTACCAGGCCGTCTGGTAGATAGTAAGAATTTGGTAGCTCCCTGGGTAGATAACAGCTGAGCCTTCCCCAGTGAGCAATTTGAATTGAGGGCTGGACTTGAGGGCAACTTTTGAGTGTTTCTGCTCATTAGCACTTGGATAAGCATTGGACTAGAGAGGTCACTGTGATACCCACCATCTAGAACTGCTTAGTGAAGAAACATGAGAGGTTAGGGGTCAGACTGGTTGTGGGTTGTCTTGTATAGAATGGGCTGAAGAGTTGACAAACTGTGGTGAGGACCTTGAACCTGAGACAGAACATTATCATCAGCTACTGGTGAGGCCCACTGAAAAGATGGTGAGGTCCACAGAAATCGGTACAACCTCTATAGAGAGCTATTGGGTTATATTTATTTTAAAAATTTGAAACATAACAACATTTGACCCAGCACACCCACTTGTAGTAATTTATCTTGTTACTGGTAGATTTGTAAATTACGCATGTATAGGGATTATTTGTTGAAGTATGGTTGTAATGGTAAAGAGTAGAAACAACCTATATGTTCATTAATAGAACACTAGTTAAATAAATTATGTTCTATTTATACAGTGGGGTACTATGTAGTCATTAAAAAAGAATAAGGCAGCTCTTTATGTGTGAATTTGAAACAACCTCTAGGATAAGTGCTAGGTGAAAAAAGCAGTTGCAGCATAATCTATAGTTTACCATTTCTGCAAAAAAAGACATCCACCAAAAGGTTTCTGCCACCAAAGAGAAAATTGTTTTGGTAGCAGTCCTCAGGTTATGCATGGCAATGGTTGTGAGTTGGTGGCAGGATGGTGTAGGGGTGGATGATGGATCTGAAAGGTGAAGGTTGCCAGTTCACATTGAAGGTACACTCAGGGATGACATAGTAGATTTGGTGCATGTTGTGAAACAAGAGTAGAAGAAATTGGTTATTGAATATGTGGAGTTGTAGTAAAAGGTTGACAAACTGCTCCTCAGGTATTTTATTGAGGTAACAGTTACGTTATGGTGTTGTCTATTGTGATGAGGAAAGCTAAGCCTGGCTAACTGTAAGAGGCAGAGGGTAAAGAGGACTCTTGATAAGTAGTTCTGTCCTCACTGTGATTAATTTGCCTTGGGTTGGTCTCACTATTGCCCTTTCCGTAAAGGAATTGTCAAGTATTCTCCCACAGTGCATTTCCCTATAATTTAAATGTTAAAAAATGAAGATGAAAAAAATGAAGATGAAGTTGGGGAGAGTGAGTGTTTTTTATGTTAGCTGAATTTTAGTGTCTAGTGGAAAAGTAGTTGGGATTACTACAGGACCTATCAGTCACCTGGCAGACAGTGTTTTGAGTTCCTATTACAGTGAAGTCTGCACTTAGGCACAAACGTGTGGTCTGACCTCCAGGAGCTTGTAGTCTAGTTTGGGGTGGGTGGGTGGGAGCTAATAACATAAAGCATCATTCAAGTACTAGTAAAATAATTCAAACACAGATGAGAGGAGAGAGACAGGTATGGGCTGGGCCAGTCAGCTCATGCAAGAAGGATTTGAGCCGAGGATTGTAAAATTCAATGATAGGAAAAGGACTGGGGAAGGAATTCTGGGTAGGAGACACGCTGCATGAGTGAAGGCATGAAAAGATGAGTCTGTACACAGTTAACTGTTGGAAGACTGGGAGATTTATTCTGTCCAGCAAGAGGATCTATGTAAAAGAATAACAGGCCATACAAGTGGAACAGTGGTTTAGGTGCAGTTGCAGAATTTGGTCTTGACCTTGTAGGCATCGGAGAGACATTGAAAACATTCAGGAGATTGGTAATGATATTCAGGGTGAGTTGATGAGACCTAAAGCCAGTAGAGATGCAAGTTGGTTCATCCTCAGTGACAACTTCATTGCCATGGAGTCAGGCGCTTTCCACCTTGCAGCCGGCCCTGCTTAGCATGTTAACTTGCACCCTAGGCATGGCCCTTCATGGCCACAGTGATGGTTGCCACTGCTCCAAGCAGCCCTCAGTCT
Source organism: Hylobates moloch (assembly GCF_009828535.3). Taxonomy (NCBI): domain Eukaryota; kingdom Metazoa; phylum Chordata; class Mammalia; order Primates; family Hylobatidae; genus Hylobates; species Hylobates moloch. Next base: position 21,654,393 of record NW_026652282.1, read on the forward strand.
AAAAAGGTAGTCCCCCACCGCCTGCCCCCTCAAATCGAGAAGGAAAACCTTTCAGAGAAGCATCCTACAGGAATTCTCCTTACGTTTAATTGGCCAGGATTCTCTTCACATGTGCACGCCTAAACTGATCATTGTTTCCAGAATGGAATTGCTGTGATTATCTTAGTCCAATGGTCCTTAAGCCAACTTGCAATGTAAGAAAACTGTTGGGGCCAGATATTGTTGTTTTTTTTTTTAAGATCCCCAGGTGATTCCACTGTACAGTCATTATTAAAACCACTGGCTTAGCCTAATCAGAATTCACCACCATTCACCACCCCCAGGGTAGGAGAAAGGGCTTCCTTGTCTAAGAACATAATGTTAATACAATGAACATCTGAACAAAACTGGGAGATAGTAATAAAGGGAAGAGGGCAATAAAAAATGGAAAGTAATGGATAGATATAAAAGATACTCTAAAGACAGGATTTACAAAGCTCTGTAATAGGGAAGACAAGAAAGAAATGACACCATGAAGCTTGAGCTTAGTTGACAAGGAGGACTATTGAAGTAGGAGAAAGAAATATAAATGAAGTAAATCTTTATTTGGTCTATTGGAAAAGTGACCTCAGCTTTAGATTGATGCTTTGAAAGATGGGTGATAGCAGAGAGGCAATAGCATGGAGTGACTAAGGCACCATACTCGAGTCAGAATACTTGGATTCATGTCCTTGTTTTGTCATTCTAGGACACTAATTTCTCTTTGTCTTTTGGCATCTAACAGAAGAGGATATTAATAGTAGCTACCCCTTGGAGATCTAGGGGAATGAGAAAATGCGCAAGGTGTTCCTTGCACAGCATCTAGCACATGTATTTTAAACACACCCCCCCCCCC
>NW_026652282.1:21655418-21661222 GCF_009828535.3 Hylobates moloch
CCCCCCCCCCCCACACACACACTTTCTCTCTGAGTCCTAATAATGTCATATTACTATTTTTTAAGAGGCTGTTTGTTAAATATGTGTTACTTCTGATCTGGCTCAAAATAATTTATATCAGTTTTTATTTCTATCCACACTGTAACCTAAATATCTCTGATCTGTAGCTATATGGGCCTGGGGACAGACCCATCAACAGATATCCATGTTTGTCTTTATTCACTGAATGTTTCTTGAGCCCCACCTTTTTACTGGGTACTGGGGTAGCTCCAGGCAATATAGTGAAAATCTATCTACTCTCTTTCTTCAATGAATTTAGTCTAGAGAAGAATTTTAAATGTAGTGTGCTTTTTTTTTAACTTTTTAAGATCCTGAATACCATGAATAAGAATTGCCAGATTTGAAATGCTTTGTTAAGCTTTTTTTAGGCATGCAGTTCTATTTAAGTATTAGTAATGAGAATAGTTTGCTTTTTTGCCATGTTATAGAGATATTTTATTGTGTGTTTATTAAAGATATATATGTATATATATGCATGCATATCTCTGGCTCAGAATCAGCATAGAGGCAAACTTAGATTACATTGATGTTACTGTTATTTTAAGGGCTGTCGTTAGAAAACCTTCAAGAGGTTGCTATTGAGAAAGAGCTTTAGAAATTCATGGAAATGGCAAATCATTGAGAGTTACCTATCTCTGTGTGCTTCTATTTATGTCTTTATAATTGTGTAACATATTAATCTTGACTTTTGTTTCATTTAGATTTTGATGCATACGAAAGAGATGGTACAAAAGGTAATGTTGAGCATTTTCATTGTATAAAACTTAAATATCATAACTGGTAACGTTTTTGTATTCAAGGAAAATTGTAACCCAAACAGACTGGAAATTGCTTCTTAGGTTGCCTAGTTTACATTTCTAATCCCGCCTAATGGATTACAGCTTTTTTCTTTTACCAGTACTGATATGATCTAGCCCCTGCTTGAAGCCTATATGTGAATGTTTCAAACAAATTAGTAACAGTGCTAATTAGAGTTTATTTCCAGGCCTTTATACTGTATGTGCTCTAGTGTTGTTTGTTATGATTGATTTTTTTTGGCACTCTTCATATTCTACTAAATACTGTTTGCAACTGTATTAAGAATTTAATATGGATTTGTGCCCCTGAATTTATAGAATCCATTATGTTTCCGCTTCTTAAATTGCCATGACCACTAAGCATGTGGTACAGTGGATAAATATAGACCCCATTTCCTAGTCTTTTATTCTCTTTTTTCTCATTATTTAATTTGGTATTTTGTTTCAGTTGAAACTAGACACAATTCCCCTTCCACTCCACTCTTTAAGAAAATTTGAGAGATTTTCTTGATGTCAGGGTGCTTGCCTTTCTGGTTTATAGGGGCTTAATCTTTAATTGTATACCCTGACAATATAAATAATAATTAACATAAACTTCTGAAAAGTCTGTGGAGCCTGTAATTTCTGTAGTATGGAAAATCTTTAGTTTCTTTGTGTGTAATGGTCACTGTGTTTTTGTTAATTTTTATAATTTTTGCTTTTCATTAGATGAATCTTGAAGTTATTTATGGAGATACAGATTCAATTATGATAAACACCAATAGCACCAATCTGGAAGAAGTATTTAAGTTGGGAAACAAGGTGAGATAATTTTATGAAATTATCTGCTTTACCTATTTTTGTGAATTCTGTTTCTAACATGGAACACTATAAATTCATGTATATATGAATGTGTGTGCTTCTGAAAATAATAAACTTGGTGTCTCTCAATTCTTCTATTTTTCTGTCTGTCTTTATTATTTTTTTCTGAGACAGGGTCTCACTCTGTCACCCAGGCTTGAGTGCAGTGGTGCAATCAGGGCTCACTGAAGCGTTGACTTCCTGGGCTGAAGTGATCCTCCCGCCTCAGCCTCCTGAGTAGCTGGGACCACAGGCACTCGCCACCATGCCCAGCTAATTAAAAAAAATTTTTTCTTGTAGAGATTTTTTTTTGCCCAGGCTGGTTTTGAACTCCTGGGTTCAAGCGATCCTCCCACCTTAGCCTCCCAAAGTTCTGGGATTACAGGCATGAGCCACCATGCCCAATCCTCTGGTTTTTTTTTTTTTTTTTTTTTTTTTTTGTCTTGTTTTGTTTTGTTTGTTTTGAGACATAGTCTCGCTCTGTGGCCAGGCTAGAGTGCAGTGGCATATCTCGGCTCACTGCAACCTCCGACTCCCTGGTTCAAGCAATTCTACTGCCTCATCCTCCTGAGTAGCTAGGGTTACAGGCATGCACCATCACGCCCCCCTAATTTTTGTATTTTTAGTAGAGACGGGGTTTCACCGTGTTGGCCAGGATGGTCTTGATCTGCTGACCTTGTGATCCACCTGCCTTGGACTCTCAAGTGCTGGGATTACAGGCATGAGCCGCCGCTCCTGGCCCCCTCTTGTTTTTAATTTCTATTCCGGCTGTTTGTTTCGAGGGTGAAATTCAAAGGTTTTTTTTTTTTCCTTTGAATGGTAGATACATTTTTCCTTTGAAAACAGTCTAAGTGTTTAAGATGTGTTCACATTAGTACTTACTCCATTGTGATTCATATGTCTGGTAGGATTCAGGTGCATTTTATACATAAATACGTACATACATATACACTCACAACTGTAATTTTTACAGGAGTACTTAAAATATATTTGAAAAGTCAAGGGGACATTTAAAAATAATCATTTGTAGCCTCTTAATAGCAATTTGCAATCACAATTCACAGTGTTTTAGAAACACTTGCTATGTTAAGATATTGTCCCAATGAACTAAAACTAAGATATCATCTTACAAACTAACAACTTCCTATCTTTCCCTCCTGGAATATATGGAATTTGAATGGTAGTCGGCTTTCACTTGACAGGAAGCCTGGCACATTGTACTCATACTGGGCCTTGAAAAGTTGAATATTTTACCTGGAGGTGATGTTCTGTGCCTTGACCCTGTCAGAAAGAGCAGAGGACTCTTTATTTGTTCAGCATGTAGTTGTTTGCTTATAGTCAAGGTGTTAGGGGAGGTCTTAAACATTATTTTAATAGTTAAAGTTTGACTTCTTCATTTCTGGTCACATATTTACTTGTTGGACTGTCTATTCACTAACTAACTGAATAGTTTGAAGGCAAGTACTGTATGTATGCATTAAGTCTTTACATTCAACAAGGACTGTTTCATAATTTTCATATATTACCTGGGGCTGATCCAGCCAGTCCTGTCCTTTGGTTGCATGGGATGATCTATTATTGTCTCTCTCTCTCTTTTTTTAAATCTATTTTTGTCCCTGCAGTTTTCAATGTCTTTGCTTTATACCCAGTGTAATATCATGTTACATACAAGCCAAGTAAAATTCCAATGTTGTATGACTTCAAGTTCTGTTTAGATTAACTCTTGGGAATTTGTAACATGTTTATCTTCTCCCTATTAGATGTTTGAGAAGCTAATATTAATATTTGAAATTTTCACAGGTAAAAAGTGAAGTGAATAAGTTGTACAAACTGCTTGAAATAGACATTGATGGGGTTTTCAAGTCTCTGCTACTGCTGAAAAAAAAGAAATATGCTGCTCTGGTTGTTGAGCCAACGTCAGATGGGAATTATGTCACCAAACAGGAGCTCAAAGGATTAGATATAGTTAGAAGAGATTGGTGTGATCTTGCTAAAGACACTGGAAAGTGAGTTCAGCTTTCAGTTTTGCTTTTCTTGTTTGTCTTTTAAAAATTCAGGTGTGAATGATGTAGAGAATGCTTATGAATCTGCCAAGCACAAGAATACTTCGTTATTTTTATTCTTATTAATAAGAATTATTAATCATTCTTATTTGGAATGGAATTTTATAGGTAGATTAAAACTTAGAAAAAGCCAAATTTGCTCAGCGAGAAATGCCTGCTGTAAGATACATCTCATGAGTTTTTAACTCATGGTAAGGGTAAACCTTCACACTTCAGATCCTTATAGAGTTGGTTTCGTTGATGTTGGTTTGTTTTGCTCTATTGTTGCTATTAGAAAGTGCCTTGTTTTGTGCTCCTGAATCTTCTTAGAGCCTCTTTAGGAACATAATTGTTAAGATTTTCCCATTTTATGGCTTAAAATGTTCTGGGATTCAAAATGGGCCATGGAGTGAGACTTTGTTCCCACCCGTATGATTTGTATATAAATGATTCTTACTAATACCAAGTTAAGGGCTCCTTCTCAAATCCTGTGTGTACCTCAGAATTAGTAAATATCATGATTGACCTCCTAGCTTTGCACCTGAGACTGAAGAATGTGATAATAAGACCTGCCTTTTTAAGGGTCATATTAATGTATAAAGCACCCATTTCAAAATGAATTTTTAGGCCAGGCGCAGTGGCTCACGCCCATAATCCCAGCACTTTGGGAGGCCGAGGCTGGCAGATCACTTGAGGTCAGGAGTTGGAGACCAACCTGGCCAACATGGGGAAACCCCGTCTCTACTAAAAATACAAGTATTAGCCAGGCGTGGTGGCACATGCCTGTAATCCCAGCTACTGTGGAGGCTGAGGCAGGAGAATCGCTTGAACTTTGAAGGTGGAGGTTGCAGTGAGCTGAGATCACGCCATTGCACTCCAGCCTGGGTGAAGAAGCAAGACTCCGTCAAAAAAAAAAAAAAAAGAATTTTTAGGTGCTTCATGTACCATCTTAATTTGTGACCTTGACCAAATCTGAAAGTAGAAGAATTTTTTTCTTTGAAGCTAAATTTCACATCAATTTTAATATTCTGAATGTTGGCATTTAAAAACTTGTTTTCTAGTCTTCCTCTTGCTGTCAAGTTGGGAGATTGAACAATTATTGCTTCTGCAAAACTACTCTTGATTAGGCGAAGTTGACCATCTGAGTATAGGTCACTGTGAGCCTTTTACCAAATGTAAAAATGTTTGAAATGCTTCATTGCCCCCAAATGTACCCAAAGATGAAAGTACTTTGTATAGACTGTGGATTAGAGTGTTCTCTTCAGCTTTGTGTTTTCTAAGAAAAGACACATCATAATAGAAGTAAATTTCTCTTGAGTTAGAAATGTATTAGTAATTAAAGCTATACAAATGTTTTTGTCGGGGTTCTTTTTCTGACAAATTATAATGCAGCTGTCAAACTCTCGCTCTGCATTTTCTCAGAAATGGATAAAATATTGGCTTTCTTACTCCTTTCCTTTTTCTTTTTCCTTTGAGTCTGGTTGAATAACATGAAGTTTTTAAGGAATAGCGTAAGGGAGAACACTGAGCAACAAAATGAAGGTGAAGAAAGAAAAGTTTGAAATCTTTGTTTTTTTAAAAAAATTTATGTAAAGGGCTTCATACTTCTACTCATCTAGCTCATGGTTGCTTTCTCAGGTGGAGACGATATCTTGATATCAGAGATAATGTCTTGTTGCTTTGTGAGGAAAGTGAAATATTTGTCTTCTAAAATTTTAACTTACGAGGAGAATATAACTGCTTGTGAATTTTGTAATTGCATAAAAATATAATGGAGCACATGCTTTTCTTCACATTTTATATAAAATATTAGCTGCCACATAAAAAATGATCTGTATGTTTAGGGTCAAACCCCACATTAGAAGGCTGGCAAACTTTTGGTAGAGTTGGTGTTAAAAAACAAATAGTAACTGCCTTTTCGACATTAACCCTCATATTAGCTCTTACTGTAGCTCTTGGCCACATGTTAATCTAATGGCATTTCTCTTCCTTTCTTCTCCTTTACTAGTAAAATATATTAAAAAATCAACTGCTGTCTTTGTTTCTTGTTTTTTTTTTTTTTTTT
>NW_026652282.1:21661232-21665531 GCF_009828535.3 Hylobates moloch
GGGATTCAAAATGGGCCATGGAGTGAGACTTTGTTCCCACCCGTATGATTTGTATATAAATGATTCTTACTAATACCAAGTTAAGGGCTCCTTCTCAAATCCTGTGTGTACCTCAGAATTAGTAAATATCATGATTGACCTCCTAGCTTTGCACCTGAGACTGAAGAATGTGATAATAAGACCTGCCTTTTTAAGGGTCATATTAATGTATAAAGCACCCATTTCAAAATGAATTTTTAGGCCAGGCGCAGTGGCTCACGCCCATAATCCCAGCACTTTGGGAGGCCGAGGCTGGCAGATCACTTGAGGTCAGGAGTTGGAGACCAACCTGGCCAACATGGGGAAACCCCGTCTCTACTAAAAATACAAGTATTAGCCAGGCGTGGTGGCACATGCCTGTAATCCCAGCTACTGTGGAGGCTGAGGCAGGAGAATCGCTTGAACTTTGAAGGTGGAGGTTGCAGTGAGCTGAGATCACGCCATTGCACTCCAGCCTGGGTGAAGAAGCAAGACTCCGTCAAAAAAAAAAAAAAAAGAATTTTTAGGTGCTTCATGTACCATCTTAATTTGTGACCTTGACCAAATCTGAAAGTAGAAGAATTTTTTTCTTTGAAGCTAAATTTCACATCAATTTTAATATTCTGAATGTTGGCATTTAAAAACTTGTTTTCTAGTCTTCCTCTTGCTGTCAAGTTGGGAGATTGAACAATTATTGCTTCTGCAAAACTACTCTTGATTAGGCGAAGTTGACCATCTGAGTATAGGTCACTGTGAGCCTTTTACCAAATGTAAAAATGTTTGAAATGCTTCATTGCCCCCAAATGTACCCAAAGATGAAAGTACTTTGTATAGACTGTGGATTAGAGTGTTCTCTTCAGCTTTGTGTTTTCTAAGAAAAGACACATCATAATAGAAGTAAATTTCTCTTGAGTTAGAAATGTATTAGTAATTAAAGCTATACAAATGTTTTTGTCGGGGTTCTTTTTCTGACAAATTATAATGCAGCTGTCAAACTCTCGCTCTGCATTTTCTCAGAAATGGATAAAATATTGGCTTTCTTACTCCTTTCCTTTTTCTTTTTCCTTTGAGTCTGGTTGAATAACATGAAGTTTTTAAGGAATAGCGTAAGGGAGAACACTGAGCAACAAAATGAAGGTGAAGAAAGAAAAGTTTGAAATCTTTGTTTTTTTAAAAAAATTTATGTAAAGGGCTTCATACTTCTACTCATCTAGCTCATGGTTGCTTTCTCAGGTGGAGACGATATCTTGATATCAGAGATAATGTCTTGTTGCTTTGTGAGGAAAGTGAAATATTTGTCTTCTAAAATTTTAACTTACGAGGAGAATATAACTGCTTGTGAATTTTGTAATTGCATAAAAATATAATGGAGCACATGCTTTTCTTCACATTTTATATAAAATATTAGCTGCCACATAAAAAATGATCTGTATGTTTAGGGTCAAACCCCACATTAGAAGGCTGGCAAACTTTTGGTAGAGTTGGTGTTAAAAAACAAATAGTAACTGCCTTTTCGACATTAACCCTCATATTAGCTCTTACTGTAGCTCTTGGCCACATGTTAATCTAATGGCATTTCTCTTCCTTTCTTCTCCTTTACTAGTAAAATATATTAAAAAATCAACTGCTGTCTTTGTTTCTTGTTTTTTTTTTTTTTTTTGCAGCTTTGTGATTGGCCAGATTCTTTCTGATCAAAGCCGGGACACTATAGTGGAAAACATTCAGAAGAGGCTGATAGAAATTGGAGAAAATGTGCTAAATGGCAGTTTCCCAGTGAGCCAGTTTGAAATTAACAAGGTAAATGTAGCATTTATTGCTGAGCCCAGCTGCTGTCATGTGTTTTTTGCCTCCTTCAGATAGTTGAAGAACCACCTCATCCTTTCAATTGAAATAAATTCTAGCTGGTGATGAAAGCTGCTTAACAACTATCTCACAGATTGAGTATTAGCATACCTCTTCCAGCCACAGGTACTGCCATGTCTGCCACAGAGACCTTCTCTGTCTAGTCCTTACTTTAATTCTTGGAAGACTTGTTTCCAGAGGTCCTATGGAGTGATACAGTTTACATACCGGAGACTGGAGAACACTACTTTCTTCATAGTTCCCCTAAGTGATTGTTGATTGGGGTGTAGGCCTGTAAGCTTATTGTGTGCCTGTGTGCATTCATGTGTGTGTTTAACTTCACAGATGGTGATCCTTTTGGGGACAAAAGTTATTTAGGAACAGTCTTAGTTGTTGAAAATAGGGAATGTTTTTTCTTACCTAATTTGAAAAACAGAATCTTGGTTTCCAAAGTACTGTGTAATAAAATGTTAGGTTACAAATTTATTCCCATTTTCGTACCCTTATATATTCAGAAGCTAATTTTGCAAATACCATGCTACCCATTTTGTGGTAGATTTCGTTGTCAAAGTGCATACAAAAAAAATAAAAGAATCTAATGCTGACAGTAAATGGAAGTTTTAGAATGAAGACTCATTCGTAATACTCTGTGCTAATATAATGCTTGTCATTTTTGCACATTTCTGTACTGTTGAAAACATTTTTATATTGCAGCAATTACAATATGTTATTTAGAAATATATTTTCATTTAACATAAACATTTTCCCACATTTTTATATTACCTTAAAAATCAAATTAATCAGTATATTAAAAAGATGTATCTGTTTCACTGATACATCTTTATTTAAATTTGTTGATTATTAAATGTTTTGTATTAGAAATAACTCTATTAAACATCTTTGTTTATTTATCTTTTTGCATTTGGATGAATTACTTTCTTATTTTAGGTTCCTTGAAGGAAAATATTTGAGTCAAAAGATGTGAATATCTGTATGGCTTTTGCCAAATTGCTTTGTAAAAGGATGATACCAATTGATAATAGCAAAATATGCCGGTTTCACCACAGTTTTGCATGTAGTGGTGATGATATTTAAATAAAACTTTGCTACCATAATGAATATGAAACTGTATTTCACAGTTGCATTGAATTTGCATTTCTTTGATTCCTAGAAGGGATGAATATTTTCTTACAGTTTATGTTTATTCTTAGGTAAGTTGTTTCCTGTACCTTGACTATGGCATCCTTAATGTCATGAAAGAAGACATTTGTTTATACATTAGAAGGGGACAATGTTTCTTGGCACTGGCTGTCCACTTTAAGTGATGAAGTGTACACATATTGGCATGGAATCACTGTGTCATCTAGAAAGTAGTTTCCTTTTAGATTTTGTTTTCTTTCTCAAAAATTTATATGAGTAAGAGTTACGACTTAAGACTTCTTTTGGTCAGTTTTTGCATCAATTCTGCATATCGTATCCCTGATCCTGTCTACCTTCCTAGAAACTTGGGTTTCTATCACAAGGGCTTCCAGGGATGAGTTTGGGAGTGTCAGTCCTAGCATGACTACATAATTGGCAAAATAACACTGAGCACATCTCCTTTAGGATAGTGGGCCCACACTGTAATCCCCTCATATGAATGATGACACAGTATTACTAGTGTGCAAAAAGAAACTTAGAGTCATAGGTATACTGACAGTGTCTGCATTCTTTTAAGCTTTTATTATTGAAATTTCTAGACTTATGTAAAAGTAGAGAGCATGGTATCATGGATCCTCATGTATTCATTACTCAGCTTCAATAATTATCAACTTATAGTTACATTCTGTTATTACCAATAACAATAATAGTTAATACTTAGTGTCTAGTATGATAGGGGCTGTGAATAGATTTTTCTGTGGCAGAACTGAAACTGTGACTTACTGTCTTTATATTCTCCATATCACTTAGCATAGCTGTTGGCAAATAGTAGTTGTTCAGTAAGCATTGAAAGAATTGATTTGCTTGTTTAATCATCCATTCAGCAAACATGGAGTACCTCTTACATACACAATGCTGATTCTGGGATATAAAGTTGAATAAGGAATGCATGGTCCATATTTTCAAGATGCTGGTGGTCTATTAAAAGTATTTACTGTCAGCCGGGCGCGGTGGCTTGTGCCTGTAATCCCAGCACTTTGGGAGGCCGAGGCGGGTGGATCACGAGGTCAGGAGTTCAAGACCAGCCTGACCAACATGATGAAACCTCGTCTCTACTAAAAAATATAAAAATGAGCTGGGCGAGGTGGTAGGCGCCTGTAATCCCAGCTACTCAAGAGGCCGAGGCAGGAGAATCACTTGAACCCAGGAAACGGAGACTGCAGTGAGCTGAGATGGCGCCACCGCACTCCAGCATGGGCAACAGAGCGAGATTCCATCTCAAAAAAAAAAAAAAAAAAA
>NW_026652282.1:21665541-21673519 GCF_009828535.3 Hylobates moloch
AAAAAAAAAAAAAAAAAAAAGTATTTACTGTCCCATTTTTCTTAACTTTTATTTAATAGAGAAGAATTTCTGCAGTGTCGATTCAAGTACAGTAAATTCTGATGAAAGGGCTATCTTTATTGTAGTTCTGTATCTATTTACAGTAAGCTATTTGTTAAAGGTGATATATCCTGATAATCTTTAACATTTGTCTAAATACTTGCACTATTTAAAACTTGTGAGCTATTCAGTTTCTACATTTTACTGCTTCCAAAGGAGAGTGGAATGGAAGAGTCTATGTATGTGACTGGTTGTAGATGGTCTCATGACAATATATATATATATTTTTTTAGGTGATGCCGGTAGGGCTTGAAAATGACAGGTTAAATTAGGGTGGAGACATGCATGAAGTGATGGGATTTACCTTTAGAGATTTTAGCCCTTGTTGCCAAAAGCAACTGAAAAACAGCATGTGTGATTTTGCTGAACTACTGCAATCTTAGCTTAAATATATTTCACAAAGTAACACAAAATACTTCACAGCTGATTTTTATAGCTCTGGCTAACTTGAGCCTAAACCACCAGGAAGCATTTTTTTTTTTTTTAAATGAAGCCTTCTAAAACTAGCTTGTAAAGTCCCCAAATAGCCTACATCTAATAATTGGAAAGTATGTCAGCTGAAATTTAGAATTTCTTAACATTGCACTGAAGAATAATCCATTGAAGAAGATAATGGATTTCTTAAGTACTGTTATATCAGTTAAGATTTTTATATTGTATTACATGTCCAAGACAATCAAAACTTCACGTATTCCAAGTTTGAGGAGATTCAAATACTTGGGAGAGTTTCCTAGGCACTCTGCTACACTGAGTATGGAATTTAGTAAGTTTATATAACTTGGGCATGTGCAGCCATGTTTGAGGACCTGCTTTAGTCTTCTACATCAGCTCTCAGATTTCTTGGTGTTAGGACACCTTTATACTCTTTTTTTTTTTTTTTGAGACGGAGTCTCACTCTGTCGCCCAGGCTGGAGTGCAGTGGCGCAATCTCGGCTCACTGCGAGCTCCGCCTCCCAGGTTCACGCCATTCTCCTGCCTCAGCCTCTCCGAGTAGCTGGGACTAGAGGTGCCCGCCACCACGCCCGGCTAATTTTTTTTGTATTTTTAGTAGAGATATACTCTTAAAATAGTTGAAGACCCTAAGAGCTCGTGTTGATGTGGTTTATCTCGATATTTAGTGTGTTAGAAATGTAAAAACATTTGTTAATTTATTTAAAAATAGCAACAAACTGATTATATAATTACAAAAAATAGCATTTCTTTCTATGAAAAATAACGATATATTTCAAAACAAAGAAAAATTTAGCCTGAGGAGTGGTATCATTTTACAATTTTGCACATCTCTTTAATGTCTAGCTCAGTAGACGACATCTGGGTTTTCATTTCTGCTTCTGCATACAATCTGTTGTGATATGTAGTTTGGGATGAAGTATAGGAAGAAATCCAGCTTAACCCAAATATGTAGTTAGAAAAAGGAGAAGTATTTTAGTATTTTTTTCTGATAGTTGAATGTATTCTTCTTTGATCCTGCACCAGAAGTCTACAGATAGTATTTTCTTTGTAATGTGGAATCTGAAGCCATACCAATGAACTTTTCATGCTCTCTTATATTAAAATCTATTGGTCTCTGTTGTACTTTGAAAGAATATTTTACCCACGTGTGGCATGTTAGTTCCTTGAATTATACAGATCCTCCAAAATAGACACATTCATTGTACAACATCAAAAATTATGTTTTAAAATATTCCTACTTGTATCAGAAAAGTTTTTAAGCATTGGGAAGCTTTCAGGCTCACGGAAGTAGAAAAGTTTTCTAAAATTCTAATTTGCACTTGGAAGCTTGAATTTTATCATTGACAATATATACTGTCAGTTTTTTTTTGTTTTTTTTTTTGCCTTGAAGTGGCAGGCTCACTTCGTTTCTGAGAAATTGTCTGCCAGATACCCAAGTCAGAATAACGGTAGTTTGCCCATTATTCTTTCAAGTAAAAATTATATTCTATGAAAAAGGCAGCTAGTTTAGCTTGCAACTCAAACAGTTGCACAAATGCTTTCCCTTGAGCAATCTTTGTTTTTCAGATGTGCCTTGTGTGTACTTTCTGTTTTATCTCCCAAAATAGTAGACTTGTACTCAAGGGTTGAGAGCTGTTTTTTTTTTTCTTTTTTCATTTACTTTAAATCCTGGGATACATGTGCTGAACGTGCAGGTTTGTTACATAGGTACACATGTGCCGTGGTGGTTTGCTGCACGTATCAACCCATCATCTAGGTTTTAAGCCCTGCATGGGTTAGGTATTTGTCCTAATGCTCTCCCTCCCCTTCCTCCCCACCCCACCGGCAGGCCCCAGTGTGTGATGTTCCCCTCCCTGTGTCCATGTGTTCTCTTTGTTCAGCTCCCACTTATAAGTGAGAGAACATGCGGTGTTTGGTTTTCTGTTCCTGTGTTAGTTTGCTGAGGATGATGGTTTCCAGCTTCATCCGTGTCCCTACAAAGGACATGAACTCCCTCTTTTTTATGGCTGCATAGTATTTCATGATGTATATGTGCCACATTTTCTTTATCCAGTCGATCATTGATGGGCATTTGGGTTGGTTCCAAGTCTTTGCTATTGAGAGCTTTAAAAATAATTCTTACTGCTTCGTCAAGGACATTCTTAAGTGAAAGTGTTTTTTTAACTATGCATGGTGGTGAAGAATACAGTGACTCTTAGTATAGTTTGATAGTACCGTCCTGATTCATATTTATAAGGCACCAGCAGTTTTGCCCACTATTGCTTCTGTATCATCAGTACAGGTAGTATCATTATGAAAATAGTTTTGGTCTCTGGACCCCCTGAAAGGATATCAGGAACTCCCAGGGCTCTACAGTCCACACTTTGAGAACTGGTGAGCTCATCCAGCAGTACCCTGGTCCCCATCCTTTCTCTTGTCTTTTGAAACCTACCCCTTCCAGGGCTAGGTATCCCCCTCCTTTTCTTTGTGCATATTGAGTTCCAGTCTAATAGAATGCGTTTTTTTCTCACCCTTTGCCTTTTTGTTTGTTTCTCTGCCTGGAATATTTTTGCCCCCATTATCTTTTCTTAAAATCTTGCTTTTCCTTCTAGTGCCAGCTTAATTTTTTTCTTCCATGATTTCTGCTCTCAGGTGGAAATCATTCTTACCTTTCTAAGTTCTCTCCATAACACTTTGTTCACATCTCCTTTATGGCACATATAGCTTATTTTAAAGGTTTTTTTTTTTTTTTTTTGGAGGGGAGGTGGAGGGTAGAGAGTCTTCCACTAATAGCAGATGACTGTGTCTTATTCATCCTGTGGTATTTTATAATACTTGAACAAATTATTCTGATAATTATTACAAATGGAGTGAAATAATTTATTCAGCAAATATTTGGCTGCTACTATATATCAAACATCGTTAGGAACACTGTGCACGCAGTTGTGAGCAAGGCTGACATTGTTCCTGTTCTCGTAGTACTTACTTTCTGTTACAAATTCATTCTACCTCTGTAGAGGTTGATTGACAGCATGAGTAAATCCAGTGATTTCTAGTGCCTTTGGGATTTATTAAGGCCAGAGGAGCCTTTGAGAAACAATCATTAAGTCAGAGTAGCCATTATTCATCAGTCCCAACTGATCAGTTAACTCAGTGAAATAATTGCACACATTAAGACTGCATATAACACTGAATTTGTAGTCTTAACTTTTTATGTCTAAGTATCATGTGATATGGCCCATTAACTTATATTTCTTTATTGTTGGGGTTGCATCTAGTTATGTTAGTTATTGAACAGAGGAGAGAGGAGTCTTGAAGATGGGATGTTTAAAGATTCTGTAGCAATATTTTCTACACACAGCTTCTGTCATTTTATATGTTTATGTGGCTAGTATGATTCTAGCAAAGATGTTTTTAGTGTGTATCTGTGCAAGAAGGGTTTTATTTTAAGGCTTAGAACTTTTTTGTTCCCTCTTTTAGGCATTGACAAAGGATCCCCAGGATTACCCTGATAAAAAAAGCCTACCTCATGTACACGTTGCCCTCTGGATAAATTCTCAAGGAGGCAGAAAGGTGAAAGCTGGAGATACTGTGTCATATGTCATCTGTCAGGTAAGCTATTGACATTCATAAGATTCTGATACCTCTTAAGAACTCGAAGTAAAATCCAGATTGCCACAGTGTCCCCAATAATTGATGTTGTAAAGTCTGGTTAGTTTCATAGCATTTAAAAAACATTAGAGGTGTGGCATATGTCATTAGGATTTTCATAAAACATTTATGACAGATTTATAACAGTAGCTACTCTTTTAACCCTAAATTAACTTTAATGCAAATGTAAGTTTCACCATATGTTCAGCAGTAGTCCTCATTTATCTCATTCCTTTTGCAGCAGTTCCCATTATAAATATCAGTGGAATAATGAAAGAATAAATGACATTTTTCCTAGCAAATGTCCAAATAATTATGTGAAAAAATATGTACTACATGATTATACAGAGAAGTTGAGAGATCCTATGAACATACCATATGAGGAAACCACACAATTCCACCAGTTTTTTTTTTCTTCCTTCAAGTGGAGAGGGCCCACCTCCTTACCCTTCCTTCTCTGTTTCACAAGGCACCTCTAGGCCTTCTGGAACACAGTTTTAAACCACTACCAGTTCTTTTGATAATAGCATGCCTATAATGGGTGAGGAGAGAGAGTAAGAGAGAAGAGCAGTTTTTTGACTTTCGAAGCCCTTAAGTACAATTTTGACAAAGAGGTCTCATCCCTTCTATCTGTAAAGAAAAGTCAGGGTCATAGCATTTACCCAAATTCTTTCAAATTACAATGGTATAGACTACTTACCATAAGGTATAATTTATCTGAATAAAACTGTTTTTTTAAAGAAATTAAGAGTTTTATCCTAATGGTTATCGCATTGTGTTGTTACAGTAAAAAAAATTTTTACATAAACCTAAAAATTAATTGCAATATGATTGATATTTGTCAAACCACAATCAATGTGTTTTTAAATCAGAGTCTTTTGAAAATTTAAAAGTAGTCTGCTGATACCTGCTATATGCTGTGGATGTACATAACAAATGATTTAAGTACATGGACGGGAATCAGCACTTGACTCTGTCTCCCCCCTAGGGTTACCCTTGATTAAGAACTGTTACAGAAAGCCAATTCCTGCAGGAAAATATTTCCATAAATGTCTGACTCGCTCAAGCCCTTAATGTGCTTTGCATATTGCCTCTGACAAGTCTCATCTCAAAAAAACAATTTTCATATTATGCAAATAAAGATTTTGGTAAATAGGCTAGGTTTTTTTTTTTTCACTTATGTCTTCGCATACATGGAAAAGCTCTTAGATTGGTAATGACAAGAACAGATGGCAGCATACAACTTTGAAAAATTATATAGGTTCAGTGAAATAGCATTAATAATGAAATCAAGCCACGATTGTGTTTTGGCTAAACCTGCAATGAAGATGTATGGTAACTTATAAAATAGGATGATCATTGTATTTAAAAGTCAATTTTGTGTTCCTTGATGTCTGAATGTTAGGTGTTAAGATTCCTTTTTCTCAGGTCTTATTGATATGCATAGGCTCAAAATGCTGTTGCTAATGTAGTACAGTACATCCAATTTTATGTATTTTTAGCGATTTCCATCCACTGGTATGTGCCTTATTTGCTTTTTAAAAGTATGATTCATATTTCTTTTTATTAACTTATTCTCCTTAACATATTCCAAGAATACCTATAGAACTTTAATTTGCCTTTGTACCCTACCCATGGGACATGCGCCCTTTCAACATGTTTGCAAGCCAAATCTGCCTAATTTTTTTGCTTTTAAGCACTCAAATTATTCTGTTTCATAATGCAGCCATATTTTTAGAATATGCTTTTGAAAATGTATCATAACACTTTTTTTTTTTTTTGAGATGGAGTCTTGCTGTGTTGCCCAGGCTGGAGTGCAGTGGCACCATCTCAGCTCACTGCAACCTCCACCTCCTGGGTTCAAGCGATTCTCCTGCCTCAGCCTTCTGAGTAGCTAGGATTACAGACACGCGCCACCATGCCCGGCTAATTTTTTTGTATTTTTAGTAGAAATGGGATTTCACCATGTTGACCAGTCTGGTCTCAAACTCCTGACCTCACGTGATTCTCCTGCCTCAGTCTCCCAAAGTGCTGGGATTACAGGCGTGAGCCACTGCGCCTGGCCCATCATGACACATTTTTAAGAGGACTGTTTGCTGCCTTAAGCAAGGGTGTCCTCCAAGAATAGCCTATATCCTAAACAGGTTTTGTTTTGTTTTGTTTAAAATTTACATTTAGGAAATAGTACCCTACTGATAACTTATTCAGATGAGTTCAGAGAGTAATGTTTTTGGTATGTAATTTATATTGTAGGTTGTTAACGCATTAAACCTATGTGAATTATTTGCTCAGATCTTAAATCAACTTCCATTTGTTGGCTAGGTTTTAAATCCATAACTATTTAACTTTCATTAGACATAATTTCCATAAGGCATGCCTTTAACATAATTATTTTAAGGGGCCCACTTGTCTCCAGTTTAAAATATTTTCCCATTAGTTTCCTACTAACGATGACTACCTAGTTTTGTATGAATCGACTGCACCTGGTTGTCTCTCTGAAGTATGTACTTTGTGAAGTTCACAAATTACTACATGGGCACTTGAAGAAGACCAGCGTTGCTTCTTAATCTGTTCTTAAAGATGTATGTCACGTATTCTTGCACATACCATGAGGCCCTGCTCAGGTTTGAGAATGAAATCTTTGAAGGTTATTATTATTATTATTATTTTTTAAATTTTGAGACAGGGTCTAGCTCTGTCACTCAGGCAGGAGTGCAGTGGCATGACCACAGCTTACTGCAGCCTTTATCTCCTAGGCTCAAGTGATGCTCCCACTTTAGCCTCCTGAGTAGCTGGGACCACAGATGCATGCCTCCATGCCTGGCTAACCTTTTTTTTTTTTTTTTTGGTCAAGATGGGGGTCTGACTATGTCACCCAAGCTCCTGTTGAACTCCTGGGCTCAAGTGATCCTTCTGGCTCAGCCTCTCCAAGTACTGGGATTACAGGCATGAGCCACTGTGTCCAGCCGAAGGATGTATCTTAGGTCATAACCTAAATGTTTTTCCAATACAACATAGCAAAACCTGTCATCTAACCAAGTCTTTTGAATTTAGCCATGTTCGAGCTTAGATTTTTAAAATACCCAATGAAATATGTTTGTGTCACTTTTTGTTAAAACTAGTCTTTTGTGTGAATATTTAGAATAAAAACGTTTTAAACTGAAAGCATGCTCAGAAGTTTTCAACTGCTTTTTTGAAAACCATGTTTTACTATGAGAACTTCTACTGAAATATTAGAAAGTAACTAATATTTTTAAAGGCAGATGCCTTTAAAAAATATTTTACATGTATAAATTCTATTCTAATTCACCATTAAAAATTATTAAACTCAACATTGCTGTAATCTTAAGGATAGACTAATTTTTCATAATTCTGTAAATTGTTCAGATTTTATGTGTTTGGTAAAAGGCAGTCTAAATACAATTGAGTTGTGTGAAAAGACACTGCCCGAGGATTTTTTCACGTGGTTTTTATCATCGGATGTCACCTTATTATCATCTTAACAATTCAAGCTTCTGAAAGAGCAAGAATTAAACTTGATTAATTATGCCTAATTCCTTTTACTATGTTGTAAACTCCTGACAGATAATAATAAGTCTTTTAATCTGAGTTTGCTTCCTTTTTAGGTATTTCATTTTGTCTTAGAACAGGTAGAACCTAGGCCAGGCGCGGTGGCTCACGCTTGTAATCCCGGCACTTTGGGAGGCCGAGGCGGGCGGATCACGAGGTCAGGAGATTGAGACCACGGTGAAACCCCGTCTCTACTAAAAAAAAAATACAAAAAAAATTAGCCGGG
>NW_026652282.1:21673619-21743206 GCF_009828535.3 Hylobates moloch
GGAGGCGGAGCTTGCAGTGAGCCGAGATCGCACCACTGCACTCCAGCCTGGGCGACAGAGCGAGACTCCGTCTCCAAAAAAAAAAAAAAAGAACAGGTAGAACCTAGTTGATAAACGGGCTCAGGTTGTTTTCATCAGGAGCCTAGCCAGAAAAAGAGGCCCCTGCTGCTGGTCTCTGGTAAAGACAGTGGTGTGT
Organism: Hylobates moloch; assembly: GCF_009828535.3. Classification (NCBI taxonomy): domain Eukaryota; kingdom Metazoa; phylum Chordata; class Mammalia; order Primates; family Hylobatidae; genus Hylobates; species Hylobates moloch. Next base: position 21,673,816 of record NW_026652282.1, read on the forward strand.
GGAAGGTTGCCTCTGCTTTGGGCTGGGTGCTGAGCTGGAAAGGGACTGATTGTAGCAGGAATGAAAGAATAGGATTCACATTATAATCAGTTCTGCTGAGCAGCTGAGCACTGTGAATAGTTATAATTTACTAGTTTGAATATTAAATTCTGTTTCAGATGAGAGGAAGAGTGAGTGAGTTGTTGGACGTTGATCCAGTAGAGATAACATTTTGGTTCAGAGATGATGGTGACATCATTCACAAGGCTGGATATGGGCCAATTATATAGAATTTCACAGCTTTTATTTTTATAGAGTAAAAGAGAAAACCCTTGAAAAGAGTTTTTCTGACCCATCTTCCTTTTCTTGAGGAGGAACCAGGTAAATGGTACAAAATGACATGCCCTTCATTCCAGTGGCCAGATATTTGGCTTTTAGAGCCCTGCCACTCTACTAGGACACTACATCATTTTTACTTCTACTTATTGTATCTTGCATATAAATTACTACTCTATAAATTTCATTTCCCCACTCTTTTCCACTTGTTCATTTGCTTCTCAGTGATACATGGCTCTCATAGAAAATATTACTCCCAGGATCTTTGAGTTACTTTGACTAGAATTCTTGCCTAAGGGATCACATTAACATAATAAAAAAGACCATACACATGTTTTTAAATTATCACTCCTTAAAAAGCCTTTCTGACTATGCTAATTGTTACTAAGCCTTCTCAGTGTTTGGTGATATGGCAGGTGAAATTATTTAATCTAGTCCTTGCTATCTTGTTGGTTTCAAGTTTTTGCAAAAAAATAGAACACAACATATACTGGATTTATATTCTTGGACACTGGATGAGATCTCAAGATTGAGATGTTGTCCTTGATTTTCCTACTCAAAATGTTCGACAGTAGGTCAAAAAGAGGTCTTGATGTTTAGAAGTAGATACATAAAATTTAAATTGTTGCTTCTCTGTTTGACCAAGCAAGTGTCTGTGATTGAGTTGCTCACAACTTTACCTGTGTCTTCTTTTTACGTGTCTTTTTATCATACCTTCTTCTAGGATGGATCGAACCTCACTGCAAGTCAGAGAGCCTATGCGCCTGAGCAGCTGCAGAAACAGGATAATCTAACCATTGACACCCAGTACTACCTGGCCCAGCAGATCCACCCAGTCGTGGCTCGGATCTGTGAACCAATAGATGGAATTGATGCTGTCCTCGTTGCAACATGGTTAGGTAAGTGTCCCAAGCTCACATAGAACCTCACATGGTAACAGCGGCACATGTAGTCTTCCTTCTCTGTTGAGATCTCTGTTTATGGGCATGGTATTGTGTCTGGCACTTCTTTGTTTATAGTTTGGAATGTATTTTTGTGGTTGTTTGGTACTGTCTCCACTCATAGGACTATGAGCTCCACATACTTGCTACTGTAACCACATGCCTGCTCCATAGTTGATACTCACTGAATACTGAGGGAAGAGAGGGAAGGCAAAAGAAAGGGTAAAGTGAAGATTTCAGATGCCATTACAGTCACTGAGTTTACGTTGTTATAGCTTTAATTAGTGTACCTCCATTTATAAGGAGATTGATGGTATCTTGCTCATTGGTTCATCTTGTCTCTGTCGCTGAAGGTATTTTCATGTCAAGTGAGAAAACATGGCTTTTTAACATGAAATTTTTAATTTTTAATATTCAATTCATTGTGAGAATCCTACTCTATAAGTTATTCTAAAACTGGACCCACTGTTATCCTCTAGGAATTGGCTGATTTCTAAGTTATCATCATCCCAGGAGGTATCAGCCAACCCTGAGACCTCAGTATTTCTTTGGCTTTTTGCTGTGTCACCAGATTGTCTCCGTTGCTGTGTCATTATTACTATTGTTATCTTTTGCTTAGAAATGTATTTCATAACCAGTCCTGATTTCATTTTTAGATGACCAACTACATAAAGAGTTACACTGCTTTTAAGGCCTTTCCTCTCTCTTCTGTGGTAAGCAAAGATGAGTGTTTTCAGAGTACTGCCTAATGTCCTGAGATGGCTCCTCACTATTTATAAGTCAAGCCCAGGTGCCACTGGCATCTCACAGACTCTTAACTTTGGCAATTATAGACTAACTTTCCAGCTCCCACCTATGTATCCAGCCTTATTTCTTATTCAGTCTATGCAGTGTCTCCCAAATATGGCGCTGCCCATTCTGTCCCTGCTTCATGGAAGATTCTCCCCTTCTTTTTACTAAAACACCTAGCTTTAGCCGTGGGCTTTGATAGCATAGGGACCTGGGTTTCAATGCTGGTTCTGCTATTCACAAGCTTCTGAACCTTGGTCTACACCTTAGCTCCTTGAGTCATGGAATAGAGTTACTCTGAGGGAGAAATAAGATGATATGTGTGAGATGTTCAGCACAAGGTCTGCGGCAAAGGAAGGGCTCCGTGAGTGGTAGCCACCTCCCACCCTTCTTTTAGGCATCAGTAGAAATATGTTCATACTCCTTCAGTCTGTAGGATTTGTATATACTTAGTGCTCAACTGCGTTTGTAGAATGAGACTGGATTTTCCATGGGTGAATTATCAAGTCACATATTTTCTGTCCTGCACCTGTTGAGTATGTTTCTGAGCTCCTCCCTGCTACCCCCATCGTCACTACCCTGTCAATGTTTACTCTGGAAGTGGAAGCTCATTTTTAACATTTGCCTAAGCAAATATTAGGAAGATAAAATTCTACCACCAAAATCATCATATGTATTCTCCAAGATGAGTTGTATTTGATGATGTTTATAAATCCTCAGCTGGGAAGAGAGGACTTTAAAAGCAAGGTATTTTTTAGCTTCACTTTTTTCTCTACTATACATTGAGTGTTTGCTCTGTTGGATACAGTGATAAGTACTTTGCATTTGTTATCTCATTCAGTCCTTGTGACAACCTCACAAAGGTATGTTGTATTAGCTCCATTTTACAGAGGAAGAAGCCAAGGTTTAGAGAGGTAACTATCTTGGTCTTGGCACATAGGTAGTAAGTAGCCGGCTGTGATTCCAAAGGTTGTGATCTTAACTACTGTGCTAAACTTGATTGCCTGTTCTTAGCTCTAAAAGGCCATGAAAGATGTTTTCAACCAGGAGCAGGGTGGCATAGATGTATAAGCATGGGGGGCTTCATGTTTTTCTCGCTCCCTCCATTTCTCACTGTACACCCCCATGCTCTCCACTGAAAACCTCTGAGTAAAACCATTTTTTAAAGAGTAGATCTCCCAGTTTTTCCATTTGTGTCTTCAAAAACCTGGTGTAAAACTGTTGCCCTTTTCTTCTTTGGTTTTGAATTTTTTGGTGACCCAGCACTGAGAGGAGGTAGATGGAACAAGCCTTGTCTCATGAATGACATTTAAGATAAGGACTTGCGGAGCCTTGTATGTCAGCAAAAGAGCTGAGCAATAAAGGGTGATGGAGCCTGCTTGGATGGATTGGCCTGATGCCTGCCTGGATGTGTCAAGGCCAGACATACTAAGAGGGGACCAGACTGATTTTGTTAGTTCCAGAAGTCATAGTTAAGATGATTTTTGTTTATAAATTGAACAGTAGCAGATTTTGACTTGAAAGATACCTTATTAGAACTGCAGCTGCTGTATGGTCATAGGCTGCCTTATGAATTCAGTTTTCACAAATTATTTTCAAAGCCAGTAGTAGACAAGTGGGTCCCATCTTCAGAAGTTTCATGTTTTATCTCATTGTTGACCAGTCTCAATCTACACAGAGAACCCTCCAGACTTGCACATGGTCCCACCCATGTACCCATCACTCCTGCCTTACAACCTGAAAATTCTCTAGGTGCAGCCGTGGCTGTGTGGACACTCTTCCGGGCAGTCTCTTCTTGGTGCCATGTAGCCAAGTCAAGCTGATGGGAGGGAATGTGTCCTCAGCCTTGAGGGATCTGCAACTGCTCCTCACTTTTGGCTACTTTTTCTCATTTTTTTCTTCTGCCACTTGACAGTGGTTTTTATATCGAGGATGTGTGAAGTTGTCATCATTGTGTAGTCCTCCTCCTCTCCTGCTTGTCCTCTTCTCTCATCCTACCCTGTGTCCCCACCAGCAGTATATACACAGCCATCTATATTAGTAACAAATCTTATAGTCCTTTCCTTCTGCCCCCTTCCAGGAGTTTCAGCATTAATGAAGTGTAGGCCCACAAGTCCCCGTCATCATGAGGATCTGTAGAAAACATTGAAGCTCACCAGGCAGATCTCTGCAGGCATTAGCCTCCTGCTCTATTCAGGAGCTGAATTTCTTATCTGCACCCTTTATTCCTCTATCCCAAATAAAAAACTTAGGGTGGCTATTTGGTAGGGGCTTCGAGGCCCCTGTTATCAGTTCTATTGTAGCCTGTGGTTTTAGGAGGAGGGAGGGAGATGGGGAGGTGGTGGCAAAGTAAGAGAAGTGTTAGGGGGTACATGGTTTCTCAGAGGTGCAAGCTGTAGGCATAAAATTACTGTAATTTGTTTTTAAAATTCTAAATCTGTTTTCTTTATATAAAAAAACTGCAGCTAGTGAACTGACACTGTTAAATAAGTTGAAGTGTACAAATGTATACATAAAATACAAGCCCTCCAACTGCCTAATCACAGACATAAAATAATTCTCTTGCTTTTAATGTAGTTTTTATCTTTGATTAATGAAATGTATTATAGTATTGAAACTTTAGTGAAGTTTGATACTTTGTCCTTTTAGTTAGTACAAAGAAATCAGGAATAATGGCATAATTTCATTTAGGAAAATTATTAAGCTCATGATTTTTTATTTTTAAGACTCCTTTGTGGAGAGCAAGTATATTTTTCAACTACTTTTTTCTTTCTCTATTGCTTTTATACTATTTTCCTTGAAATGAAAGGCAAGCATCAAGTGTTGGTTTATCCTGTGGCTTCACTTTGGAAATTCTCTATTTCTCCCCATCAAGATACCTCCTGAAGTCTGTCTGGTGGCATGTTGCATGGCCAGGTGTTCCGTATGGGGAGACCATTTTAGTGAAAGGGAGAGAGGATAGCCTATTAAATGAGTGAATGAATAAGGCTCTTGAATTGAAAGAGAATAATTTGTTCTAATAACTAATGGTCCTCATTATCCCCCAGTAAAATAAGTATCATTTTTCTGAAACCCATGCAAGATTATTGCTATTGGGCTAAATAAAGCAAAATTTTACTCTTTTCCCTCTGTGAATAGAAAAAAATATAGTATTACTCTTCTTATACAATAGCCCTATGGGAAACATGGCCACTAAAACTTGAAGCTCTTAGCTTTTGTTCTCTAGACTATAGATTTTTTTCTCTCTCTCATTCTAATGAAAGCTCTCCCGTATTCTGTGGATGAAATATTCACAGTATGCTCAAACATCCAAATAGTCTTCCATACCTAGCCAACTAGGCCAGTGATGAGAATAGTCTAAAGTTCATTTTTGAATTTCATCTTTGAATAAAGTTATGTTTTATGTATAACGGTACTTAGAATTATATGTAATATCTTTCCTCCAATGAGCAATGATTTGTACAGTAGTTATAAAGAACCTTTCTTCATGGTCAGTGATAAAATTTCAGGCATTTGGCTATCTGGGCAGTTTTCTCGTTGGTCCTGAGAAATTATTGAGGTTTGAAGAACATGAGAATTTAGAATTTAATTTCTGAAAATACTGCTTAAAACAAGACAGAACACACTTAACGCAGTGTGTTCTGAGTTAAATTGGAAAGTAAAAATTTCCTTTTAAAAAAATGATGCCTACCACTCATATCACAGAGGTTAGTTTTTGTCAGTAGACAGGGTTCAGTAATACCATCTAAGAAATAAGTGCAACAGTGGGTGAAACAGGGCCAAGTGATGTTTGGGGGTGCTTTTGACAGATCCAGGGAGATCCACCTACAAAAAAGAGAGTAAAGTACAGATGGGTAGGGGTAGAATGATGCCGCTAGTGAGTTCTTCAGGTATTACTTTGTCAATAAAGAATTTTGCCTTTTTTCATTATTAAGCTCTTATAAAAATAAAACATGACCATTTCCAAACTGTAAATATTTTCTTTTTCTTTCTTTTTTTTTTTGGAGACAGAGTCTTACTCTGTCACCCAGGCTGGAATGCAGTGGCGCGATATCTTGGCTCACTGCAACCTCTGCCTCTCAGGTTCAAGTGATTCTCCTGCCTCAGCCTCCTGAGTAGCTGGGATTACAGGTGCGTGCCACCACACCTGGCTAATTTTTGTATTTTTAGTAGAGACGGGGTTTCACCATGTTGGCCAGGCTGGTCTCGAACTCCTGACCTCTGGTGATCCGCCTGCCTCGGCCTCCTGGAGTGCTGCAATTATAGGCGTGAGCCACTGCTCCTGGCCCCAAACTGTAAATATTTTCTACAACATAATTAATAGTAAAATTAAAAAATGTTATACCAAATGCATTGCAGAATGTTAAAGGAAATCTTATCAGCTGATAAGAGCATCTCTTACAAGATGGAGTGCCATTCCAAGCATGTCATCCAATGGCTCATGCTCCCAGTCTAGTCTACTTTTGTATTCAATATTAATTGAAGACCTGATGTGCCTAGCACCATAATAGGCACTGTGAAGGATACAAAATTGAGTCAGTTATGGACCCTTTATTCAAATTACAGCCCAATCATTTCATTGATTTCACTGTTGTGGGCAAGTCTAGTGGGCAACACAGTGTATGTCCCAAGAAAGGTGAAATAAAGGGTTATCAAATTTCAAAGGAAGCAGAAACCACTCCTAGCTGTGCCCACCATGGAAGAGTTTATAAAAGTAGAGGCATTTTTAGGCATTGCTGGAATGGGCTGTGGAGAGGCTAGTGTGAAGTTGGGAATGGTTCCCCACCCTACTGCTTACCAATTCTTCTAGCCTGATGAACTGCAGAGGTAACCTGTGTTATCTCAGCCACCCCCGAAGCACTTTAGGGAATTCAAAGAGAGCCTCTTTAAGGGTTTCAGTTGCACAGTCCTGCATCTCAGTCTCAATAAAGTGAGCACACAGTGGTTTGCTTCTGTGTCGCTAGCCCACAACAGAGGGCCAGTAGTGACACTGCTCATCTCACATAAGCAGTGAGACCTTTGAGAACTTTGAACCAAACCAGAGCATGTTTAGAATAATTGCTTTGGAGCTTTTATATGAGTTATGTAACAACTCTGGCTTTGTAACACTTAGAGGTTTCAAAGGAAAATGCGGATTTCTCAAATTATTTAAATTAGATTAATTTTTTAAAAAGATAAAATTGTTTTAATTAAGTACACCACAGTGACATTTATCAAGATTGTGTAGCTTATAGAAAAATGGATAAGACCTAAAAATGGATAACGAAAAAAAGCTGAATACAGCATTGTACACATACGTACACTGTATTATATATGTGTATGAATAAAATAGAAAAAGGTTAAGGTGATGAATTACACGTTCCCCCTTTGCTGACAAAATATTAATACTGTTATTTTATTATTAATAAGACAGTTTTTTCCAAAACCAGAAGTAAAACAATGGTTAAGCAATTACTAACTCACCTTCATTTATTTATTTATTTCAGATGTTTTTGGGGAAACGGGTAGTGTTTGGTTATTACAGGAATAAGTTCTTTAGTGGTGATTTTTGAGGTTTTGGTGCACCCAAAGCAGTGTACACTCTACCCACTGTGCAGTCTTTTATTTCTCACCCCCATCCCACCTTTCCCCCCGAGTCCCCAGAGTCCATTGTGTCATTCTTTTGCCTTCGTGTCATCATAGCTTAGCTCCCACTTATGAGTGAGAGCATACCATGTTTGGTTTTCCATTCCTAAGTTATTTCACTTCGAATAATGGTCTTCAATTTCATCCAGATTGCTGTGAATGTCATATTTTTTTTATGGCTGAGCAGTATTCCATGGTGTATATATATGCCACAGTTTGTTTATCCACTCATTGATGGGCATTTGGGCTGGTTCCATATTTTTGCAGTTGAGAATTGTGCTGCTATAAACATGCGTGTGCAAGTATCTTTTTCGTATAATGACTTCTTTCTCTGGGTAGATACCCACTAGTGGGATTTCTGGATCAAATGGTAATTCTACTTCTAGTTCTTTAAGGAATCTCCACACTGTTTTCCATAATGGTTGTACTAGTTTACATTCCCACCAGCAGCGTAAAAGTGTTCCCTTTTCACCACATCCATACCAACATCTTTTTTTTTTTTATTTTTTGATTATGGCCATTCTTGCAGGACTAACTCACCTTTTAGAAGGTGGGTGGTTAGGGACCTTGAGCCGAGCTGTTTTCCCCCAGCATCTACCAACATAGCTGGAAGAGAAGTGGGCTTTGTTATAAGACAAGCAATCTTTGGACTATTATTTGTGTTATTTTATATTCCAAATATATTTCCAGCACAGAGTTACCATCTTTTCTCAGGTTTAAAAACAGGAAAGGAAGGCCAGGTGCTGTGCGTGGCTCATGCCTGTAATCCCAACACTTTGGGAGGCAAGAGGATGGCTTGAGTCTAGGAGTTCAAGACTAGCCTGGGCAACATAGCAAGACCCCACCTCTACAAAAAGTACCAAAATTAGCTGGGTATGGTGGTGCATGCCTGTAGTCCCAGCTACTCAGCTGACTGGGGTGGGAGGATCACTTAAGCCAGGGAGGTCGAGGCTGCAGTGAGCTATGTCGAGGCTGCAGTGAGCTGTGGTCGTTCCATTGCACTCCAGCCTGGGTGACAGAGCAAGACCCTGTCTCAGAAAAAAAAAAAAAAAAAAGGGAAGAAGACACTTGAAAAGCTTCCTGCTGAGAAATACACATCTCTTTAAGTTAAAATTTATATTTGTGTCTATTGTCAAGGGCATTAAAACCAGTTGATTGAAGTCATGAGAATGCTGCTCATCAGGCTTTTTATTCTGTCAGGATTTTGAGAATTATCTTCTCCAGGAAAATAAAAATCTTGGGTATTCATTTAAACCAAAGGCTTGGCTATTATTTCTTCTAAAATACTCAGAAATTTTCCATTTATATTATGAAGAGGTGTATTGTTGGTGTGAAAGACAGTTTCGGTTGTCTGACACTTATACAGTAAATTGTTTATCTTTGAATAGGATCTGTAGTATTTTAAAAACTTGTTGGGCTGGGCACAGTGGCTCACGCCTGTAATCCTAGCACTATGGGAGGCCAAGGCGGGTGGATTACTTGAGGTCAGGAGTTCGAGACAAGCCTGGCCAACAGAACAGGGTGAAACCCCATTTCTACTAAAAATACAAAAGAATTAGCCAGGCGTGGTGGCGAGCACCTGTAATTCAGCTGCTCGGGAGGCTGAGGCAGGAGAATCTCTTGAACCTGGGAGGCGAGGTTGCAGTGAGCCGAGATTGTGCCAATGCCCTCCAGCCTGGGCAAGAGCGAGACTCCACCTCAAAACAAAGCAAACAAACAAAAAAACACAACTTATTATTATGGAAAAATGTGTATATATATATTATATATATTTATTATATATATATGGTAGTAGAGAATTTAAAATTTTTTCTAGTATCACACATACTAAATTATAGGGTAAGATTAAACCCTCATATACTCATCACCCACCTTCAGTATTCTGCATTGGTGGCCAATCTTATTATTCCTCTTTCCCACCTTCCCCTATTATTTTGAAGTATATCCTAGATATTTATTTTGTGTGTTAATATTTCATTTTGCATTTCCTTTTTTTTTTTTTTGCAGGGAGACAAAGAGTCTCACTGTGTCACCCAGGCTGGAGTGCAGTGGTGCGATCTCGGCTCACGTCAAGCGATTCTCCTGCCTTAGCCTCCTGAGTAGCTGGGATTGCAGGCATGCACCACCACCCCCGGTGATTTTGTTTTGTATTTTTAGTAGAGACGGGATTTCACCGTGCTGGCCAGGCTGTTCTTGAACTCCTGACCTCAGGTGATTCTCCTGCCTTGGCCTCCCAGAGTGCTGCGATTACAGGCGTGAGCCAATGCGCCCAGCCCATTTTGCATTTCTAAAAGAAAAGATTCCCCTTTTCGGCATAACTACATTATTATCACATCACACAAAAAAGCCTCACGATTCCTTCGTTTCATCTAATTTCCAACAAGTGTTTATATTTCCCTGATTGCACTATGAATACACTTTTTTTAAAAAGCTCCTTGTTTGGATTGGAATCCAGTCAGGGTCAACTTAGTAGTTAATCTCTATTTTTTTTTTCCTTTGTTGATCCTCCCAGTTTGTTAATTAAAGAAGCTGGGCTTTTTGTCCTATAGAATTTTTCTCATTCTGGAGTTTACTGATCACATCCTGGTGGTATCTTTTAACATGTTCCTCTGTCTCCTATAAATAGTTAGATCTAAAGATGTGATTATATTTAGGCTCAATTTATTTTATTTTATATTTGCTAAAATAAAAAATAAACACTTCTTCCTAGGCAATGGGGTTTACATCTGTTTGAGTTTCAATGCATTTTGCAACAAATTCATAGATGTTTCATAAGAAATATTTAGTACGCAATTTTTTCACCTTTCTAAGTGTGAATTTTTCAGAGTATAACATGCATACAGAAAAGTACACAAAACCTAACTAAATCACTTGATAAATTTTCACAAGGTCATCATGTACTAGTGTCATTACTGAGCTCAAGAAACAGTACATTACTACATTCCCAGAAGGCCCCTCATGTCTCCTAGAAATGATCCTCCACATACCTGGCATCTAATAACATAGATGAGGTGGATTTTGGGGGATATTACACAAATTGCGTCTTTGTTCTTTGTGTCTAGACTACTTTTACTGAATATTATGTTTGTGAGATTCATCCATGTGGTTGTCCTTCCTTTCTGTAAATTCTGTATAATATTTCATTGTCTGAATATACCACACTGTATGGCTATCTACTGGAGATACACCTATGAGTTGTTTCCACATTTGAGGTATTTTGAATAGTGCTGCTTTGGGAGTTGTTGTACAGGTCCTCTGTCAAACATAAGCATGTATTTCTCTTGGGTATGTACTAAGGAGAATTGCTAGGCCATCAGGGACACTTATGTTTAATTTTAGTAGATTCTGCCAGTTTTCCAAAGTGGTTCTACTCGTTTACACTTCCTACTAGCAGTGTTTGGGTGCTCCACATTCTTACCAACACTTGGTAAGATAGTGTTTTCCATCTTCATTTTACATGGTGGCATAGAGTTGTGGTTTTAATTTGTATTTCTTTGATGACTAATGAAGTTGAACACCTTTTCACATGCTTCTTGGCCATTGGAGTATTTCCTTTAGTGAGGTGCCTGTTCAAGTCTTTTTCTGTTGTCCTGTTGGCTTCTCTTTTTCTTATTGATTTGCAGGCATTTCCTATGTGTTCTAATAATGAGTCTTTTGGAAGTATATATTACAGTTTGAGTATCCGTTATCTGAAATGCTTAGGACTAGAAGTGTTTGGGATTTTTTCGGATTTTGTAATAGTTGCATATAGATAATTAGCTATCTTAGAGATGAGACCCAAGTCTAAACGTGAAGTTCATTTATGTTTTATATACATCTTATACATGTAGCCTGAAGGCAGTTTTATACAGCATTTGTAAAAATTCTGTGCCTGAAACAAAGTTTTGACTGCAACTCATCACATAGAGGTCAGGTGTGGAATTTTTCACTCGTGGTATCATGTTGGCACTCAAAATGTTTCAAATTTTGGAGCATTTCAGATTTTTGAATTAGGGATGTTCAACCTACACAAACATCTTTTCCTATTTGGCAGGCTTTTTAAGAGTATAATTCACATAACTTACCATAAAATGCTAAAATCTTGAGTATTATACAATCAGTTATCTAGGCACAGACACAGAACATTTTCATCACTCCAGAATGTTCCCTTGTGCCTCTTCCCAGTCAGCACCTCTGTTATAGTAGCAATCGCTCATCTGAAGTCTATCAGTATAAGTTAGTTTTGCCTATTCAAGATTTTCGTATAAATGGTTTCCTACAGTATATACTCTTTTTGTGTGCAACTTCTTTCACTTAGCGTGGTATTTTTGAGATTCATCTGTCTTGTTGCATGTAGCAGTATTCACTCTTTTTCATTGCTGAGTAGTATTTTATGGTAGATTATACCAGTTTATCCATTTACTTGTTGATGGACATCTAGAGTGTTTCCATTTTTGGCTATTATGAATAAAGCTGCTATGAGCATTCTGTGGATATAGCATTCACCATTTGAAAATTATTTTTTTCTTTAATCATACTAAATTTTCAGTTTGCATATTGCCCTCTAAGATGTCCAGATATATGAAAGCCTGGACTCATGCAAAAGATAAATGGTTTACTTCCTCTAAGAAATTTTTACAAAAAAATTTCACTCAATGGGATTCTGTTAATTAGCTTCCCTCATAGATTAAATGATCCATATTACAAACAACTGCTTGTAAATACCAGTTACTCCCTTTACTCATTAGGAATTTCATTTATGTGGATTTTCCCTCTTCCCCACTTGCATGAACATATATAAGGGTTTTACTGTAGTTATTTGCTGTTGCACTAATAGAGACCTTGTCTTTTGAAGGAAGGAAAGTATTTGATTAAATGTGTCAGCCTCTTTAATAACAATATGTCTCAAGTTATGAACAGTTTAAAAACTCCTTGGGAGTGGGGGCAGGTGAACGTTCTAAAAACAGGTATAATTTACAATGGTTAGAAAGTGCAATGGTAGAAAAATAATTTTATGCTAAATGTCACACTGGGGGTGTGTGTGATAAGACTATGGTGACTTAAGTAAAGACAGTACTGCTAAACTCATCCACCCTGATGCCTATGATGTTACTTTCTATAAATACTTCTTGAAACATGAGAGTTTTGATCCTGTTGCCAAAATAATGTGAGATCCTAGAAATTTTCTAATTATAAATGACAGTATTTTAATTTCATTCCACTGCCTCTTCTGTACCCTCAACCCCAGCACAAATGAGTCCATCACTACAAGCCACATAATTGAATTAAAGCGTACATCATCTCAGCCTATTCTGGGGGGAAACCACGGCTGCTCTTCCTCCAGATAACTAGTTTTGCAAAGCCCAGGCAGGCTGCTTCTTTCTTCGTTCTGTGCCTCACCAAAAGACTTAAGTCACCTGTCAAGAGCTAGCCTAAAAGAAATGGAAGTTACTTTTCTCAAATGGGGCATAAAGTTTGTTCCTTTAAGCCAGTTCAGAGAAAGCTTTCAGTAGAAGCAATAAGGAATTTGGGATTCAATTTTGCATTTCTTGCTCAAAGACTAATGTAAACAGTGTAACATTAATTATATGGTGTATATGCATGTAGGGCAAGTGCAGTAATAAAGATTTTGCTTTAATGTCATTTTTGACAGAAGTGTTTAATTTTGGAGTGACAACAATTAAAAATGGAATTATATGTAGCTGCTGTTTTGCACATTTTAAAATTCAGAATCTCTACCTGTAGGTGGCAGCACCAGATACTTGTTTCTTGTTTCACTCCAGCCTTAATGAGTTTAGGGTATAAGCAGTAAAACTATTTAAAGTCTACTGAAACTTCGAAATAAGCTGCTGTTACCAGTTTTGTGAGAATTTGGAAAAACTAATATATGTGTTGACTAAGTTTGGGGCTTGTTTAACCCTGGATTTTCACCTTTTCAAAAAAGATTCCAGCAGCAATGATCCTTATTTTTTTAACATGACATTGTATGTTTTCTTAAAATGATTTAATTTAGCCCTCTGTGGTTTGCCTGTTGAACTTATAACTGCTCTCCCAAGAAAATAACTTTTTAAATGGCATTTTGGTATTTAAGTAACTTGTACAAGGATCATTATATACCTAATATTTTAAGCTCATTACAGTCTCTTCTCACTTTATATTTTTACATTTTAGCATTGAACTATGACCAAGAGAGTGCTGAGATTGAAGCTCCTTCCCCTGAAAAAAAAAAAAATCAGCTTGGGAATAAATCTGAAGTAATTAGCTGAGCCAGTTGGCTTTGTTACTGCCATGGGAAGATTGAGTGATTTGTAGAAATGGATATTTAGGATAGACATTTAGAGTAGACATTTCATAGGGCCTGGTATTTTTCGCAAGTTGCAGCCAGTGGTTTGGGTGTTTCTCCATGAGTAAGTAACAAGATGGCCCACACCCACTTTTGGCTTACTCTGCAGGCAGGCTGACCCGGGTCAGTGCTTGCAGGTTCATGCACTCAGGTGCACCAAGTGAGCCATGGCTGGTGGGGAGGGGTAGAGAGTAGCTCCTTTCGGTTCCTTTTCGTAGCCTGGCCAATTCTGTATATGTGCAAACCAGCATTGTTTTGTTCCTTTATTTTTGGACTGTGAAAAAAACTTGCCTTTTAGAAAAATCTTGCTTATTTTCTTTTTCGTTATCTTTTGATTAGTGTTGGCCTGGGAAATTGATTAATAGTCATAGGGTCAGAGAAAAAGTGAAGCTGCTTTCTCATAATTGCAAATAAACCAAAACATTGTGTGAATACTTGGATTCACAACTAGAGTTTGAATTAGCGACAGTTACCCCTCACTAGAGAGACGAACTGGCCTCATTCACCAGTGTGGTCTCTCTCAATTCCTCTGACCATCCTTAGCTTTAAATGTGAAGGTATATGTATTCCCACATAATTCTCTAATTTGCTGTTTCTCTTAGGGGTTAGGTAACTTGTAAAATAAAAATGTATAGTGTCTTGGTGACAAGTGGCCCATGTTAACATAATTTATATCACTAATGAAGAACGGCTTTTCAAATTGTTCTGGATGTGTATTCTTTGTTTTTATCATATACTACCACTTTAGGAAATACTTTAATTCCTACAAAGAGTAACTATTAACTTCGTATGCAGCATGAACATGTCTCATATAGTTTTCTAAATGCATAATCTTGAGTGAGTATAGTCTGGATTAAATGATGTTCATTTACTATTTTATTTTTTCATTCAAATGACATTTATTTAGTGCTTGCCACGCAGTAGGCAGCGTTGAACTCGGTTTGTTCTATATTATCCAATTTAAACTTCAAAAGTGTATGATCAGTGATACTACCTCCGTTTCGCAGGTGAGAAAAGTGAGACTCTGTGTCTCAGTTGTCTTATTCTTTGGCCCCTTTCAACTGTGAAGAGTCAGCCTCCAGTATTTTATAATTATTAGATGTCGCTTGACAGCTGACCAAATAGGATTTAGGATTCTGTCGCTGAATTCTGAATGCATCTGTTAGATTTATCTACCTATGTAGCTGTTGATAAATTTTAAATAATTTTTAGATATTTTTGGTATTTGTGAGCTTTTGGCTTAGTGACTGTTTTATATTACTTATTTACCTTTATACTAAAATAAGATAGTTTTCTCTTAGATTTCCAAAAGCTTTTCCTTAGATTTCCAAAAGATAGAAATATTGTCTCTTACAATCTTTTCTTGAAAGCATCCCTTAGCAATCCCTAAAATTCTAAGAAACAGTGTAGAATAATTATTTTTAAGTATAAATTCAAATAGTAAATTTTGGCACACATGTTTTGACCAAGGGTAAATTAAATTGGTTGGCCTAAAAATGTTTCTTTTCTTTAATTAGTTTGTGGCAACAAAATGCGTAAACATGCATTGATTGATTTCTTATGTTGTTTTGAATGAAATATGGAAGGTGTATTTGGTTTCAGGATTCTCAGGGACATTTTGGCCTATAGAATCTGTAGACCCATTGTTTTTGCACATATTTTAAATTTCTGAATTTCGAACATCAAGAAAAGCATGTTGCATTTTGTCTCAGATGCTGCTACTGAATTTTAACCACTGAATTAGATTGCAACCTACATGCTGTTAACTACTGAGCCAAGATGAAATCGACTACTGCATGGAAATCAGGGTTAGCTGTGTCTGCACTTGAAGGAGTTGTAATGGCAGTGAACCTGTTTTCTTTAATGGGATTTTTATTCCCTGATTTTATTCTCAGTTTTAATTGTGACTTTGATTTTAAGAGAATTTCTTAGTACACATTTATTTGAGGTTTTCATTGTAACTTCAAGAGAATAATAAAAACATCCGATCGAAGTAGGTGCTTCCAAACCCGTATGTTCAGTGGCATATTTCTGTGTTGTGTTGTTGCAGTTACTTGTTTTATTTATAAAGTATCTCTTGTAAAAAGAGAAGTCATTTGTCCATGTGTTCTTGAGTTCAAATGGTTGTGTGTATGTGCATGAATTTAAAATAATTTTTTGTGGGAGTTTTCTTCTTTGGGGTATTTTTGGAATACTTTTCTGAATTTGTTTTTTTCTTTTACATTAATAGGACTTGACCCCACCCAATTTAGAGTTCATCATTATCATAAAGATGAAGAGAATGATGCTCTACTTGGTGGCCCAGCACAGCTCACTGATGAAGAGAAATACAGGGACTGTGAAAGATTCAAATGTCCATGCCCTACATGTGGAACTGAGAATATTTATGATAATGTCTTTGATGGTTCGGTTAGTTGTTTCTGTCTTTCATTTTGTGAGTGAACTTGTATAAAGTCCTTACCCCCTTCCCCCACTATGGGGTATATAAAAAGGGCGAAATAAACACACACATGTTGCTTTCATGTGTTTAAAGTATTTTAGCATCATGTAAAATCTACCTTCACAGCTTGCTTTTATTTCTGTTTGAAAACTCTTACTTGAATGTGCTTGAATATTGTTTTGGCTTCCTAGAGTGCTTGACCTTGGTTTTTAAGTGGAATCTCTTAAAAATTGTAAATTATCTTAAAGTATTTTTATTATAATTTCTTAATTAGTAACCTGTATTGTCCCACTGTCAACCCCCATCTATTAAGACTTAGACCAATATTTTTCTTTATCTTAAATCAAGTTAATGGGAACTAAGTGTTTTGGGAAAGTTTGTGTTTGTCTTTACACATCCCACTTACCTCCATTTTGCAAAGGTACTCTTATCTTTTCTGCTGTCTTTGCATATTAGACATTTAAAAAGTCACAGGGAGACATTCCTTTCAAGAAGTACTGCCAAAAAATGTATTATTGACCTTGGATCAGAGCTTGAAACTTGGCCAATTTACTTGATTTCCACTGCAGTGTTATGCATGTACTAGCCATTGGCAAAGGAATAGGCAGCAGAACTGTGTAAAACCTTGAAACTGAAAGAAAAGACACCCTTTATCTAAATTAAAAGTAATTATTTTAAGTTAATTTGGACAAACAGCAGATGTTTTGCATTTTTTTGAATCAAAACAAAGCAGTCTTTGGAAGCAAGTGCAAGGAAGAGGCAGACACAGATCAGCAATACTTGCTAAATCCTTGAGTTTTGCTTCATTACAGCTGTAAATAAGATAGTTAATTGCATGGAGGCTTGACGACTTGCAGATGGGCTAACTGTGGAAGAGCCGATGTCAAGCTCTGAAATCTCTTCCACCTGGAATTGCTTAGCGTGGCGGGTAGGGTTATGTACCAGATTGGAGCAGGAAACCAAGATGTTTAAGTATCAGAAAGGAAAACAAATGCTTCAGAAATCCCAACAGTTTTGCTATATATTACATTTGCCTTGTCTTTGTTTAAAACAAAACACAACAAAACAAAATGTTTTCTCCAAATATTAATATTTATTTATTTCAAATTTTTACTTCTCCTGCCTCCCTCCTCCAATACACTTCATTTTTTGGAAAAATTGCCAAAATTTTAGATTTGCTAAGCAGACAATAAGTAATACTGTTTTTGTGGTACTACACTTTTAACTTTTAGACTTTATTTTTAAAATTGACAAGATGAAAACAAACTAATGTGATAAAGGCTCTTGTTTTTCTTCAAGTTTGTAATGAATAAATACAAATTTAAAGTTTTTAATCAGTATCTCTGAGAAAGAGGTTTATTTCCAGTAACATGACTTCACTGGTATTTACAGAGGGAAAATTATTTTATCCATAGAGTCCCTCGTGTAGTGAATGTCAAATAGTGATTTCAGGGTTTTCCCTTTGACTTTGCACTCCATTATGATGATGGCAAGGAATGGAAGGTATGTATGACTAAAGCGGTCTTTGGGTGGAAAATAATTGAGGAGATAGGGTTAAAAACTCACCAATAAAACGAATTAAGAATATTCAACACTAGGACAGCATGTAAGTTTTTAAGCACAAAAACCCTTTTATAGCCTCACAGTAACTTTTTGTATACTTCTCCTGACTTATGTAGGGAACCGATATGGAGCCCAGCTTGTATCGTTGCAGTAATGTCGATTGTAAGGCTTCACCTCTGACCTTTACAGTACAACTGAGCAACAAATTGATCATGGACATTAGACGTTTCATTAAAAAGTACTATGATGTAAGTATCCATAATGACATTCTTACATACACAACTTATTGAGGTTTGGTACTTGTTTATTGGTTTTCATGAAGCTGTAAAATTTTGAAAAGACTTTTGGGAAAAATTCCTAGTGAGATACTATTAATACAAATATGATAAAGTATGTAATTTTGGCATATTAGCATGACAAATTATTTGATAATTTCAGGCATTACGTCTCTTTCATTTATGAGCAGTATTTTAAGTAATGAAATTTTTACTTTTTTTAAAAAAAGCCAGAATATAATTAAGAAATGTTTTAGTTTATTGTTACCTAAATAAGACTAATTAAATGATTGCTCGGATCTTTGGATAAAGGAAGAAAAAAATCACTATTGGCTATTGTCAGCAAGTAGAGCCATAAGATCGTGTATGGTGATCTTAGTAGACTGCCCACACAAAACTAATACTTTGTGTTTATGTGGCACTCTAAACCACTCCATACCCTAGTTTTCTGAGGAAATCAAATATCTTTTAAATTTAAATGCAGTTTTTCTGGCATTCAAAAGAGAATATCTAATTTTTATAAATTTATAGTAAAAATGCCAGAACAGTGAGTGATTTGTCTTCATTGGAAAGAAGGCTTTTATTCAGAGTTTTTGTTTTTAAGACATTTCACATGAATTAGTTTTTTTCTCTTCAAAAATTAAAAACTTCACATTTCCCACATGATTTTTATTTTCTTAGTGTTTCAGTATGTCATTTGTCATCTGAACAAATTTTCTGTTACTTGAAAGTTTACTGTAACTTCTTTTTAAAAGCTACATTGGCAACACATTTCCAAAAAAAAAAAAAAGCTCATGTATTAGTTAAGACCTATGACTTTTCTAAAGATTGTTCTGTACTTTTTACTCATGCGTTAGTTAACATATAACAGCATTTTCTTCTTTAAAATAGAACTCATTGTGTGAAAAGTAACTATCAGATCATTAAGATGAAGAGTAAAAACAGAGTTCCAAGTATTATGATTTCGGTGTTGAATATATTTATCAGAAAAGCAAGTCAGTTTGCCTAAAGATTATTTAAAAATAATAATTGTGACTACATTTTGGGAAAATCGGAAACATGTTAGTGAATAATCCTGTGCTGCCCTTACTGAACAGTGGATGGGAATAAAAGTTGTCTGTGGGGTCACATTCCTCAGTAGGTGAAATGTGCAGCACATGAAAATTTAGGCCAAATCAAAACTATTCAGCTCCTCATTTACAGGCCTCATTGAACAGAGTATGATCCTTGCTTGACTCTTGGGAAGAATTCTGAGCTTTCTCTCTGTGTTTAGTCTATCACGATCTTCACCATGGAAATGTTAATACTAGAAGAAACTTATCTATTTCCTTCTTTAAGAGGGAATAGTCTGTTTTGACTAAGTTGCAAATACTCTGAAAAATGATCTTCTGTATAGCTAGAAATATGCCCTGACTGAAAGACTGATTTCTAACCTAATTGTGTGTATGTTGTGGTGGTGGTTATATAAGTATTTTTCAAGCTAAATAACCTACTTTCAGGGATCCAGATATTTAACACAAGGTTTCTAGAGCATTTGCTTTAATTGTCTTTTTGCCAGCCATCTCAGTAACATCAAGTAACAGGTTTTTGTAGTTAACTGCCCACTTGATTGACATTTCTAAGGGATTTCTGATCAAAATAGCCATATGTCATTCCTGGGGTTAAAAATTGATATGACTGTCTTCAAAATTAGGAACTTATTTCTCTACTTTCTGATCTGAATTATATGTGATTGGATGGCAGAGAATGAAATCCATTATTCGTTCTTATGGCCCCATGCTAAACAAATATTTCAAATATTTTCCAGATCAGAGCTTTTGTACAAAAAGCCCCTATACCTTTAGGTTCTACTTTATTGGTAGAACATCCTGTTTCCTCCTAGAGGGACATGGGATTGAGTTTCTTTTGTTATTGTGCCTCGAGGGATACTGATTACAGTTATTAGTTCAGTGTGATACATCATGGTGTTGGTAATACAATTGGAGACTAATATAGCAAGTGTACTGAGGTAAGGATATTGATAGTAAGTATTGAGGTTAAGTGACTGTCTCTGAAGCTAATTACCAAAATGGTTTTCTCCTATTTAGCAACTTAAAAAATAGTACCCACTGGACATAAAAGTTGTTTGTGAAATGAAGGCAAGAGTCTCAATATTGTTTTAATTTTAGTCTTAGAAGCACTGCAGGATAAGTCAACCTGCACTGAGAAAGGAAGGTATCTTCATGAGGAAGGGACTCTAGGAAGACGAATGGAATATGGTACTTGACCAAACACTATAACCTGCCAAGAAACAGTTCTAGATGACTAAGAAATTAGATTGTCAAGAAAAAAGGGACAAAAGTTTGGGGTAACAAAGTATACTTCTAAATCACTTTAATTTTGGAAAAGTACATCACATATTCTGTTACCTTCTGTCATGAATTAACAGGACTGAGTAAATGTGATATAACAAATATTTGTTTGTTTATCTGAGAAGCAATCTGTATCAGATTATAATATTTTAATAAATATTGGCTCCTTTATGGGAGAAGAGAGGCTTTCTGCTCCTCATCTATAGCAATGATTGTATCCCCTGAATTCTAGTTTCCTATAACATTTAAACTTTGATATACACAGAAATACAGAAAGCACTGAGCCAGGATATTTTAAGTAATATATTAATTTCTTTAGGAAGAAGACAACTCTATGCTTTGTCTTGAGATTTGATGAAGTGTTGAAAGACTTTGAGGTAGCACAGAAAGCCTTAATTCAAAGTTGATTTCATGCCCTGGTCCTTGTTGGTTCCTTTGTATAAAGTTAAAATTGAACTGGTATTTTTTGAAAATCATAAAAAGGCAGCTTAAAGACAATAACTCTAAGCTTTTAGGGTTGTTTTTGAAATACTCCGTTTTACAGTGAAAAATTGATATGTGTTCCCCCTCCCCTTAAATTCTGCTCCAGAAGAGCAAATAGACATACACACACAAAAGGGAGAGAAACACTAGCTAATCTAAATTGGGAAATGAAGAGGGCTTTTTTTAAGCATGAAAATTTCATCATCTTGTCAGCTGGCAGAATGCCTGCTGTGTGGATTCACAAAGGCTAAGAATTACACTTTCATGAAATTTTCCTCACTAACTGCCCTGGTTAATTTGAAAGATAACCCACTGTTCTAATTCATTCCTCAATTGGGCGGTGCAGATTTTATCTTTGATCTGACAAAGCATTTGTGTTAATCGTTTTGGCCCTCCACTAGACACTCTTGGGATTGTGCTTTTACAATAAATGTGTCTGTGATAGCTCTTTAGTCTATTATACTTACAATAGATCCATAGAACTGGTAATTAATTCTCCACTGCTTTGGAAATGGGAAGAATAGGTGTAGCTCTGTCAAGTGCTGCTGGGAAGTTTGTTTAGCTGGTTCATTTTTGAAGTGTTCCCCTCAGCCATCCAAGAAGCAGCCACAGAAGAGAGTCTGAGATTGAGATGCTGGCCTATCCTGATGACTTGCTGATAAATGGGAAATGTGACCCCTCTTGGTACCTGGGAGGAGGATATTGGGTCATTTACATTCATCTCAAGTACTGTTCTTTTTAAAGTATATTAAACTCTCATTTTAATACTTAAAGAGCCATTTGCCTCTAACGGTGGAGCCTCTAGAAGGTGCAATCGTGATAGTCAACTCAAATATGTTCCTAAATTTTCATTGATGGCTTATGCAGGTTTTAGAGTATTCTGATGGGGCAAAGTGTGTTCCCCACCAGCCTTCTAGTGTTTCTAGCCACTTGTACATTATATGAGTACTTTACTATGATTTTTAAACATTGAGATATTGCTGGCCCTAGATGGGGCTGGCCCTCCATCTGAAAGAACACATGAACAGCTTGTTGGTACCATGCGTATGATAATCTCTGATAGTTGCTAGGGCCAGAAATTGGTGGTCTCACTCCATAGAAAGTTGTTGTAGGCTTTATAATCTCAGAATTTTCCTGAATTAAGCTTTTTGAGGACAGGGGCTGTGCTTTCTTTTCTGTTTTATGTGTGATCTCTGCCACAGCCCTTACTCTCAGAAGTATGTGTATCTTGATGTTTAGTAGCCAAAGGAACTGACAAGTAAAGGTTTTTGCTGTTTTTTTCCTTAAAATTTTTTACATTGCTCTCAGATTGGCGGAAGATTTATTAGTGGCATACAGGATTCTTGGGTTAACACAAAATTCTACAATATTTTAAGGTCACGAAGGCCATGACAAATAAAGCTCTTTGTTACTTTTCTATTTTTAACGGCACTGACAACTCTGCATTTCAGTATATGCCTGTCCCCAACTCAATAGCCTTAATTTGTTTTTTCCCCAAACCAAATACCAGGCAAAGAGGCATTAACCAGAAATATCATCATGATGCACAATGGCACCCAGCCTAAATGTACTTTCATTGTCCTGATAGAAGAATCTATCTCTATATAACGTGGCAAAGAAAGTGGATGCCTGGCTTTGTGACTCTCTGTTCTCTCCTTGTATTTTTCTCTTTTACTTCTTATACTAAGAAGTAAATTGTGTCATAAGCCACATTTTAAAATCTCTTTTGGACCCACATTTATGAGGAATTTAAAAAATAATGTGCAGTGTATGTTGCCTTATGATGCAAAAACTTCCTTATGCACACATGTTTAAGCACTTAGGGAAGAAGAGAGCATTTGACCAATGATGCTGAGTCTTAGCATGGTGGCTGTGAGTTCTTTTGGATGAGGCTACACACCAGGAAGTAGAGTGGGATGTTTTGTAGTGTATGAAGATTCCACATTAAGCTTGTTTTTCATCTTTGCAAGTTAAACAAAAAAACTTTAAAATTTTAAAGTGGATATGCATTCCTTGAAGACAAAATTAATAACAACCCCCAAGCATAGTGTTGTTAAGCCAGGGATTGAATTAGAGCTGCCTTTTATTCAAAAGTGCAATGAGGGCAGGGTAAAATATTGGTTAAGATATCTGCTCCACAAAAATACCCATTTAGCATCACAAGTAAGCACCATTCATGGCTCCCAACAGTACTTGAAAAAGGGTAATTTTGTTAGGAATGCACAAAACTAAAAAAATAAATCTGATAAATTAGAGATGAAGCAGCCTCCCACTCTATCCGTCCTGCCCACACCCATGTAAATAATTAACAGGGCTTCTCATTTCCATTGCCTTTCACCTCTCAACAGACCTATCTTGTGCAGGTGGACCTGTGAGTTTTAGAGCCATGCAATGGCATTCAGTAACTCTACTGTAGTTTCATTGCAAATATGCAGTGTTCAATAACCCTCAAAATTTCTCATTTCTTACCTGTGGTGATGTGGTTTGATAGTTTTTAGGTTATAGGTTGCAATATGCAGTGGAATCACAGGTGTATTAGTTCAAAAAGTTTAAGCACTTTTGGAATTATTGTTTATTTCCTTGCTTCTGCATTTATATTTAGAACATTTAAAAACAATAAATTTGGTTTCTTTTTTGTAGACTCTAACAGCATAATTATAAGTGGTACAAAAGGCATACAAAGAAGCAATAGATATCCATCCCACCCATTCAACATCACAGGCAGCCCAATCCATGCTGCCCAGCAGTGCTTAAAGAAGGGTAATTTTTTTAGGAATCCATAGAACTCATCCTAAATCTTGTTAAAACCAAACGAAAAGAACATATTGAAAATTAGTATTTCTTTTTGCTTCATACTATTTGATTGGGAAGCCAAACATAAATGAATGCCAGGGATACCAACTGCATTTTTAAAATGTGATATTCTTTATGTTTTTTCCTTTTTTATTTTTAATTTTTAGAGATAGAGTCTTATCTGTCACCCAAGGTGGTGTGCAGTGGTACGATCATGGCTCACTGCAGCCTTGAACTCCAGCAATCCTGCCTCAGCCTCCCAAGTAGCCAGGACTACAGGCACATACTACCATGCCCAGCTAATTTTTTGTATTTTTGGTAGAGAAGGGGTTTCACCGTGTTAGCCAGGATGGTCTCGATCTCCTGACCTCGTGATCCGCCTGCCTCGGCCTCGCAAAGTGCTGGGATTACAGACGTGAGCCACCGCACCCGGCCAGCTAATTTTTTATTTTAAGTTTTGTATAAACAGGGTCTCACTATGTTGCCAAGGCTGGTCTTGAACTCCTGGCCTCCAGCAATCCTCCCTCCTTGGCCTCCCAAAGTGTTGAGATTACAGGCGTGAGCCACCATGCCTGGCCTTAAATGTGGTATTCTAACACCAGTGTCCATTCATGGAGGGTTGGTATGTTTTTATTCATGAATGGCTGATTTTTGTTGTTATTGTTGTTGTTGTCAAGCAGGCTCATTCTGAGTCAGGTATAACATTTTGCTGCTATGCCATGGCATGTTCTCACAGAAAGATTAAGAAACAAGGGACTGGTGGTGAATGGAATAGAATCTCATTGTAAGTAATTTATCCTTGTACAAATCTAAGTGAATAACAGATCAAATCCAATTCCCTAAAACATGCCAGCTATGTATTCTATACAAGCAGCTTATCATGGTATATAGTATTAATTGTTGTAAAGGAGTTCTAATAAGCAGATAAGTTCAGATGCAGCCATTTATGCCACTTGAATTTTATCCTTTGTAGAATAATTAACATTTACCTGTATTTTCTACATTTATCAGAAGACCCCTTTATCTTTTATTTCATTTAATCATAACGTTATGGCATGAACCTGGTTTGGCGAGGCTCAGATCTAGAGCATGATTTTGGGGGACTAACATGGAACCGTCACCAAATTCTGAGGTGCTGAAACTGCAGAGAATATTATTGCCTATTGAGTACTAACCTCCAGAGCCACTGACGAGATCTGAGCTTGGGCCATAGTCTCTCCCTTACCCATATCATTTCCCACATATGGATATTCACCCTCCTAAGCTGTTTGTCAGGGATGGAGGCAGTTATAGCCGTAGCCCTTTCCATTGCTTTCCCTGCATTCTGAAAGCTTAGCACTCGGTTTTATCAGTGATCAGACTAGCCACTGCTAGTCTCTTACCAGATCTGTAACTTGGGCTAGGTACTGAACATCTCTAAGCCACAGTTTCCTAGCCTATGAAATGATCGTGGTAAATAATAGTACCCACCCCATAAGATCATAATGAGAACTATATGGGATAATGCACTTAAGGTGCTGAGAAAGCGCCTAGAGAGAACTCATTATTAATTATCACTGTTCCAATCTGAGACATGGTGAATGAACATAGCTCAGCTGTGTTCTTTTTGTGTACTGAGAAACACCAGAGATTCAGACCTGGGCCAGGGCCGTGATGCCCAGGTCTTTTCAAGGTATCTCCAAGGTATCCATCTGGAAGCTTTTGTCTTATGCTCTTCCTCTCACATCCATTTAGAAGGATACCAAACTGTGCTGTGTTTCCTCTTGGCCCTCCCTTCAGTTTGCCAATAAGGTAGTTTCCTTTTCAGTGTTGGTGAATAGAGTCTCAAAGTCAGCATTGGGAAATGGATACTAGGCTATAACTCCTTCAAGGCAATAGCACAGAATACTGCAGCACCCAGTATTATGCCTAACCTGAGAGGTGCTCGTAAATTTTATTGAATGAGTTCACGATGTCCTGAGAGGTTGGTGCTATCAAGTAACTCTTCCAGGTCACACATAGTAGCATCAAGACTGTGACCATGCTTGGAGACCCTAGTCCATTATTCTGCCCATAATAACTTGGAAGACAGCCAGTTATCGATAACAAGTTGCTTAGCATCTTCTCTGCAGTCACTCTTAGAGCAGGATGGATCAAGAGCCTTCACTATTCGCATTACAAGCTAGGCCAGGTCACAAGGCTGACTGGGGCATGAGTCCCGAAGGCTGATGATAGCCATCCAGCGATGAACTAGTACAGCCATTGAAAGGAAGCACATGTATTGAACCTGGGGTTTCAGCAACTTCTGTTATGGTTTGCCTCCTCTGATGGGAAAATTGGAAGCTTTTTGAAATGCTGAGGAAATGCCATAGGAGTTGTCAGATATCTGAAAACAAGTGGGTAAAAACAGAAAACTACTTGTGTCAAAACAGTAGAATTCCTTTCTTCAGTTTGATTTCTCTAACCTTGTATATTTAGGAAAAACTCAACTTCAGGTCTAACTCCAGTCATCTAGAGCTACTGTCTTGTAGTAGAGTAAGAAATTGAACCAGAACAGATTTCATTTAACCTTTCAAAAGTGCGATTTTCACACAGTTGACCTTCTTGACTTCAAGGAACAAAACGGAACTATCAGTTCTCTGCTGCATGCGTCAACAAGAGATGGGAGGAGAGCGCCCCAGGCGATGGCTGTTTTTCATATTTGGTTTGCCCAGAGAATGTACGTTTTGGTTCACATCTGGAAATCAGCCCTTTGTAGATAGTTACAGATAGGAATTTCCAGATGATCCTGTCTAGCTTAATCTTGTCTTAATGGAATAACCATATTTCTGTTTAGGAGGGGGTTAATTCAGCTGCCTTTCCAAGGTACTATGGAAAAATTCTCTAAGCTTGGATTCCAAGAAATACTACTACTGATGAGAATTAGAGCACTGGTGTTTTTCAAATGATGGGTGTTGGTTTGTTTTGAGCTTGGCATAAATCACGTGTTGACCTTAGCTTGCTTTTTTTTTTTTCTTTGAGACAGAGTTTCGCTCTTGTTGCCCAGGCTGGAGTGCAATGGCATGATCTCGGCTCACTGCAACCTCTGCCTCCCGGGTTCAAGCGATTCTCCTGTCTCAGCCTCCTGAGTAGCTAGGATTACAGGCACGTGCCACCACCCTCAGCTAATTTTGTATTTTTAGTAGAGATAGGGTTTCTCCATGTTGGTCAGGCTGATCTTGAACTCCCGACCTCAGGTGATCCACCTGCCTTGACCTCCCAAAGTGCTGGGATTACAGGCGTGAGCCACCATGCCCGGCTGACCTTAGCTTGCTTTTGAAAACCAATGTATAACTTTTTGTCTTGGTTCAAAACTCATCTGACTCTTGACACTTCTTCAAAG
This sequence comes from Hylobates moloch, assembly GCF_009828535.3. Taxonomy (NCBI): domain Eukaryota; kingdom Metazoa; phylum Chordata; class Mammalia; order Primates; family Hylobatidae; genus Hylobates; species Hylobates moloch. The sequence goes on from NW_026652282.1 coordinate 21,701,074, forward strand.
TTTTTGTTTTCGTTTTTACTGTGCTATAAGTAAGGTCCATCACCCAGCTTGTTTCCCGGAAGATCCTTGGCCTCATTCAGACCATTCAAGTGCTCATGGTTTCTTGACTGTTTGAGGAGCTCTTGATGCTTCTGGGAACCTAGATGATTTGCCAGCCCAGCTCTCAGGAGCCCAGCCTAGCAGGGCTTCAGTCTCCATCCACCATCAAAGAATGTTCAAGAATCATGGCATGAAGTGGCAAGAAAAAAGGAAAACTGCCCAAGATTTACATCTATATGTATACTAAGGATTTATAAATCATGTGAATAAAGTTATGGCTAATCTTTTGAGGATGTTTTCTCGCAACTACAGCTTTCCCTCAAGAGCCACTTCTTCCAGAAATTGATCAGCAAAGAAAGATCAAAGGAAAGCCCAGATTCAAGAGAGACCTCTTTAAAATTTTCCAGCAAAATAGATTCTCTTACTGACGAATAGTATGCAAGTGGTATAGCACAGTGGTTCTCAAACCTTTTAGTTTGTGGGACCCCTGTATACTCTTAAAGTACTAAGGAAAATGAAGAGTTTTAGTTTATGTGGATATTCTTTTTTTGTCACTACACCAAATCTGGTAATGATAGAATTTCTTAACGGTTATTTACAATGTGGAATCTGAAATCATATCAGTAAACTTTTTGTGCTCTGGTATATTAAAATCCATTGCTCTGTCTTGCACTTTGAGCAGATCATTTACCCATGCATGATTTTGTAACATCATGCCTTGGTCACTTAGAAAATACTGGTTCAGTGACATGAATAATTTCCAATTCATTATACAATTTTTTTGAAATCACATTTGTTCATATCATCACCAGTCTCATCAGAAAAGTCTAAATATTGGGAAGCTGTTGAGCTCATGGTGGTGGATACAAATGTTCCAGTGAAAACTAATTGAAAGCTAGAAATTTGTCATTGGTTACAAATACTGTCAGTTGGTTTTTCTTGAGGTTACAGGATCAGTTGGTTAATTTTTGAGAAGATGTCTGCCAGATACCCAGGTCTGGATAACCGTAGTTATCTATCAGTTATTCTTTCAAGTAAAGATGGTATTATTTGAACAGAGTGGTTAGTTCAGCTTGCAACTCAGACAGTTACACAGGTGCTTTTCCTGGAAACAAATAGTGTACTTCAACACATGATAATAAAAGGATATATATTTAAAGGTTGCAATTTAATAAAATTTTACTTTCATCGAGGACTTTTCTTTAGTGAAACTGGCTTAAATTTCTATTTGTTAGATTCTGAGCACGTGATGATGAGAAATACAATGATAATTAGTACAGTTTGGGGCCTTTATGTTGTTGTTGTTGTTTTGAGACGGAGTCTCACTCTGTCCCCCAGGCTGGAGCGCAGTGACACGATCTTGGCTCACTGCAACCTCTGCCTCCTGGGTTCAAGCGATTCTCCTGCCTCAGCCTCCCGAGTACCTGGGATTATAGGTGCCCACCACCACGCTCGGCTAATGTTTGTATTTTTAGTAGAGACGGGGTTTCACCATGTTGGCCAGGCTGGTCTTGAACTCCTGACCCAAGTGATTCACCCGCCTCGCCTCGACCTCCCAAAGTGCTGGGATTATAGGCGTGAACCACCGCGCCCGGCCACGGGGGGCCACTACTTTGATTGATGCTAATGTGCCAGGAATTTTATCCATCATTGACTTTGCACCATTAATGCAAATGTCAACACAGTGAAAAAACACCAACAATATCATCGTAATATTATAAAAAGTGTTTTGACTTTATGGACTCCAGAACCTTCACCTTCGACTGTAGCAATTTATCCTAAAGAAATGTACCCCAGGCCAGGTGTGGTGGCTCACGCCTCTAATCCTAGCACTTTGGGAGGCTGAGCAGGCAGATCACCTCACGTCAGGGGTTGAAGACCAGCCTGGCCAACATGGCGAAACCTGTCTCTACTAAAAATATAAAAATTAGCCTGGCATCTTGGCGCATGCCTGTAATCCCAGCTACTTGGGAGGCTGAGGCAGGAGAATCGCTTGAACCCAGGAGGCAGAGGTTGCAATGAGCTGAGATTGTGCCACTGCAGTCCAGCCTGGGCGACAGAGTGGGACTGCGTCTCAAAAAAAAAAAAAAAGAAGCCCAAAATGTATGTGCAAGAGTATACATTGATGAATTATTCTTTTTGGTAGTAAAAAAAAGTTGGATATATCTAAGAATAAATGTTTATTAAATACATTATGCTATATCAGTGGAAAAGTATATGATCTGAGCAATTGAAGCAACATTTTGTGAGAATAAAGACACAGGAAAATGTGAGATAAATGTTAACGGGGGAGAAAAGGAGGAAACAAATTAGTATACAAGGAATGATTCAGTTATGTGATAAAGATACTATGTACATATAGACAAGTGTAAATAATTGGAAAGATAAATACAAGAATGTTAATAGTGATCATCTTGAGTGATAGGGATATGGGTGTTTTAATTTGTGTCTTTATATTTCTGTTTAAGTGTTGTACAATAAGCATGTGTTACTTTTGGGGGGAGGGGTGTTGGTTGCATTTTGAAAATTTAAATTTATATTCAGTACAATTCACTCTGGTTTACAGTTCTGTGCATGTTGACAAATGCATAGAATCATATAACTACTACCACAGTCAAGATACAGAACAGGGTCATACTTTCTGGCATGATCTTCCATCTGGGACCCACCATACTGAATATGCTGCCAATCCCAAAGATGCACAGAATGAAACTTTGTAAGGTGTGTGTTTCTTTGCTTGGCAAGGAGTGGGTAGGTACATGATCTGTGAATATAAAATGAAATTTGAAGGACAATTCACCCAAAGGACATTGGAGGAAAATTCTAACATTTCCATTGTAGCTTTGCCACAAGAAAATTTCAGCTCTGAGGATTTGGGAAAGAAAACTAAATCATATCTTCAATTCATTTCATCCTTTCATTGGGTCATGAAGACAGAGAACTTCAACACCGTGATCAGTGGTTCCAACAGTCAAGTAGTCATCCCTAGGTATACTAGGGGTGGGGGGCAGTGTTCCACATATACCAAAACCCGTGCATGCTGAAGTCCCACAATTGACCCTGCAGAACCCTTGGATAGGAAAAGCCAGCACTCCATATATGTGGGTTTCATGTGGTTTGGTCTAAAACAATCCATGTATAAGTTGACCCACACAGTTCAAACTTGTGTTCTTCAAGGATCAGCTGTATATTTACTACTCTCGCTTTCTAGAAATTAAACCAAGATATTAAGTCATGTAAAAAGATAGCTTTCCTATATTCAAATATGCATCCATTTTAACCTACTCAAGTCTATAGCTGAGTTTGTTCTTTTACAAATCTGAGCATGTATTAGATTCATACATTCACCACCACAATCAAGATAGAAAACAGTTTCTACAAAAACCCTAAAAACTCCCAGAATAGTCCTATAAAACTCCCTCCTGCTATTCCTTTATAATCACACCCTCCTTCCCACTCCTAACTCTGTCAACTATGATATGTTCTCATCAGTAGAAATTTGTCTTTTCGAGAATGTCATATAAATAGACTCATACAGCCTTTGAGACTATCTTCTTTCCCTCGGTTCATTCCTTTTATTGCTGAATATATTCTATCATATGGATCTGTCAGTTTGTTTGATCCATTTACTCACTGAAGGATGTTTGGATTGTTTCCAGTCTGGGGAAATTATGAGTTCAGATGCTATAAACATTCACATACAGGTTTTTTGTCAGCGTGTAAGTTTTCATTTCTCTAGGATAAATATCCAGGGGTAGGGTTGCTGGCTCATATGCTAAGTGTATGTTTCACCATTTAAGACATTGCCAAACTATTTTTCAGAATGGCGGTATTTTTTTCATTCCCATCAGCAGTGTATGAGAGTTCCATTTACTGGGCATGCTCACTGGCACTTGATATTGTTGGTATTTTTTATTTTAGACATTTTAATATGTATGGAATGGTAGCTCATCATGATACTGATTTACATTTCCCTAATGACTAATGATGTTGAACATCTTTTCATCTGCTTGTCATCCTTATATCCACTTTGGTGAAGTGTCCCAAGTTTTCCCCCATTTAAAAAAATTGGATTTTTTTTTTTCCTGGTAAGTTTTGAAAATTCTTTATATATCCTAGATACAGATCCTTTGTTGGATATGTGATTTGCAAATAATGTTGTCCCAGTCTGTAGCTTGTCTTTTCATTCTCTTGATAGTGTCTTTCACAGAGAAAAAGTTCTAATTTTTATCAAGTCCAGTATATCAATATTTTTCTTTTATTGATTGTGCTTTCGATCTCATGACTAAGAACTCAAATATTATGTCTATGTCTATGATCCATTTTGAATTAATTTTTATAAAGTTAGGGCAGAGTTCAATTTTTTTCTTTGGTCTGTGTGTGTCCAGTTGTTCCAACACCATTTGCTGAAAAGACTATCCTTCTTCCACTGAATTACTTTTGCACCCATGTTAAAAATCATTTGAGCATATTTGTATGGGTCTATTTCTGGACTCTTTATTCTCTTCTGTTGATCTCTCTGTTTATTCTTTTGCCAATACCACACACCTTGATTACTATAGCTTTATAGTAAGTCTTGTATAGTGCAATTCTTCCATTTTATTTTTTTCAAAAATGTCTTAATTCTAGTTCATTTGCCTTTCCATATAAATTTTAGAGTCAGCTTATCTTTATCAACAAAATTTTTATTGGTATTGTGTTAAATCCGTATCAATTGGGGAAGAATTGACATCTTTATTGTGTCAAGTCTTCCAATATATGAACACTTTATGTCTCGTTTATTTGGATCTTCTTTGTTTTCTTCCATTAACATTTTATAGTTTTCAGCTTATGGGTCCTGTACATGTTTTGTTAGATTTATATACCTAAGGAGTACCTTTTAGTTCTCAAAAGAGTACTGAGGATCCATGAAATGTTAAAAATATTCTACATAAATGCATTGTTAATATGTAGCCTTTAAATTTTATTTTGTAAATCTTTATTGATTAGTTCAAATAGTCAGCCACATAATACTGCCAAGTTTTGAAAATACCAGCTTTTGTATTGTAATTTTACTTTTGTAAAATTCACAGATTTACATAAATATCTATATGTGTATATATGCCTAGAGAGATTTCTAAAAGGATTTTTAAGGGTTTGAAAACCCTTAAAAAATACATGTTAATGAATTCTAATGTACCACTGAATAGTTAACGTGTAATTACCATGTGCTATATATGAGAATATGAAAGTAAAAGATATATATACTTTCATGCCTGTATCAAGTTAATTGTGTACTTAGAAATAAGAAGGAAGTTAAATTTCTAAAACACAAAAATGTGTTCTCATGCGACCCAAAATGATTTTTGGAAAACAAAAATATCCATTGTATCTTCTTCATATTTATACATTTTTAGTGGGAATTTACCATCCTTCTTAAGTCTTCAGATTTATTGCTGACTCTTGACAAATAGTGGATCATTAGCATTGCTCAACCTTGCCTCTTCTCTGTTGTGAATATGATTGTATAAACCTAGGTGAGGAGTAGTTTGTATAGAAATGTCATCTTTCCTGTATCTCTTCTAGGGGACCTGCCTAATGATTTCATGACATCTGATCCAGTGTGCTGAGGAATTATGGTCTTTCCAAGCTTTTAAAGTAGTTTTGAGACCTTCAGTTCTGTCACTACCCTCTCAACCTTGACTGTGACTCACCATAGTCTCTTGGACTAGCTTCAGCTTTCCATCTATAGGAAGTGCCTAGTTTTTTGCGCAGCGTAGCACTCCATGAGCAGGGCCTGAAAGTCAAAATGGAGCAATCCCTAGGCTGCATTTCTCAATATTCTTTGTAGGAATCAGGTAACAGAACTGAGATTCTGCAACTTCTTCAGCATATAGGAACTTGAGTGAAAATACAGGACTGCCCATCTTTTGGAATGTTTTGGCCTTCTTCACAGTTCCTGTGGGAACTTTGAAAATTTTTCAAACTTGTTTTACTTAGCTACCTGTCTACACAAGCATGTCAGTACTGAAGTAGGCTGTCTGGACCCTCCTCCCTAAACACCATTTTCCCTTCTCTCACACACCAAAAGTATTTAAAGTGCCTTCAAAAAGTGATTTTAAAAGGAGAGGATTTCATTATGTTAATATTTTGCACAGTACCTTGCAGTTTTCAAAGCATTTTTTATACTGTACCTAGTTTGTCCCTCACAGTAGTCCTGTGAGGTATTCAGAGCAATACCCTCCAGTGTTTCCCAGCCCAGGATAACCAAAGCCCACAAGTTGTCCACATTGGATATCGTGGTGTTGTATTATATTCCACTTACATTGCCTTTTCCTCCATTCTCACTGCTTTAATTCAATTCTCGGTCATTTCATTCTTAGCTTGCTAATTGATCTCCCTTGTCTTTGTATCAGTCCATTCTCTATATCATTTCCAGGATTATTTTTCCAAAACAGGATTAATAATGTCATCTTCCAGCTTAAAAACCTCCTGTGGTTGTTCATTTCTTACAGATTAAAATTCAGATTTGGGAGCACTGCATTAGGCCCCAAGCTAGCCTTTCCACCTTCTCTACCTTCAGTATCCCTTGCAGACCATCTGTCTGCCACACTGGAGAGCTTGGCATTCCTCAGAGATCCCTTATGCTTGACTATCTCCACACTTTCACTCCTGCCATCTCCTCTGCGTAGTACCATAGCCCACCACTTGTGACATCCCACTTTGTGAAATTCTTCTGCCTTCAGTGGTACAGTCTCTGGAAAGCCTTCTTCACTCAGCTCTCCAGGCAAAATGTCTTACTGTTTTCTGCATGCTCTCATAACCTTTTGTACACACCTCTGTGGCAGCACCTACTGCCAAGTTGATTGGCTCTTTTTCCCCCACAGGCCTTGAGTTCCTTGTGAACACAAGCTGTGCTGTGTTGTGTTGCGTTTAGCTTCATGTCACCTGAGCAAAGCATAGTGTCAGGGACATGGCTGACACAGGATTTGCTTATTTGAGCAAGGGAGTGATTTTTGGAACCTTCAGAAAAGCTGTGGGTGTAGTATTTATGTTTGATGGAATACCCAGTTCTTACTTTTTATTTTTAATGACTTCACAGCCAGTGGATGGCATTTTCTAAAATGTCATCTTTAATCTCTTTTGCTGTCTAAACTTCAGTCACCTTAGGAATCTCTAAGAAGTTAAACTTAGTCTTGCATCATACACATGCCCATATTTTGCAGGTTTTCACCTTAAAATTATTTTCTGTGTTTCTAGCTTGTTCTTGAACCACAGGTGTGGTATTGATCTTTTCTTTTATTTAATAGCACCTTTCCTGCGCTCAAGACCATGACCAGGAAACTGGCTTCTTAGCACCAAGGCTGATTTTCAAATTCTTGTTGGTTTAGGTTCTCTTAAAACTAGGCAGTCATATCTTTTTCCTATTAACACCATAATTAAATACCCAGAGTACAGTTTTGAGAAGCCCTTAGCACCATGTGTATATGCATGTGTATTTGTCTGGTTTTACATGCTCTTTTCTTAGCCCTAGCATGCACAAGTGCACTCTTGCACAAGAATGACAGAGCCTAGTTGGCTTTTGCCTCCTTTTGGAGAGCTGTTACATTTATTGGTCATATGCCCAGTGGACTTCCTTCCTATTCCATACTTGACTGGTAGTTATGGAGCACCTAATGGTCTGACAGAAGAAGATAGCTCAGCAGAGAAGGGCTCATTATAGAATTGTATGGCCTTGATTTCAGGGAACCTGTCCCCTCCGTCTATCTACAGAATGGCTATTTCCCATTTTTGGAAGATAACTTGAGTATGTGGTACAGAATTAAGTATTTTCGGATAATAGTAATGCAGTGTTTCATTTCTGTTCTGGGGTTGCTAGTAGAAGCAACTCTGTAGGAATAATCTAGAGCAAAGGAGTGGACATGAGTTTAGATGGCTTTTCTTTTTGTCAGACCATCACTAGCCATTGATAGAAGAGCTGTACTTTTGTGTTACTTTCCTTTTATCTTTAACAGATAGAGTGAAATATAATTTGCAACATTTGGAACCTTGTAAAAGACAACCAACCAAATAGATAACAAACCAAAAAGAAATCATCTAAGTCACACACTGGATAAAGCTTTCTCTGAGCAGCCTCTGACTCCTTGGACAGCAGTCCCTCCCCTTTCAGAATCCTAACACCCTGTCCCCACCACCACTCTCGCAGTGTTTCTGTTGAGGGCAAGAGTCAGACACGTAGCTTTTGTGTTTGGCTTTAAAATCAAAGTTGTTTTATCATGTTAAACTGCCAGGACCATGTCTTCTTGATGTAAAAGCCCTGAAACATCTACTACAATGCCATAGACTCAGCAGATACTCAGTTGTTGTATTTTTTGATTTTTGTTTTGTTTTGTCTTTTTTTGAGACAGAGTTTCCACTCCCATTGCCCAGACTGGAGTGCAATGGTGTGATCTCCGCTCACTGTAACTTCTGCCTCCCCAGCTCAAGCGATTCTCCCGCCTGAGCCCCTCGGGTAGCTGGGACTACAGGCAGGTGCCACCATACCCAGCTAATTTTTGTATTTTTGTAGAGATGGGCTTTCGTCATGTTTCCCAAGCTGATCTTGAACTCCTGGACTCTAGTGATCTGCCTGCCTCAGCTTCCCAAAGTGCTGGAATTACAGGTGTGAGCCACCACACCCAGCCAACACTCAGTTTTATGTGAAGTCACACTCTCTAGAAGGATCTGAATTCCATTTCTGTATTTATAAGCATGTAGATTATAGGAACAACTCATTTTCTAAACTAATGCTTTACCTGGTTCTCTGGTAATCTTTTGTGTGATTTGAGGCCATCATCACAGAAGTTAGATATCCATCACGATGTTTGTCTTATGAGAAGAAAAGATGGGCTATTCGGAAGAAACAAATTAGGTTTTGGTAATACTAAGAGAATCAGTTGTATATTTCAGAAATTTAGGGAACCTTTTTATTTGTTGAATTTATTAGTAAGACAGGCATGATGTCTAACCGTTACCTAACCAGAGAATTTACTTCAAGCCAAATTTTGAACTGCATAAATGTTAACATGTTTATGAAAATGGGTTCTAAGCAATTCTTCTTTTTCAGTTGTGCTAAATGTCTGTAGTAAAAATTATACAAATATATACTTACATCTTTATGTATATTTCTTTAAAAATTTGTTTTATGATCTAAGGTTTAAAAAATTTGATAATGCTGACTATATGCACACTTTTTTTTTAAGTCAGGAATCGTTCCTTTTCTTCTAAAGTAGACAGTCAAAATAAGCAGTTTGAAGAGATGGATTTAAGACAGCAAAATTGTTGTATCTTCAGCTGTGTAAAAGAAATACTGTACCTTGGACCAGAAAACGTATATTAGTGATGGTTTGGTTAGTGACTGCAAAAGCAAAATAAATACCATAGTATAAAATACAGTTTCACATGACAGCATGTTTGACTAGTACTAAACAGCAGTTAGTACTAAATGTGTTCTGCTTCTTTGCATGAAAATACATTAATATGAAACCTTATAGTGCCTTTCTTACTGATTAATATTAGGGAGAGGTCTGGTCAGGTCTTGTTGATAATTTGTTTTCTAGAAATGTGAGGAAAAAGCATTTTTCACAAACCTATCCAAAAAAAGTTGCCTTATTTCTCCTCCTTAAGCCTTTCAATGACTTTGCAGAATAAGGTTGCATCATTGTTTATTTTGGACGTAGAAGGTTGATCAGAACATCGCTTTTTACTGTAAAATGGCAGTGTAATGAGTTAAATAATAAACTTACATGCACAGAGAGATTTTCTTCCCTGTGTTAGAGTTAATCTTTAAACAATCTCTAGCATTAAGAAAAAAGATACTGTTGAAGACCCCAGATTGCAAAAGCAGTGCCACTTCTTCTGAGAGCTTTGGGGCAATCCTCTGATGTGTAATTGCTTTACATCAGTCGTAAGAGAGAGACAAGAATGTGCTTTCCTTGAACTTAACAGTTTGGGCAATTTTCTATAATCCAGTAAATACAAATTGTAGCTTGATTATTCATCTACGTCTGTCAAGCAAATTTTAATGGATGAATGAATGAGTCAAATCTATGCATGGAAATATACAAATGTGCAAAATATGGGTCTAATTACCAGGCTGCTGAATTTACACAAGGTCAGGTAAACAAGGCACCAGTGTAATGATTATTAATTGTTAATAATGCCTTTGGGAAAACGTTCACATTTTCCTTCTGAATACCTAACAGTTTGCCTTTCTAGTCATTTTAAACTGAAAATTTTAGCTGGTCTAAAAAAACAAAAACATTTTTGTCCTACTTTTATCCTTTCTCTATAATTGCTTACTAATTTTTTTAGAATAAAGGTAAAATGTAATACATTTTTGAGGACCCGGTTGAAAATCACAGTTTAATATGATGGTGAAAGAATTAAGGGGGGTAGCATATTCACAGAGCAGAATGAAATAGCTGCTATCTTTTGTCTTCATTGAAGGGAAGAGTATGCTCCCCCCCCCATCTTCCACCCTCTTTTCAAACCTAATCGACATTCTACAACACAAAACCAAGGTGGTAATAAAGGAAAGGAAATCAAAGCAGGCTTTTTTCCCCTCTATTTACCATAGTAAGTCAACATTGGACTCTGTCTTGATATTCTATAAAATGAATGTTGGAAAAAGAATAATATCAATGAGTAGTTTCCCATCGAAATGCCCAAGGGCCAAAATAATTGAGGGAATACTTGCCAAGGTTTTTCTTAGTTCAGTAACTCTTGATCACTGTGCAGTTGTGTAGCTGTGCTATCATTAAGGGCTCTCCATGTCTGGAAGGACACCCCCCTCTCCCAGCTTTAATCCAAAAGTCATAAATTGTAGAACTAACATGTCGTCTACGGGTCACCCAGGCGAAAACACTGCATCTTGAGAAATCTATCTTTCTGCCACTGTGCTTTGAAAATCTTTTGAATATTTTGCATTAATGGTGCTCCCGCAGTCTCTTGCTGGGCTCTCTCCTCATCTTCACAAGCTCCATATTCAGAAGTTTTTCCTCATAGTTAATCTAAACATTCTTCTCTCTGTCCTAGGCCTCACTTCTTACTACGTACCTATGTTCAGTATTACATGAGTATACCCACCTTCCTTTATGGTTTTTTTCCCAAATAGTATTAAGTAGCACTCATATCTCCCTTTCATTTTCATTTTTCTGGAACTCTGTATTTATGTATGTATTTATTTATTTGAGATGGAGTCTCGCTCTGTCACCCAAGCTGGAGTGAAGTGGCACAATCTCGGCTCACCACAACCTCCACTTCCCGGGTTCAAGTGATTCCCCTGCCTCAGTCTCCCGAGCAGCTGGGATTACAGGCGCCTACCACCACGCCTGGCTAATTTTTGTGTTTTCAGTAGAGACAGGGTTTTGCCATGTTGGCCAGGCTGGTCTTGAGCTCCTGACCTCAGGTCATCCGCCTGCCTCGGCCTCCCAAAGTACTAGGATTACAGGCGTGAGCCACCGCGCCCGGCTGGAACTCTTTATTTTTAATCGTGATTGTTCTTTGTGGGTTAGATTATAGTGTATGTAAGCCAAATGAATTCGAGCAAATTTTTTACCTTAACTCTGTAGTTAGCATCCTGTCCTATTTTGTATACCACTCTAGAATATAATGTACACTTTATACATATTTGTGAGTGCTATAGTGGTTTAATTAAATTTATGTAGCATTATAGCCAAACTCTTTATTCTGGCATTTGAGACATTATAAATCCAACCTTCCCTTTCCACAGACTCTATCATCCAGCAACACTGTCAAATTATCATTCCTCTAGACAGACCTCCTTGTTTTCACACAACTGCAGGGATTGTCGTCACCCACTTGCCATTTTTATCTTTTTCAATTCTCCTTCACCTTTGAGACCTAAACCCATCTCACTTCTAGGAAGCCTTTCGTGGACATCACAGCTATGGAATGTTGTTTTTTTTCCCTCTGAATCCCTAAAGAACTTTAAAAGTATAACTTTTCTCCCCCCATTTTCTTTAATATAGTCTCTTATAGTTGTTCTTTTATTTGGCAGATCATTTTGTTCCCTGTAAGGTTGTAGACTTCTGGAGAACAGGGGAAAGAAGAAAGACTAATATTTTTTTAGCTGCCAAACACTTGCTAAATATTTTTTACTTAAGTACATTTTTAAATGGTATCATTTAATTCTTGCAGCAACCCTGTGAGGTGGGTGGTATTTTTTCCATTTTTACAGATAAGGACGCTGAATCTTGTAGTAAACACAACCAATGTTAGAATGGTAATAATACATTGTAGAGCTGAGATTTAAGTTTGGGCCTCTTTGATTTAAAGCCTATATGCTCTTTTCAGAAAGCCTCCTCCATAAAAGAGCGACAATTTGCTTCCTAATCTGTCAATTTACTAGAAAGTTCAAAAAACAGAGTAGGTGTTCAGTAAATGATTAAATTTATGACTGTGGAAATCTGAATTGCTTTGACTTCATTTCTTTTACCCATCAGCTAATGGTAATATGAATCAGCAATAAAATAGCCAAAGCCTTAGTAAGGGCCCTCTGTATTCTCACCAAAGGCTAGTACATGAGAGGTTGACATTGTACTCCAACATTAAGGCTGTTTACTTGAGACAAGTTTTTTTTACTTGCTTGTCTGTTTTTAAGCTTTTCTCTTGTTGATTCCAACATTCATTGATATTGCTAAATGTCACTTTTCTCACTTATTATTTGTATTTCATTTTAAGAGAGTAAATTTCATTATATAATATAATAGTAGCATGAATAATTTATGCCTCTGTCAAGGAACTATTAAAACACAGATTTTTAAATATGCATATTCTAAATTTTATATAAAAACTAAGGAATGGAGTTTTTATTTCCTCTAAGTGTTTATTCAGGAGTAAACCTGGGCACTTACTAAAAAGCTATGGTCTTACTGACTTCAATTCAGGATGGAATGCTGAGTTGTAATTATGTCTATAGATAAGGAAAAATTGGCATTTTATCTTTAGTAGAAAATCAGCTGATGTACTTTTTGGGGACTTTTTACATTTTTTATTTAAAACAGGAATTTTTGTGAGGTGTATTTATTCTCAAAGAATTAATGATTATAAGGATTAAGAAGGATGATTGCCAACCTAAGAATGAAGAGAACTTTGATTTGATGAGCACAAGCAATGTGACTGAGCTTTGGGGTGACAAAAATATGATGTTTTAGGTATCTGGGGTTTCTTCTTATCAACTTCCGCGCATATTGATAAGTCAGCCTATTTTGTAAACAGTTACTAATGCCGTAATGCATTTTCCCATATTTTCCATCTGAATTTTTTACTATTATTGATTGAAGATTCAATTGAGAAATGTGTTTAGAACCCTGCTTTCCGTGGTAATCACAGAAGTCAGTGGGAAGACAAGAAAATTGTATTGAAAGAAATTGTGTGCGTGTGTATTTTGTGTTTCAGCATAGATTATCTCTGCCAAAATAATAGCTGTCATTTTGTTTTTGTTATATTAGTGGCCCGTAGCTTACCACTACTCCTTTTGCCTTAGTTTTGCTTCTGACTGCTGGCTATTCCCATCAGCAAGAAGACCTTTTTAATTGAATGTCCAAATTTGAATGATTCTTGTCCTAATATCATTATAATCTTGATCCATTTCAAATTAGAGATCCCTAAGATTGACTTCTCACCTCAGCTCAACAACCCTTTAACATTCAGAGACTTCGAAACTTCACTTCTGTTTTGAATTTCATATCATGCCCATCATAGGGGGAAAAGATGGAAAATGTATACGCTGAGCCTATAGGACTTCCTGCAGTGCTTATTAATCCTTTATGGATCATTTGAAATGTTTCTAGTTTATTTAAGCTTTGCTGCTTGTATCAGATTGTTCCTACGAAAAAAGAAAAAGTGATCATGCTTTGAATTTTTAAAAATGATCTCACTTTCAAGCAAAAGCACTTTTATGCTCCATTAAAGTTGAATTTGCCAAACTCTTACATCACATTAACACAAGCTTTACTGGATAGATAAACGTGTTGTTCAAAGACCAACTTGAACTTTACCAAACTGCATATTAAGATTTTTATCTTTATTCTTCTTATTTCTTAAATTATTTTAAAACAGACTAGTAAAATAGACTAGATAGGCCTAAAAGTACTACTTTAATGACAAAGCAATCTCTTCATTTGATGTAAAAAATTAGTATAGATTGTAAGCTAATTGTTATATGAAGGCAAAATTAATGAAAATATTTTGATCAGTTTTACATTTTTTATATTTGTTTTATATAGTATCAATATCACAATAAAACTTGATTTTATTTTTTAATTTGCATAAGTGATTTATTGTTTTGATGGTTATAATTTTTGTTCTAGTCTATCATGCATCTTTGAAAATTCATTATTTTCTTGAAATGTTTAGTAGGTCAGCCAATAAATTGACTTTTTTTAATCCTCAATTTAGTGGGTTTTTTCAATATGTGTAGGACATCTTCTGTTTTCTATGAATGATAGTGTTATACTCTTTGTTTCTATTTATTTTGTGACTATTTTCGCTTGGAAATAATCTTGGAATGTGTATCTTTTTGACCTAGAGTTACTTGGAAAGTTCTAATCTCATTTGTACTATGTTTTCTGGCTCCCTAATACAATTATAAGGACTTGGTCTTTTCATTTTTAGTCTCCTTAGCCTTGAGGATTTAATTTAATGTGTGTGTTCTTTAGAAAGAATGTAAGCTAGTTTTCTACTTGAAATGTCTTTTTGTATTTTTAAATACATGAAACCTTTACAAAGGTTTTGTTTTATCAAAAAATAACATACATGCCCTTTTTTAAAGCATTAATTTACATCAATATTTATAGTGAACTTGAAAAAATATTTTAATGGTAATGAAAATATAATTTAATATCAAGCTAAATCTTTTTCAGCCCTCTTAGATTCCCCATTTTTAGCTGTTGAGTCACTGGAGTTCCTAATAAAGAAAGAAAAATGCATTTTTAGGAAATTACTTTTCTAAGGCAAACAATAAATTGTACACACAGAGAGGGAAAGGAAAGGAGAACTTTTCACCTGCCTTGTGTAGGGAAAAATCTAAACAATTACATGAAACACTTAGCAAGTGATTTTAATGTTACAGCTTTTCCATTTCTGAGAGTGATGATACCTTGTTAGTAAGAAACTTTATTAACACTGACTTCTAGTGTAAAAATCTGCCCTCGATTCATTTTTCACTAATTCACTTTATTGTTTTCTCCTGGTGTTCCCATGACCTTTCAGAAATGTGTAGTTCATATTTTGTGCTGTACGAAAGCTGCCCCTTAGGTTGCATTGAGTAATGCAAAGTTGAATTATGAACATAATGGCAGTTCTCTGTGGCATTTCCAGTTCATGCTTACTTTTAGTTTGCTAAATTCATAAGTGAAGTGTTTTTTAATGTTGTCCACGTTAGGGAAAAGGTTAAATAATGCTGAGCTTTTCTTCGTGAGCAAACGGAAAGAGTCATTTTGGTTGTTTGGTAGGAGATTGTGTTCCCATATTTTCATTCTTTGGCCAGCATAGATGGTGCGCTGGATTGTTTTGGAGCTTTCAGACAGGACTTACATACTTCTAAAATATTTCATAAACTGCTCAGGTAGCCAGAGTATTCTTGTATCACTGTGCAATAGCACTAAAAATCATCCTGGGATAAGAAATGTGAAGCATAACATTACTTCCCAAAGTTATGTACTTCAGGAAGCCTTGAGAAGAGGCAAGAGAGTAACAATATCTATGAATTCTCTGAAAACTCTTGTTTCCAGTAGGAAGCCTGGTTACCCACCAAAAAGTAGATGATGAGAATTTTTTTTAACTTCAAGCATAATCTTTCTAAAAATGTAATTTTACTTGAGATTTGCCTCTCATTAACCAACAAACCATATATTTTGGTCACATATTTAATTAATGCGATCATCATTGAGTTGTTTGCTGTGAAGGGACATAGAGAAGATGCACTGTTTTCCATTTTTCCAAGTAATATGGGTCACCTGTAAGTAATCCATCACTAGGCAATGGCTCCACAGCATTCGGATAAAAATGTTTTAAACATTCCTGAAAGAAGAAAAGTCCACAAATACTGCACTGTATATTGCCGGGAGAGAAGATTGAGTACTTGTATGTGGGAATTATTCTTTGTCTTTTTAAGGCAGGTCTCACTCTGTCACCCAGGCTGGAGTGCAATGGTGTGAACACGGCTTACTGCAGCCTTGACCTCCCAACTCCGCCTCTCAAGTAGCTGGGACTACAGGCATGCGCCACCATGCCCAGCTAATTTTTAAATTTTTTGTAGAGACAGGGTCTTACCATGTTGCCCAGGCTGGTGTCAAAACTCTGAGCTCAAGCAATCCTCCCGCCTTGGCCTCCCAAAGTGCTGGGATTACAGGCATGAGCCACTCTGCTTGGCCAGGAATTACTCTTGATCACACAAGTCTTTTATGGCAGTTTGAGACACTGGTCTTACATGTTGCTCGCAGTGTCATCCCGTGAAAGAGGCAGGGTGGGTACACTTGCAGTATCCACAGGAACACACCCAAAGGCTCATAGGGTGAAGGGCTTGCCCAAGGCACATGGCTCCTGAAGCAGTGAGGTGAGAAGAGATCTTTGAGTTGGCTCCTGCCCTTCCATTTTGCCACGGGGCTTCTTTATCTACCTCCTGCAAGGAGGGCACAGTGAAGGAAGGCTCGGAAAGGTTTTTGGACTCTCACAGGCAGCCTAGCCTGAGGGAGGCTGGAGTGTTCAGCCATCTGAATTAATCTCGATACCACAGAGTTTAGTTCCCTCAGTGTAAAATTAAAAGAATATTTTTTCATCTGCTGCAATGCATCAGACACTATCCTAGACTATAGAGGCTCAAAGTTGAATGATAGCATCTCAGAGCTCTTGGGGGCTGAGGTGGTGGCCTTCTGTCTCCCTTTCTTCTACCTCTTTCCTTCTTTCCTCCATCCACAAACTTTTTGTCGTCTTATATATTAGCACGTTTGGACCTCTTTCTGCACTTAAAGTCATGCCTACCTTCATGCGCTCCAGGTGTCCCAGGTAAAAAGAGCCATTCCCCAAGTGATGCTGTTGAAACTGTTTTTTAATATAGACCCAGCAGGTTGCTTGCCCTTAGCATTCATTTTAATTATTTGAAGAAAGTGATTCATACAAATATGTGCAAAGTACAGCCCTTTTGAAGGTTTTTCACTTTAATAGTCACTTTACATATTATTTTGATAGTGATGTTCCCGGTATGGGCAGCGAGGATGTAAGCTGGGCCAGAAGAAGGATGAATCCTCTCTGCTTAGGGAATCAGTTTGCCGGACATGTGAATAGCTGTATCACCACTCCAGATAACTGTACCCACATAGTTTTGTGATCTTCAATGTTTTAGTGACATTGTAAATGTAGCAATAGAGTAGAGAGTCTTCATCATTTCATACTGGTATGTAAAATGCCCCAGGTATGTGACCACTTGAAGCACCAGGCTTTTGTATGCTCAGTAACCTTGTGTACAGTTTGTGACCAGTTAGCGCAATATCTTAGTCCTTCACTCATCCCCAGAGAATTCAAAAAATTCATCCTGTTACGAGTGGCTTTCCTTCCTCGACAGTAGTTTGAAGTCCAGCATGTAAAAATGTAAATCTCTCTGCTGGCTTCTAATGTGCAAGGCCTTCTGAGAGTGTTCCCAGGGAAGAAGAGTTGATTAGGTAGAGACTTCTCCGTTCTTAATAAATTAATGACCTACTCCAGGCCCATTTTCTTCTTTCCTGGAGGAACACTCAGTGACAGTGCTTATGCAGCAAAGTCAAATTCTTTCGTTTTATTGTATAAAACATCAAACGAGGAGCCAAAGAGAATCTTTTCCTAACAGCATCTCCTAAGCCCTAGAATGGAATCAGAAGTCAGGCAATGGACTAGCAAATGGACAGGCATTCCTAAAATCATCTTAGTGTTGATGGGAGGCATGTTAGGCTTGCCACAGATGAGTGAGACGTGAAAGTAGATTCAGGGGCTTGTTAGAAGATTCAGAGCTAGGTCAAGAGAGCTCTGGAGATGAATCTAAAGAATTTTTCTTTGAACCTGTTTCAACACATGAAAATATCTCCTAAGATGGCAGATCTTTTCCTTACGGTTCTTGCAATTTAGAAATTGTAGGCCCTGGGAATGTGTATTAAAATCCTTAGCAACCAAAGTATTCAGAGGGGAATAAGGTATTTTGGGCTTTGAGAGGGGTAACATAATGGGCAAATGTCAGGATTAACAACTAATGATTGATACATATATGTATTTTAAGCCTTTTATCTGTCATTGTAGCACTCTGCCTCAGCCTGGCTTCTATATGTTTCACAACTTGATAGCATATGCCATTTAGTCTCATGATTTATACTTATTAAACCTTATTTGTATAAATACATGCCCATTTATCACTGTCACACCATTGAGGACCTGCTGAAACACAGATTGCTGGGTGCCACCCTTAGAGTGTCTGATTCTTGGTCTGGGGTAAAGACCAGAGAATGTGCGTCTCTAACAAGTTCCCAAATGATGCTGATGTTGCTGATCTCAGGCCCACATTTTGAGAGCCACTGCTGTAGACATTCACCGACATATATTACTCAGCCAGGAGCACTTGAGTGAAAACAGTAGTAACACTAAATCCTAACTTAATGGTGGAGTAATGAGATTTAGTTAAGAGGAAATACTTTCAGTGCTAGGAATGTGTATATTTTGCTTACCTCAGTTGCGGATAAATCATGAAGGCTTATGGGGAACCTCATTTTTTTTTAAATTATGTTGTAGAATTAGAGAATTCTCACACTTGAACAGACCTTACAATCATCTATCCTGATGCAACACCCATCTTTATGAAAGAAGAGACTGAGGCCCTTAAAATTCAGCTCTGCCCCATTTCAAGTTGTGGTTTTTAGAGGCAGAGCCAGGAGAAATGATTGAATACTATAGTTTAATTTAAATAAGACATGTTAGGGAAGGGATCTTTTGAGAGGACTAATTCCCCAAATATAAAAGGAGCTATTTTAATATTTAGCCAACCATTTAATGTCCTTTAGCTAAAGTTTCAGTCCCAAAGTTGATTTTAGGCACTCTGAGACAAAGGTCTCTACAGAATCTGTAATGATTTTAATAAAGTTACTTTTTTTCAGTTGCAGAGATTCCTGGGTGGCTTAGTTCTTAGGTCCATGGCCCTAGATCCTTGGGAAATCTGCTAGAGGCAGCCCGGTGGAAATGTTGATAAATCCCCTTTAAAAATATTAACCGTTCTAATTAGACCAAAAAAAGGAATATACAAAAATTGGAAGAAGAGGGAAATTATTATTTACAGATCATTCTAACATGGAAAATCCAATGAAATCAACCAAGAAACTATCACAGACAAAAAGAATTTTAATAAGGTTACTAGTTATAAAATTAATGCTAAAAATCAGTAGCTTTCGGCTGTATGCACACAGCCAGTTAGAAAACTAATGAAAGAACTCTCATTTATAATACAGGTTAAAAAGATGAAATACCTAGGAATAAACTTAACAAGAAATGTGCTAGATATATTTGAACTCTGAATGGCTTAAAAGAAGACTTGGGTAAATGGTAAAGCATATATTCTTGGCTAGGACCACTCAACATTTTAGGATTGTCAGTTCCCCTAAGTTTATCCATAAGTGTAAAGCTTCCTCAATTTTTAAAAGAAAATCACAGGAAAATTCTAACAAAGAAAATGACCCACCAGTCCTACCAGTTTTTACAATTGGGATATTTAAAATATTTTGGTGCAAAAATATTTGGTGATTTCCATGGAGCAACTATAGAAAGCCCATAAATAGACCCAAAGTTGCATTTTGTTTTTTAAAAGGGGGTGGTTCACATCAGTAGGAATAATCATCTGGAAAAAAATACAGTTGATTTTTTCCTTGTTCCTTACACTGAAACAAGTTTCAGAAGGATCAAAAACTTAAACTTAGAAAATTGAACTATAAAAGTAATATTGTTAATAATTGTGGAATTGAGAAGACTTTTTAAATAATTGATTTTTTAGAGCAGTTTTAGGTTCACAGCACAATTTCAGAGTAAGATACAGAGATTTCCCTTATACTCCCTGCCCCACACACGTATAGTCTCTCTCATTATCAACATCCCCTGCCATAGTATGTTTGTTACAACTGATGAACCTATATTGATACATCATCACCCAGAGTCCATAGTTTATGTTGAGGTTCATTCTTGGTGCTGTGCATTTTATAAGTTTGGACAAATGTTTCTAACATACCTCCACCATCACAGTATCCTACAGAGTGCTTTCACTGCCCTAAAAATCCTCTGTGCTCCACTTATTTTGGAAGGCTTTTAGGTAATACATAGCATAGGAAAGGGTATAGGGAATGGAGCACTCTCATACATACACTGTTGGTGGGCATGAAAAATGGTACACCTTTTGGACAACAATTTGGCAACATCATCAAGATTGTAAATGAACATACCATTCTACTTTGCAATTCTAATTTGGGTATCTCTCCTTACACATGTGCAGTCCTTACAGATATTATCAAAGGTACTATACAAGGATATTGCTTGCAGCATTATAATAGTAATAGTAACAGACTGAAGACAACCTATTGTTGATCAGAAGATAATTCATTAGATTATTACTATCATATAATAGAATTTTGTGCAACCATTAACAAGAACACTACAGATCTATATGTACTGACAGGCCATAATTTCCTCCACTTTTCACTGAAAAAAGCAGGATTTAGAACAGTGTATATGATAAACTTCCATTTGTATTTTTTAAAAAATTAGAGATATTCATAATATGATAATACATTTTAATTAACCTGTTTGGGTGTGGTGGCTCAAACTTGTAATCCCAGCACTTTGTGAGGCTGAGGCAGGAGGATCACCTGGGCAATATAGTGAAACCCTGTCTGTATTAATAATATTTAAAATTTTAAAAATTTTAAAGTAACCCAATATATCCAAAATGGCATTTTATTCTGTAATGAGTGTTAAAAATACCACTAAACTATTTTATAGTCTCCTTTTTTGAACTAAGTCTTTGAAATTTGCTGTGTATTTTATACTTGCAGCCCATCTCAATTTGGACTAGCCATATTTCAAGTGCTCAACAGCCACATACAGTGACTGGCTCATATATTAAGTAGCATAGATGTAGCGTGTAAAGAGCACTGGACTAGAAGTTCAGTCTACATGCTGTGTGACAGTGTGCAAAAAACGTACTTTCTTCTGGGCCTCATTTTCCTCACATACAACACAAAAGATTAGACAAGAGCTCTAAAGTCTCTTCCAATTTTAAAACTTAGGGTTTAAATATATCATTTCTTATTACTTGTCAAAGTCAAGGGTGTAACTGTGGTTGCTTTCCATAGACACTGTTTTCACCAGCACTCCTAAAATTCTGTGATTCTAAGTAAAGCACATATTTTAAGAACTATATTTTATTGCCAGATTGAGGTTGTTTATTAGTTTTTTTAAAGGAAGAATGTTATTAAGCTATGTACGTGATGTAAATCATTTAGTTCTTGTAATACAATTAAGTCAGATTTGAGGCTTTGATAATCCTAGTGCTGCATGGAAAACTTGGAAGAGCAAGAGTGAACCACCGAAATAATATCTAAAGAGTAAATGTAGAAAGAGAAAAAGAGTTGAGAGATAATTTTTTAAGTACAATTCTGTTTATGAAGTTCATTGTTCAGAAAATAATCACTGGTAGTTCTTTTTGAACAAGAGAGAGAATGAGAGTAATACAGAACAGTGGCTCTCAACCTTAGCTGCACATTAGAATCACTTGGGGGAACTTTTTAACATCCCAAAGCTCATTTCGTATCCCAGGCTGATGTTCTCCAACTGAGGTCCCAAACCAGCAGCAGCAGTATCACCTGGGAACTTGTTAGAGATGCAAATTCTCAGGCCCCACCCAGTACCTACTGAATCAGACACTCTGGCGGTGGCGCTGTGTTGTAACGCTGCCCTGGTGATTCCAGTGTGCCATCAGAGTTAAGAATTCCGGAGCAAGAAGTATTTGGAACAGGGTTAACAGATGGGTTTTATATTGAGTGCCAGCTTCCATCCTATAGTGGTCTTGAGGACAGAGTTGGAAACGGAACTGCAATATACCTGCTAAGTGTTTGCCATTCCTGATTTAGTGATTTGGGTAATTTATTAACATTATAGAAGGTTGGATGTTGCAGTCACTTGTAGATGAGCCTTTCTAAACAAATATACGTCAAGAAGCATCTCAGCCAGTTGGCAAAGAAAAAAGGCGAAAAGGGGGGAAAAGCAGGAGAAAAGAAAAAAAATCGCATTGGAACAGAAGCCACAAAAGAAGGGGGGAGGAATATACAAGGTAAAATGTTATAAGTGAAGAAATTCCAGGTAGATTATAAAATATTTATATGTAAGGGTTTCTTAAGTTCAAGTGTGATGGGGATTTTAGGCCCATTTCAAGATCTATCATCAATTCTATCTGATCAAAAAGTACCAAAGGCTTGTTCAGCCCTTTAATTTGGCATTAAGGGATATATTTCCTCTTAACATTTAGACTTTTGATAGGAATGCACTTAATACAGGTATGGTAAATTTGGAGTGAACTAAGCCAGAAAATAAAATATATTTTCAAAGTGTAAAGAGGTTATCACTGACTGAGAAGGAGTTAATGTGTCATATATCCTTTTGATTTCTACTCTTTGAGAGAAATCACAGTATCTATAATTTCGGAGGCATATTCGGAAGAATGTTAAATTGTGATTTCTCTGTGCTGAATCTTAGCGATCTGTCAGGGAGTCTTCAGCCCTGACAAAATAAGAATGGACCCATTATGGTATCAGGTCCATTTGATTTTTCAAAAGTTAAGGGAAATATGCAGATCGTTTCAGAGACTCTCTTTTTGCTCTTGCTTGTTATAAGACAGATGAAGGGAAGCAAACTGGGCTGTGTTTAGAATGCATCTGGAGCTGCTTCTCACTCGAGATCTCGGCAATATAACTTCTGCAAGCCCTTTCTGTGTGTATTTTTCTTTTCTCATCCTGAAATATTCCATCTTGCATGAGAAAGTCAGCTTTGATAATTTCCAAAAGCTAAGTATTATGACAGAATTTGTGCCTCTTAGAAAAAAACTGCTCCTTTACTATAAAATAGAACCTACCTTTTCTACCTGAGTAAAAAATTCTGATAAAACTTTTCTGATCATATTTATTATTGAAAAAATTATATTATTTTTGAGGTTGTGTTTACTAAAATATGTTGATTTTTATATTAATTTCTGAATACTCAGTTTATATTTTTAGATTGTTTTGTGAATTGGGATCTCTGAGTATAAAGTGGTTTTCAGCACATTGGTGATATTGTTGAACATCTTCCTCAATGCAAGCATATGCATTTCAACAGCTTTCGGGACAGTACTACAGTTAATAATTTCTTTACAAGACAAATGTATGCTTTTTTATTGTTAGCATTATTTTCTCATCTTATGTTCTGGCATTTAAATTATGAAACTTCATCTCGGCATGTAGACTTACCTTGTGTTGCCAAGAGGAAAGAAGTGGCTTTTCTGCAAAGCCAAATAGTTTTTACTTTATTGTCTGCTACGAAACAGCTGCTGATTTCAGGAAAATGCCGTCTCATCATTGGGCCTGGGGTGTCCAAAAGAGGCTGGAAGAAAAAATGACTGTAGCTCCCTGTCTGCCCTGGCACTCTCCTCCTTTCTCTCATTTTCATTGCCATGAAGAGCAGGAGAACAATATTCTGCAATTAAGGATTCCATTAAGTTGAAGAAAAGAGCAAATGGGGGATGTTTGTTCTCTAAGCTGAAAAAATTTGTCTGGGGTTGGGGGGGGGGATAGTGGTAGTGGTATGGAGAGAGGTGGGTGGAGAGACGAAGTCAGGGCTGTTTGTTGAATATACTGTTAAGGACTGTTACCATCCTAATTAATCAAGTTAGAAATTACAGCTGTAGTCGGTTTCCCCCCAATTCTTGTTATCAATTTTCTTCTCTTTTGAGACAAAGCAAATATAAATTTTGTGTTCATTTGTCATTCGTTCTTTGACTTCAGCATCTCTGAAAATAACAATGTAGCACAAAAGCCCAGTATTTACCTAGTTGTAATGTGGGTTGCCATGGTGTTTTGCAAATTATTGCAATTATGTTCACCATGCGAGTCGCCCTTGGTAACTGGCGAAAAAACTGATAATCCTGTTTTGAACAAAAGGTCAAATTGCTGAATAGAAAGTCTTGATTAACTAAAAGATGTACAAAGTGGAATTATTTCCTACCATTCAGAAATAGTTCTTGATCGGGTTTGGGGGAGGGGGTGAGTAAGTACATCTGATTACTGAAGTACAAAGCATTGAAAGGATGTTGTCTTGAGCCTTTCATGTAGTCTTAATGGTGGCTTTTTTGTCAAATTTACCCATTTGCGGCATTGAAAGAGGCAGCTGCATTTAAGCTGGAGAGACGGTGCTTTTTCAAGAGTTCAGTGCATGGAAAGTTCTCAGCAGTATCTGCAGTTTACTAGTAGCCCCTGGTCTATTAAAACTGATGTGCCGCATTTGAGCCCATTGCTCTCAGTACTTGTGAACCCCTCTGGCTGATGATCTAATAAAGTGCTCTTACTGGACAATCTCTGATCAGCTACTTAAAAAGGAGGCTGGAGGAGGGGGCCTGAGGGAGAAGCCTCACAGGCAGTGAGTCTTGGAGCAGGCCAGAAGAGTAAAGACAAGAGTGGCTAAACTAAAAGGTTTGTCACCATGATGATTTGTGCTAAGGCATTTGCCACAGGGTTTTGGTTTTTGTGCCCCAGATCTCCCAAACTGTGATCATGCTTTTTTTCTGAAGAGAAATTTTAGTTTTAAGTTAGATAAGAGATTAGAACTGTCTCTCTGAAATGTTAAAATCTACCTTGCAATTGTTTCTTAAATTATGGGCATTCAGAAAATATATAATCCTACATTCATGTAAAACCACAAGTTTCCCATGTTGCAGCCAAAGGTTAGATGGATTTCATTTCTTCTGAATCTGGCAGAACATCTGCAGGGAGTGAATTTTGGAGGGAGGGAGTTCTTTTTTTTTTTTTTTTTTTTTTTTAGTGACCACCTGAAAAATCAATTCTCAAAACTTTTGAGAGTGTGTGAAAGTGGCATGAAAGCAAAGCAAACCTTAACAAGTTTGTGGGTTTACATTCTACATCACCTAGCAACCTCCTGACTCAGCCAGATCTCTTGTCTACCCTTAGTTCTGTTTACAGACTATTCAAACGGCCCTTCGAAACCATGAAAGATATTCAGTTTCATTAGTACCATTCTCAAGGAGAAAATAATTAAAGTTAAATGAACAAACATTGCCTGGTGATAGTTTGAACTCCATTCTGATTTTAAGATGTCCTTTGAGGCAGTAGTAGCTGTAGTTCAGTTTTAACATTTGTCGTTCACTACCCAAAGGCGTATCACTTGAAACCATACCAATAAATACTAGTCTCTGAACAAACAAACAATAAAAATTACTTTTAGCTAGACTTGAGCAAAGAAAAACTCTTCTGGTAAGAAGGTTTTAAGCGTGCATGCCATTCCGATTGAATTTTGTTTTATTTGATTCTTACCCCAGGACATCTGAGTTGATCTGTGTGCACACTGAATAAAGGCAGGGGAGAGGGCGTGGGGAACAAGGCACCTCTCTTTAAAACTGATTTATTACCTACCTTCAGAGAGCCACCATCATAAAGAAAGGTATTCAAATAATATTCCATAAAAGACTGGGTGCATTTTAGTGAATGGCTTAATTTAACAAATGATACTAATACTACTAATACATACTCTGTCACTTTCTCATTGAGAATTGCTTATGTGATTAAATTAACCTATTTTTGAAATTTTAGATTTAGTTAAAAAGAAAAAAAATTTTTTTAAGAACAGACTATTTTTTTTCATGTGCCCTTTCTTTCCCCATAAGCACATTCCCTGAATATTTATCTTGGCAGCAAGCATACACATGGTATAGCTCAGAATATTTTTCAGCTGTGTTAGTGATTTAATTATATTGCAAGCTCTTGGCAAAACTGTCTCTTCTCTCGTTAATAAACTTTCTGATTATAAGAACAATATACACTTGTTGTAGAAAATTTTGAAAATACAGAAATAGAAGAAGAAACCACAGAGATTACTACTGATAGCATTGCAGAGTATTTCCTTCCAGTCTTTTTTCTGTGCATATAGTGATGAAACCAAACCTTGAGTTCACTTTTGAAGTTTATTCATTATTGTGTGTACATCGCTAAGGTGTTGGTTTTTTTCAGAAGTGAAGACTTGAGAGGCAGGAATGGCGATGGAAGTAATGAACAATTTTTCTTAGAGGTTTCTTCACTAAAATATTAATATAAGCACCAGAGTAACTATTTTACCATCTCATTCCATTTGATTCTTTCCTCCTTTCCCTTGTTGAAATGACTATGTGCCTTACCTGACACATCCATTTATTATCATTCATGTTAGAAAGTCAGACATTCATTACAGTTGGAATATTACATCCCCAAGTCACCTGTAGCTTCATATAGGGGGAAAAAAGTATTTTGTGAAAAGATTTGTAATATAATAGAGATTAATGGAATGTGGAAAGGAAAATGCTTTCAGTTTCTCATATAAAATGAAAGCAGGGTGGCTAGAAAATCTTGTATTCTTGTTATTTGTATTTTGTTAGATCTCTAACATCCACAGTACATGGCTGGGTTGCATGAGCTCTTTGTGTCTTGTTGACAGTTGACAGACAAAGCAAAATTATTCCTGAAGCAAGGTACTGTGTACTTAGTTGTGACCTATTATAGCCTAAGAATGTAGCTTGCTTTTGAGTTGGATGAATAGGGAGAGTATTTTACAGAATAGACTTGAATATACTAAGAGAGGTTTTTAGTTGCTCATACAGAAAGATACATGTCCTCCATTGAACTTTTTTCCCCAAAATGTAATTTTCCATATAAAGTCTTTTAAGTATATTTTCCCTGGTTGCTTGCATGGAGACAGTTTTAACTGTTCTGGTATTGTCCTCTAGGGGTAAAATACAATTGCTGGTAATTGTTGGCTTTCTGTGCTCACAGTATAATGAGAGAAGATGGCTTGCATGGGGGCTCTTTAATGTATCTCAGGTACATCTTCTGATGCTCAAGCTCTGATTGCAAATTAAAATAGCAAGGCTCTGTATTGGATTTGATGTGAGGCAAAGCAGACCAAGTTGCTAATTTATCATGTAATATACAATTGCTGAGGTTGGAATTTGTCCACTTGTAGTGCTATTCTGTGTGTTTAAATGAGGACCACTGTTTGCATCTAACCTATCATAACAGTTTGGGAGTGCTCCATTATCCTTTCAGCAAACTGATGGCAGAGTCTGGTCCTTGTACAAATGATAAGATCAATAAGTTTCAAATAACTTGGATGAAATGACATATGACTGTTCATTTAAAGAGATGTCTTACTTTAAAAATCAATTTTAATAATATTTAAAATTCTTATATTGACTGATGAGGCACTTTCTACTTCTGTTTTGATAATTTTGTTCAAAATATTCTTGTATTAACTTCGGTGAATAGTTAGTTTATGTATTTATTTTTCCTGATTTACTCTTTCATCTCCTACCCTAGCACCTTTCTGGGACTTAATAATCACTCTTTGACATGCCAGCATGCTGCAGTGTAGAAGATTTAACTTTAAAAGCAAAATTATATTCCTGTTAAAACTTCCCCTGGAGATCTTAGGGAAATTTTCTCCCAGTTTTGGGTACAAATGTGGGTCAGAAAGCAATTTGTTTTTTGATATTTCTGGAAATTCCAAATCACAACATGTCATTCTTCAAAAGCAGCTGTGGGCCCATACTGTGCACTATCTATAAGGAGACCCATTTTTTGCCACTAGGGATAATTCTGTGGCAGAAAAATGTGCCTGCAAGGGAACCCCGGAACATTTATAAATGGTTTAGGGTGAAAAGAGAGTCTGATGTTCTCAGAGTACATCTAGTTTTGGTATAGGGGTGGCTAATGACCATTATTGAAAACTAGTAATAATCTGATGAACTCAAAGCATGCATGCTGGCAGACCCCATCCTGTGACCCTGTCACTGCACTCCTGGTGAGCCATTACAATTTAAACTAAATCGTACGTCACTGCAGAACCATGCTGTCTCTTGAAAATCTGTGAATCCGAAAATAAAGCAAAGACAGCCTCCTCTTCCCCCGCTGCCTGTTTTGCGGTCTGTATCTTCACTATATTTTAGTTTGATCAGGAAAAAAATATGAAAATTTCATTTATGTTGACTACATAGTTGTAATATTTTGCAATCAAATTGAGAAGCAGCACCACCTAATCTTACTGTTTATCCATTATTTTAGTTCTCTGTTTTGTAATAACACCAGATGGACACGGACCAGGCTCTTTCCTGGTTAAAATGGTGCAGTTTTAATAGTGCATTGTCAGCTATAGCTTAGCAATAATGTCCCCCAATACCAGAGACAGGATAATAACAATATTTACTCAACATTTTTGTGAGTTTTCTTATGTGATCCCCTGAACAACACTAATAGAGTAAATATTGTTACCTCCTGTTTTATAGATGAGGCAACTGAGGCTCAGAAAGAGGTTCAGTGAGTTGCACAAAATTATGTTAGTAAATGGGAGGAAAGAAACCCTATTCATGCAGGTTTTCATAACCTCAATTCTGTATTCTTCACTGAGTGGGAACCTTTGTGGTAGAGACTGGGGAAGACAGTACCAGCTCCAAAACAAATTGTTCCCCAGGGGACCAACCATCCAGTTAGGTAGGCAAAGCAAGATGGTAAAATAAGATGGTTAAGAGACAGTGCACCGCAGTGTATGCTCAGCGTTAGGTGGAATAAACAAGAAATCCCTGTGGGTCGGGAAAATTTCACAAAAGACGAATGGAACTGATGATCAAGGAATGGACCTTTTAGGCAGAGGTTCTCCAGCCTGTATAATGATAAGGCGGTGAAAACAGGCAAAATGTGGTGAGTACAGTGAGAAAACCAATCTGATTGGGCAACGATTTTGTGTAAGAGAATGATGAGAAAGTGCAGGGGAGTGGGATGAGGTTGTAAGGATTTGAAAGCCAGGCCAATGAATTTGTTCTTAATTGTCTGTGGAAGGTATGTGATTGGGAGTTGGGAGTGGAGAGCCCTTTGCGTTGGATATAAGAGAGAACGGAGTCAGGGAAACCAGGGAGGAGGCTACTGAAATAGAACAATCTGAGGTCTGGCTTTGATGAGGTTGGTGGTAATGGGACTATAAAGGAAAGACCAGTGGACAAACTTGGTGACTGATTGGAAATGAGAGGAGAAGGGCCCACTATATATTTGACTCAAGTATGCAAACTACTGTGCATTGTTATTTTCCTTATTGTTTTTTATAAACTTGCTCCTCTACATTTTTATTTGATTGCTTCTGTTCATTTATTCAGAAGACTTTTAAAAATATAACTTCAACTTTTATTTTAGATTTAGGGGGCACACGTGCAGGGTATATTGCATGACACTGAGGTTTGAGGTACAAATAATCCTGTCACCCAGGTAGTGAGCATAGTACCCAAGAGGTGGTTTTTCAGCCCTTGCTTCCCTCCCCGCTTTAGTAGTCCTGGAATCTGTGCCCATCTTTATGTTCATGTGTACCCAATGATTAGCTCCCCCTTATAAGTGAGAACATGTGGTATTTGGTTTTCTGTTCCTGCATTAATTTGCTTAGCATGATGGCCTCCAGCTGCATCCGTGTTGCTGCAAAGAACATGATCTCATTCTTTTTTATGGCTGCATAGTATATATTCCATGGTGTGTGTGTGTGTGTGTGTGTATATATATATCTCACATTTTCTTTATCCAGTCCATTGTTGATGGGCACCTAGGTTGATTCCATGTCTTTTCTATCGTGAATAGTGCTGCAATGAACATATGAGTGCATGTGTCTTTTTTGTAGAACAGTTTATCTTCCTTTGGGTATATACTCAGTAATGCAGTTCCTGGGTTGAATGGTAGCTCTTTTTTAAGTTCTTTGAGAAATCTCCAAACTGCTTACCACAGTGGCTGAACTGATTTACATTCCCACCAACAGTGTATAAGCGTTCCCATTTCTCCGCAGCCTTGCCAGCATCTGTTATTTTTTGTCTTTTTAATAATAGCCATTCTGACTAGTGTGAGATGGTATCCTATTGTGGTTTTGATTTGCATCTCTCTGATGATTGGTGATAAGCATTTTTTCGTATGCTTGGCTGCTTATATGTCTTTTGAGAAGTATCTGTTCATGTCCTTTGCTCACTTTTTAATGGGGTTATTTGGTTTTCACATGTGAAGTGATTTAAGTTCCTTATAGATTCTGGGTATTAGACCTTTGTCAGATGCATAGTTTGCAAATATTTTCTCCCATTCTGTGAGTTGTCTGTTTACTCTGTTGATAGTTTCTTCAAAAGATATTTTTGAGGGCCTCCTATGCTCCACAGTTTCAGATCTAGATGATTTCTGTGTGTATAGCCTTCTAAAAATACAAATGTACACAAATGAATAACAGTTTGTGTTTAAGGTACAACTACTAGGAACGCCTCAGTTAGAAGTGGAAATTGATCCCTTTTTAACATGTGCAGAAGAAGCCATTTTAGTTGAGGCCTCAAAAATATAATTTAGTAATCAGAACCAATCAACATTTGACACAATTTCATACACAATGATTTTAAGGAATTAGTGATGCTGAGATTAAAGCAACAAGTGATAGAGCTTGGAATATTTTGGTAAAGGTTTGTTTTGCTATTGGACAGGCTGACTTCACCTCTTTTGAACTTTCTATTTATAAATGTGGCTAAGCCAGGCAACTAAAAATTTATTGACCTTATTGCTATTGGTTATAATAATTTGT
The DNA here is from genome assembly GCF_009828535.3 of Hylobates moloch. Taxonomy (NCBI): domain Eukaryota; kingdom Metazoa; phylum Chordata; class Mammalia; order Primates; family Hylobatidae; genus Hylobates; species Hylobates moloch. Next base: position 21,732,028 of record NW_026652282.1, read on the forward strand.
GTGTGGCATTACATAATAAAATTACATATTTGGATAGCAGACATCCTTAAAGTGATTCTAGAGGTTTTTATTAAAATCCAAATCTTTTTATAGGTTGGGTAGTTCCAAGGAACTACACTTTTATTAAAAATATCCTCTTCCGTTGACTTGTCAATGTAGCCTTGGGCTGTACAGGCTATATGTTATTTCTGAAAATGAGAAATGAAAGTAAGTTAAGTTTTGTCTTTGTGAGTGATAAATCAAAGTGAACTTATGCAATATTATTATTTTCATTTGCTTTGTTTTTGTCACTTTTAAGGGACAAAATTCAGTATGAGATCTTATAAAATTTGCATCGTCATGGACTATTTTCAAATACCTGTTATATTTATTTATTTTTATTTAAAAAAATTTTTTTGAGACAGGATCTCGCTGTGTCACCCTGGCTGGAGTGCTGTGACATAATTATAGCTCACTGCAGCCTTGACTTCCTGGGCTCCAGCCATCTTCCCACCTCAGCCTCCCGAGTAGCTGTGACCGTAGGTGCGTGCCACCACTCCCAGCTAATTTTTGTATTTTTGGTAGAGACAGGGTTTTGCCATGTTGCCGACGCTGGTCTTGAACTCCTGAGCTCAGGCAATCCACCTGCCTCGGCCTCCCAAAGTGCTGGGATTACAGGCATAAGTCACCATGCCCAGCCTATATTTATTTTTTAACAGCACAAATGCCCCTTGAAAGTTAGATTTAGCTAGCTGGTTGGCATTTGTTGGGGGAACAAAGGGTTAAATAAAATGTACTTTACAAAACTGAATTGAAGCAAAGCATATATTTAATATGATTAGGGCCTATTTCCTACATAGAAGAGTTTTGTTTAAAATACACCATGACCAAAAGCTTAATTATCAAAATAAAGCAAGAAGCATAAAGAGTTACAGGCTTCTAATATTTTTTTCAGCCCCAGTTCCCTTCACATAGTTATCAGCATGTTTAATTTCCATGCATAATAGCACTAGTTATTGTTGTCATTTGTAAAGGGAGATTAACAGATAGTAAGTACAAACAAACCCAAATAAGCACTGAATAGAGAGGTGACAAAGGAAAAAAGACCTCTTTAATGTTAATTATAACTGGTAGAAAGTCTAGACAAATTATATTATCTGTTTTCTGTATGATTTGAAAGGACATTTAGTTAGTACCTCTGTCAGAGATAGACTTAGGTGTTTGCTTTAAAAACAGGTGAGATGATAACTTAGCATGTCCGTGGTTGGCAGCTCCCCCAGTGAGTTGTGAAATCGTAGTAAATTGACAGAATCAAGTTTCAAAAACATCTGAAAAGAACTCTATAGTTTTTGAACATTATATTTTAAAAATTAAGTAATTTTAATATCCAGGTTATATTTTGGAACTGAATAATTTCTTTTCTCAAAACATGATAGTTGTTACCTGTCTGCTTATTTTTTTAGTTTTGTTTAGAATTGGATGAATTACAACTGTGGTTGGCAATGTTAACCAATTATATATTCCAAAGCATATAAAGCCTCAGATATCAAATTTAAAGTAACAAACCCAATGAATGATAAAGGAGTGGTCCAGTCCTGTATGGTTTGTTTCCTTTATTAATATACCTAAATGGGTACTTCAAGAAACAAGTAGTCTTACCTTTAGTGTTTATAGGCTACATTTAAAATTTAATACCTGCTCTTGCTGTCAGCTCCACTATTCCCTACTGTATCTCCCATGCCTAGAACAGACTAAACCGAAGTATCTTGTTTCTCTCTCTTTTTTTTTTGAGACGGAGTCTTGCTGTGTCACCCAGGCGGGAGTGCAGTGGTGCAATCTTGGCTCACTGCAACCTCCGTCTCCCGGGTTCAAGCAATCAGCCTCCCGAGTAGCTGGAGTTACAGGTGTGTGCCACCACACTCGGCTATTTTTTTGTATTTTTAGTAGAGACAGGATTTCACCGTGTTAGCCAGGATGGTCTCCATCTCCTGACCTCGTGATCTGCCCGCCTCAGCCTCCCAAAGTGCTGGGATTACAGGCATGAGCCACTGTGCCTGGCCAGTATCTTGTTTCTTTTTTTTTTTTTTCCGAGACGGAGTCTTGCGCTGTCGCCCAGGCTGGAGTGCAGTGGTGCAATCTCGGCTCACTGCAAGCTCCGCCTCCCGGGTTCACCCCATTCTCCTGCCTCAGCCTCTCCGAGTAGCTGGGACTACAGGCGCCCACCACCACGCCCAGCTAATTTTTTGTATTTTTAGTAGAGACAGGGTTTCCCCGTGTTAGCCAGGATGGTCTCGATCTCCTGACCTTGTGATTCACCCACCTCGGCCTCCCAAAGTGCTGGGATTACAAGTGTGAGCCACTGCGCCCAGCCGTATCTTGTTTCTTTAATTCTAAGGAGCTGATTATGAGCTGCACTCTTGACTTAACAGCTTTTTTGAAGGAAACTAAAGTACATTATCAAGCTGTACATGTCCATTATAAATGCATCTGAGTTTCAGAAATATTAAAATGTGAATATAAATGTCTTTCTAAATCAAGAAGATGTTGTAATATACCCTCAAAATTAAAACAAACAGCTGCCTGTGACTCCAAAACACTGATTGGTTCATGATCTTTTGCTGTGGTAGTAGTAGTTTATCTCAGACACTAATCTATCCCTTCTCTGTATTGTTAGCATTTATAGTTGGTACCACACAACTTGGTTCTTAAAGCCAAGCCATACTGAATTGCTTTTATAGTCTTTATGTGTGTGGACCTTGCTTTCCTATTTAGATTGTAATTTCCTGAAACTGTACCTGGAGCCCTTTTGCCTATTCTTCACAATATTTAATGTAATTCTGGGCATATATTACAAGTTTCATTAAGGACTCATTGAGACCCTCCCTCTACCTGAAAAGCTCATATTAAATTTTAAAATAGTTTAGCATTGAATGAAGGTAGGAATAATGCTTACTGTGGGTGTATTGACTAGATGAATTTTACATTCTTTAAAGGTAGCATAATTTTGTTATTCATAAAGATCTATAATACACTTTCCCTTTTTGTGATAGCCTTAAATGGAGCTAGAAGAACTGATTCTTGGTGCTTTCCCCTGAGTTTTGTTATAGCTACTTCCAGAAAAGCCTATTCCGAGGAATGAGGTCAAATGGCACAGCAGCAAGTGAAGGCATCCCTCGGCTTTGGATTAACACCACATGGAAACATTACTAAGTGGCAGACTAAAGTACCTGACATAATGAACCAACACTCATGTATATACTGATCTTATCTAAGGGGAAAAGACCAACAAGTTGCTCAGTCTAGAAATAGGATATGGAGTTATGCATGTTATTGATTCCTTTATTAATGATAACTCAGCATAGCTCTTTCTGGCCTTCATTCTTTGACATACATTGTTCTTTCTGTGTAAGTTGTCTTTTCTGCCTTCTCTACTTACCAAACTTCCACTCATTTTTCAAGACCGGGTCAGAAGTTGCCATGTCTCAAAATGCTCCAAGATCTACAGATAGTCAGGTCCCTACTGGGGGCTCCGCAGGTGAGAACACCATGAGACAAGGGAGCAGAAGCATACCGTGTTCACCTTCATACCCCAGCACCTCACCGTAACATTTGCCTTATACTTACGCCTCTGTGGCAATACATGTAGCACGAAAGCCCACAGACCTTGGTGCCTTAGTATGAACAGCTGAACTTTGACCCCATTTGTGATGTCTTGTCTCCTTTGTTTAACAGATAACGTTTTGTAACAAACATAATGCTGATTTAAGGTCTTAGGTATATTCTTATCACATCACTATGAGAAAATTCAAACAAGATCAGCAAGGGAGAGTAACTGAAGAAGGAAGGTGAGAAGAGGGTTCTAAAAGACAGAGAAGTGAGTGATAGCTGTAGTATTTCAAACCTCTGGAAAATAGTGGTCAGTTGAAGTTGTCCTTGAAAACATTGAAGCTAGTTTTATGTCTCTAGAAAGCACATATGAGAGAATCTATTTTTGTTTACATGAAATAATTGATTATATTTAAGTGTTTCTTTTATGCCAAATATAGTCCTAGACACTCTAAATGTGTTCCATCATTGCAACAACCATATACAGTAACTACTGTGGTATCCATTTTACAGAGAAGGAAACAGCACAGCAATTAAGTAACTAGCCAATAGTCACTCAGCTATTGGGAAGGTTATACATGTATGTGGTGCATTCTTTACTTTGGTAATGGTCTTTACTAATGAACTAAAACACATTGGTTTACATTCTGCCTGTAGTAGAAGTTTTTGTTGGGAAGTTTTGATGTATTTGAGTGAGGAAGGGTGTTTCTTTTAAGAAAAAGAAATAACATCTCGTGATTTTCTTTTTTTTTTTTTTTTTTTTTAACTTAATGGGTTTCCTAACTTCTAAGTTTGGGGCATAGATCTATCTAATTAACATGTCAGGAGAGAGAGATAACTAGAGTTATGTCAGAATTTCTGAGAAAAGATTACATAAAATGAGTCTATCTTGATAACCAAAAAAAGGTTTATTACTTGTATTTGTCGATGGTGATAAGTCTGAAGTTTTCCTTTCCTTCTCTCCAGGGCTGGTTGATATGTGAGGAGCCAACCTGTCGCAATCGAACTCGTCACCTTCCCCTTCAATTCTCCCGAACTGGGCCTCTTTGCCCAGCCTGCATGAAAGCCACACTTCAACCAGAGGTAACAGTCTCATAATGCTAAAGAACCATGTCGAAGAGGGTAGAGGGCTGCTTGCTTTGAGAAGTAGATACTGAGTATTTGCCCTATGAAGATGCCCTACTACCATATGCATATACTAATCTTATTTTTTAAAAATACAGATTTCAGAAAGATACATGCTTTCTTTTTTTCACATGTCATGAGCAATACTATATTTATATTTAAAAGGGAAACTAATTCTCATATGAGTTATAGATTTCTTTGGTTGCCACTACATAATTACAAAAGAAGACATGGCCATTCCATTCTAGAAACTGCTATCATCTTTGGGCTTGATCAGAATCCCATTTGTAAGAGCCAGAAATCCTCCCAACTCTGTACCCTGAATGGTTTATTTTGTGGGGTTTTTGGTCCCCTCTGCTGGATTAGTTGTTTATAAGTAGCTGCATAAATAAGTAGTTCTGAAGCCATTTTTCTTTGTTTTTTGTTTGCTTTTTTTTTTTTTTTTTTTACGGAGTCTTGCTCTGTCGCCAGGCTGGAGTGCAGTGGCACGATCTCAGCTTACTGTAACCTCAGCCTCCCGAGTAGCTTGGGACTATAGGCGCATGCCACTGTGCCCAGCTAATTTTTGTATTTTTAGTAAAGACGGAGTTTCACCATGTTGGCCAGGATGGTCTCGATCTCTTGACCTCGTGATCCGCCCACCTCGGTCTCCCAGTGCTGGGATTACAAGCATGAGTCACTGCACCCAGCCTGTTATGTCTTTTTGAGATGGAGTCTAGCTCTGTTGCCCAGGCTGGAGTGCAGTGGTGGGATCTCGGCTCACTGCAACCTCCGCTTCCCATGTTCAAGCGATTTTCCTGCCTCAGCCTCCCGAGTAGCTGGGACTATAGGCGTATGCCACCACACCTGGCTAATTTTTATATTTTTAGTAGAGACAGGGTTTTACCATGTTGGCCAGGCTCATCTCGGAGTCCTGGCCTCAGGTGATCTGCCTGCTTCAGCCTCCCAAAGTGCTGGGATTACAGACGTGAGTCACCGCACCCGGCCACTCAAGCCATTTTTCTATCTTAATATACACATCTGAGGTGTGAGACATACTATCATTAATGACTCCCAACTAGAAAGCATGGCATCTGGAAACACTTCTCTGGTAATTAAGATGCCTTCTCTCTCTTGACCCGTTTGAGCATCTTCGACCCAAACAGCATTTTCCAAACTGTAGTGAGAAGTTTGCACGTCCTTTGAGCAAAGAGTTTTGTGATCAAGTATATCTAGCAGATGCTGGGCTAGCTAAAATTAAACAAGTTTATTGCAGATCTTTTCAGAACCTATAATATGATAATGTGCAATCTGTCTCACTAGGACAGGTCCATAATGTGCCTCACTTTCCAAATTTGTCTAGCCTGAAGATTTGTAAGGTTTTAGTGAGAAGAAGGTGAGACTTGGGAACCTGTTGTTTATTTACTTACTTTTTAAATGCAGAGGCAGGCCTGTAATCAAGTTTTGACTTCAAATTTTCTTGCTGAAAAGGGTTGATAGACTAGTTTTAGAAAAATATGAACACACATTTTTAGAAATGGAGTCTTGCTATGTTGTCCAGGCTGGAATGCAATGGCTATTCACAGGTGCAATCATGGCTCACTACAGCCTTGAATTTGTAGGCTCAAGTAATCCTCCTGCTTCAGCCTCCTGAGTAGCTGGGACTACAGGCATGTGCCCAGCTGAAAATATTTTATTTTAAAATAATCATGACTTTTAATTTTAGGATAATATATCATTTCACAAAATTTGGCAACTAGTCAGGAACTACAAATAGCTACCATCATTGTGTATTCAGTTCTTTTGCATATCCATATGTATTTTTCTACATGATTGCCATCACAATGAAGATATGTACTTGTATCACATTTATCTTTTGTCAAGCATTTTTTCTGTGTTGTACTTCATTTTCAGTACGAATTTTTTTTTTTTTTTTTTTTTTTTTGAGACGGAGTCTTACTCTGTTGCCCAGGCTGGAGTGCAATGGTGCGATCTTGGCTCACTGCAACCTCTGCCTCCCAGGTTCAAGCAATTCTCCTGCCTTCACCTCCCGAGTAGCTGGGACTACAGGCGCGTGCCACCATGCCTGGCTAATTTTTGTATTTTTAGTAGAGATGGGGTTTCACCATGTTGGCCAGACTGGTCTTGAACTCCTGACCTTGTGATCCACCTGCCTTGGCCTCCCAAAGTGCTGGGATTACAGGCATGAGCCACCACACCTGGCCTCCAGTACCAAAAATTTTAAACACAAATTTAACTATACCTCTCATTGGGCATTTTAAGCTGCTTTTCAATATCTCTACTTGAAATTTTGTGATGAATATTTTTCTGCTTAAATGATTTTTTCTTTATTTGACATTTAGGATAAATTGTTATCAACAATACATACATACATTGCATAAATACAATATGGTCATGATTTATATTGCTAAATTGCTTTCCTAATGGGCTATCCCAACTTATACTGTATACCAGTACTTTATGAACATACCAGTTTTACCATAGCCTTTCTAACATTTGGACACTATCATTTATTTTTTAAAACTAATTTGATCAGCATAAAAAGTTCCTTGCCCTTTTTTTGGTATACCTTTGATGATTAGCAACTTTTTTTAAAATGTGGAATGTTAGAATTAGCTGTCATATTGAATTATTTTTACGTCAGTCTTGTCTCAAGACTTGCATCAGCAGGTGCAGAGAGAGAACAAAAGTGTATGTATTTGGTGTGACTCATCAATCTGGTTGTAGGCTTTAGGGGAATCACCTTGCTTCATGAACTGATGCTGCCTTTGAGACTTTTTAAATATCTAACTCATCAAGTTAAGTTCAATGAAAATCGAATTACTTCTTAGAAAATCAACCAGTTTTGTGATTGCATTCTTGGTAAGAGAAGGTAAAAGGTTAGTGTATAATCTTAGATCGTTAAGCTATTAGACTGATAACATTTCGAGGATGACATTGATAGTGGTTTAATATATCAGGTTATCTTTTATCATTTATTAATCTTTTTAGATTTCAAAGTGACTTGTTTTTTTCTTCATATCCTTGTCCTTCTCAAAACTGCAGCGTTTTAGACTTGTGTTTGTCAAGGTTATCAGCTACTCTTCCCAAGGAGAAGCTTTCATAGATTAGCTCCTCTGGTTCCAGTGCTGCTCAGGACATGACCCTGTGGAGTTACTCAGTTTCAGAGCAGGCTGGTTGGTGATACTTTCCTTCGCCATTCCTGACAGGGACCTTGACAGTGGGACTCAGAACACTCTTATGTACTCGATTTTGAGTTGCTAATAATGGGCGAGGAATTTCTTAAGTCTATTTGTGAGGTTCCTGGGCTTTTCTAGTAGGAGGGAAAAATGCATTTTTCCAAAGATAGTTCTAGAGAAGTTCGAAAAACAATTGTGCAATGGACAGAATTATTGTAATCACCAGAGGGTTTTCCAAAGTATCTGTTCTGCAGGATTATACTCATCTGGTTCTTAAGTTCTCAGTTGCTCTGTCTCAGTCATACCTTACTTTCATTTAATAATTATTTATTAAACAACTACAACTACGTTCTAGGCACTTCGCTATGTGCTAGAAACATGTTAACGAACAGAACATTTCTTTATTTATAAAACTATTTTAACATTACACAGATTATATAAAATTCTACAAAATTGATATCTGTGGGCAAAAATAGGCATTTATAAATGCCTGTTTGGACAGAACACTAGACATTCCTAGTGCTAGACTAGTGGGAGCTTTAAATATGTTGTTCAAGTTTGATGGTAAAGCACTAGCCTCTTACTGTGCCAGTCTTATCTGCACATAATAAACCCACTCTCATTTAGTCCTAGGTTACAGTTGACTTGAGTACTTTCCAGAATTGACTTGGAGTAGGAAAGATGGCTCTTCTGCTGGCTCACATTGCCAGAGTTAGAAGAAGAAAGTTGGGACAGTTTTTTTCTCAGGGTTTTACACGTGCATCTTCTCCCCTCTCAGATATTTCATTCATATATATATATATATCTCACAGTTAAGTTTTTTAGGCTAATGGAAATTCCCAGTATACAAGTTGCTGCTTAAGACACATATTCCCTGAGTATTCTTTGCTATATGGGAGGTACATTTAAATACGAGAGTGAAAATTTTGATGCATGTTTAAGTTACTAAGTAAATAGAACCCTCTTTGACAGGATCATTCATGCCCCAAACCTCAGTGTCACACAATATACCCATGTAACAAACATGTACATGTACCCTCTGAATCTAAAATAAAAGTTGATGTTATTTTAAAAAATAAAACTCTTTCATACTGGTGATAGAGATGAGACTTACCCAAGTTAGGCAATAAATATTTTAGTATCTCTTTAGTTTAAGAATGTGGTTTTGACTTTTTAATATGGTGAAATGTGTATGGAATCCCTCCACAGAAGATTCTGTATTAGTAATTCACCAAAAATAAAGCTTTCTGGTTTTGTTGTTGTTATTATTATTAATCTTTCATTATCAAACTAGGATTTCAAACCAAGTTAAACTTTTTCTCATTAACATATTCTTGATGTAGAGCTGAGAAAATGTCTGTATGTGACTCTCTCGATCATGGTAGAAATAATCTGTGCAATTGTGTAGTCCCTGGGGCAGGAGCAGTATAGTGGAGCCCTTTATTCAATTATTTAATCAACTAAATTTCTTGAAGGTCACTTATAAGGAAAGCAGTGAAATGACTTCTAGACCTACTTTGAGAAACCCCCTAGTGTTTCTCACATTTTCCTCACTTGTAAAATTGCTACAGTCTTTTATAACAGAACACATAACATGTGTACCATGTAGGACTTCTGTCCTTAAAGGGAGAGGAGAAATAATGAACTTACAATCATTATATGTTACCATCTCAAAATGGCTATGGCTGAACAAATTGTTGATTTGATGAGTAGGTTAGGGACAGTGAGAATGTTGCCAAGCTACCTGGGGCAGTTTCTTTTTTCAGAAGAAAACATGAAAATAATTGTGGTCTCTTAAGGCAGTAAGCATGAGTCCATGTAGGAAGAGAACCTTAGAACTATGACCGAAAGTCTTAAACCTAGTCATTGGTTATTCTCCAGTAGGGAATGGTGGTTTACCGTGAAGGGTCTTTTGGAGCTCTTCTTTGTTATTTTGACATGCATATTTGATGCAAAGAGATTACTAAATTCTATGTACAGCTTCTCTTACTGTCACACGGGTGCTAGCAACCTTTTTCAATTTACTTTTTTTTAATTGAGGTATAATTCATATAACATAGAATTAAGTATTTTAAAGTGAACCATGCAGTGGCATTTAGTACATTCACAATGCTGTGTGGCTACCACCACTATCTTGTTCCAAAACATTTTCATCGCCCCAAAGAAAATTCCATATCCATTAAGCAGTCACTCCCCATTTCCTCCTCCTTCTAGCCCCTGTTGTCACTATGGATTGTACCTACTTTGAATATTTTCTTTAAATGAAATTATACGATATGTAACTTTAGTGTCTGGCATCTTTCACCTCGCATAACATTTTTGAAGTTCATCTGTGTTGTAGCATGTATTAGTACTTCATTCTTTTTTATGGCCAAATAATATTCCATTGAATAGATATGCCACAATGTGTTTATTCATCCATTGATGGACATTTGGATTGCTTTGTCAGTATACTTTTAAAGTTTATTTTTAATTAAGTAGACAGGTCTTACGTTTGGCCTGAATTTTTTTTTTCTGTAGCTCACTCATTGGTCCTACCTCAGCTGAATGGTACTACACAAAGCTAGACTGATCCCTTTTTCTGTCTCTGCCTTCAGTAAGCACTTATTCAGCACCTATTCAATGCCCATTTTATGAGAGCCTCTTAGACATATAAAAGTAGCTATCTTCCTGAGTGTTCCCTGCTAGACCCAATATTCTTAGGTCTTCATTTCTCTAGAGCTCTGCTTTCAGAATAATGATCTTAGTAAAGACTTTGTGTGTTGATAAATTGAGGAGCCCAAAACTGCATGCAGTATTTTAGGTGCTCTCACTAGCACTAGTATGGAGCAGAAGAAACCTGTCACTGCTACCTTTTCTAGATAGTAAATTTCTGTTAAGTCTATTCGAAGTTGTGTTAACTTTCTTGGTGTCCATATTTGCAGTGTTTTTCATTTTGAGCATTCTCTAAATTAAAATGCCTAGCAATTTTTTTGTACATGCAACTGCTAAGCCATGTCTTATCATGGATTTTTTGGACCCAAATGGCTTATTCAGACCTAAGTGTAAGACTTCAGTAGGTAGTATATTAACAAAGTACTACAAACTAGGTGACTTAAAGTAATAGAAATGTATTACAGCTCTGGAGGCTATATGTCTGAAATCCAAGTGTTGGCGGGGCCATTTTCCCTCTGAAATTTACAGGGAATCCTTCCTTGCCTTTTCTAGCATCTGCTAATCCTTGGCTTGTAGATGCATCACTTCAATCTCTGCTTCTCTTGTCACGTGGCAGTCTTCTTCCCTGCGTGTCT
>NW_026652282.1:21772830-21777830 GCF_009828535.3 Hylobates moloch
TTTTTTTTTTTTTTTTTTTTTTTTTGTGGATGAGGGTGGAATGGGAAATAATAGAGAATTTTTATTTTAAGAAGATAATGTTCCAGGGAAGAGGGACAAGTGGCTTTTTTCGGCCAATAAGAAAACAAAGTCACATTGCAGTTTTTCATCCAGCTTAGATCTGAAAAGAAATCCTAGAAATTACTGAATCGAAGAAAACCCCCCCTTTTTTTGAGACAGGATCTGTTTGTGTCACCCACATTGGAGTACAGTGGCATGAACATAGCTCACTGCAGCCTCGAATTCCTGAACTCAAGGAGGTCCTCCTGCCTCAGCCTCCCAAGTAGCTGGGACTACAGACATGCGCTATCATACCCAACTAGTTAGTTTTTTTTTTAATTAGAGATAGGGTCTCGCTATGTAGCCCAGGCTGGTCCCAAACTCTTGGCCTCAAGCGACCCCCCCACGTCGGCCTCCCAAAGCACTACAATTACAGGCTTGAGCCACTGTTCCTGGCCCCATTTTTTCCAAATAAGATTTCATGCAGAATTCCCATTTATAAAACAGATAAATATTTTTATCAATATCGATGTCTATTTTAACTTTGTTTTTTACAAGTCTGTCAGTGAGAGCACCAGTTAATACATTGGGGTCTTAAAGGTCTTAAAAGTTGGTCTGTAGCACATGTGAGTGTACCTTTTAAATTTTTTAATGAATATATACTTTAATAAATGAAGAAGCCCCTGAGGCCCACAAATAGTACATATTTGAACAACACTAATCTAGCCCTATCCATTCATACCATAGATAGGGAGTTTGAAAGTAATCTATAGAACCTCATTCTACCACTACATTTTACTTCGTGATGTGGTACTATTAATAAATCTGAACTTGGCCCACTATCTCAGCACTTTGAGGTTTTAAGGGTGTCTCCAGGTTAAGCATCAATAAACATTTCCAGACCATCTTAAAGTTCCAGTGGAATCCAAGGATATGACTTACAAACCTTGATTTTTATGTTATTGTTTCTTCTGGTTTGAAATTTATATTTAAATTTTCATTGAGGTATTGATACATGCTTACATGTAAGAGAGGGCAAATTCAATCTTTTTTTGACATTACGTTAACCTAGAAATAATGACATTAAGAAAACCGTTTGTAGGGAGGGCAATAAACAGTCCTCAGTCCCAGTGAGGACCCCATGGCCAATATTTGGATATTTCAACATCTGCAGTATTGAAGCCAGCCGTGTCTCCTCAGATGGAAATTGCCATGTGCAGAATGACTTGATAGAAAATGGTGTACATTCTATATAATCTTCTAACAGCAGAATGCGACCAGTGGCACTTCCCCTAAAAAAAATAAATTACCCGAAATTTGCAGCACATTCATATTCAATTTCATCACAGCAGATGCTCATTAGTATGTTGTTATTAATTGGTATTCACTTTAGGTTTTGTTTAAAATGAAGATAATAATTAGGTTTTAATTACTGCATCATTCGTGGGGGGGGGTTGTCTGTGGGGAGAGGGAAAGAGTGAAATGCCTCTTAAAGCACTGAAATATTTCCTGTTGCTTATTCAGCAACGTGTGTTGCCAAAGACTTTGAAAAATAACTTCATCTTTACAAAAAAAGGATTCTGAAATGAAGAAATTACTGTGTGTTTTTTAAGCCCATCGTTATCAAGAACTTGCTGTAAATTGTCTACTTGATGGACATACTGAATCAGATGATAATGTGCACCACTATTCTTTCTAATCAAATTACCAAAAAGACTTCTTGGAAAAGTAACCCTCACAAGCGGCTGATTAATGAAGTGGTGGCAGTGTTTTGTATTAGAACTAATTGAAGTAATCCAAATAAGTTATTTCTGTAGCCTATGGAAATAATTTCCTTTGCAAAGAAGTACAGTGGAGTTGGCAAACCAGTATCTTTTTTTCACCCTCTGTTGTTCCACATTTGCAAAATAGCTAAGTTAACATAGATATTGCAAATAAAATAGATAGAAAACTAAGTAATTGAGTGGCAGGGAAAACAAGAAAGTTTATTTCAGCCTTTTCATAATCAAGACGAATAATTTACATAAAGCCTAAAGGTGTATGGAAATTGAGCGATACTGGAATTCGAAGGCATATCTTTAGTAAAATGCCGTAGAAATAGCAGTTTTTAATGCATACATTTAAAAGAGACATTCATGTTCAAGAGTTTAGACATGTTCCTTAGACAAAACTTTCTGGAGAACCTGTGGCTGGCATGGCATTGTGTTTGGTGCACAAATCAAACCCTCCAGAAGCTTATAGTCTAATTGGGAAACGTATAGGATCTATCACATATCCACTGTGTACTTCGTAGCAGTCATGGTGCTAGGTGCTTTTTGTATGGTATCTTGTTATTTTAACAACATTCCTGAGACACGTTAGTCTTGTTTTACAGATGGAGAAATTGAAGTGTGAATATGTTAAGCAGTTTGTCAAAGGTCACCCAAGCCTTTAGTGGTAGAACTATATTTCAAGCCAGATTCAGTCTGACCCCAAAGCCTATGGTCTTTCTGCTATTCCAGTCTTCCATGGGGAGATACACATAGGACACATTAGAAATCAATTGAAAGGATTAGTGTTGTATCATTAAGCAATATGTCGAGGCTAAATGAGAGGCGTGAGACAGATTTTCTGACTCTCTTCCGCAAACATTCGTTGAGGGCCGGGTACATGCCAGGCTGTGTCCTAGGTACTAGCATTGCAGAGGGGAATACCTGTGGTCCCCGCCCTCAGCAGCTCACATCCTAGGAGGCTCAAGGGGTGATAAAACCAGTGAGGACTACCTGGGGTGCAAGCCATATGTCAGAGGGTGTAGTGAGCCACGTGGACACAGGAAAGGCAACTATGTCTGTCAGGTGGAAAGTGAACAGACAGAATTAAGGAGGCACAAAAGGCTTCCCAAAGATGATGATGACTGTGGGGTCTGATGAGGTGGATAGGAACTGACTGGATCTTTGATCAAGACCAGAAGGATAGACCTGAAAGGGATGGAATTGCTTGGGCAAGGGTGTGGAGGAAGGAAGGATACATTACCTGACTGTAGCAGGGGATGGTGATAAGGGTGGCATGGGTATATGGCCAGGCTGGCAGTTGAGGGGCTTGTAGAAAACTTGTGAGAGTGGACCTGAAGGGTTGGAACTTTATCCTGTGTATGGTGAGGGTGCTAGTAGGGATTTTTCAGCAAAGACTGTCCTAAGCTGGTTTTTCATTTCTAGACATGTACCTCATGATCTCTGTCAGTGCTAGTGAGGTTCAGAGTTCTGAATCTGCTATATGGTATGATATCTAGATTTAACTGTATCTTCACCATTTGCAAAGTAATGCGGTTTAATACACCTTCATTATATTTTACAGTTATAGTGAGTGCTGGATTATCTGTGCTTCTACTAGAACAGTGGTGTTTACTTTGGGGGTACGTTTTGGGTTTTTTGGCAGCTGATTTTCCTTCATGATTTGATATTTTTCAGGCTTCACCAAAATGAATTTTACATCAATGGGAATGTACCAGTTGATGATGCAAGGAGGCAGGCCTTGCATGTTCTGGGTTGTATGAGGGTGATAACTTGAGATTAAGATTTTGCTGTGGATAATCTCTAAGGTCATGAGCCCAACTCTTCATACCTCAAGGAATTTAATTCAGGGGCAAGTTGTATTAAGAGATGACTTTAGCTAATTTCTGCTGTCCCTACAAATGAGAGAGAAAAGACTAGTTATGTTCCCATGCAAATATCTTAGAAATATAAAGTAAAAGACTGTCTTGTCAAACCAGTTCAAAAGAAAGTCAGTTGAAATCGATACCTCAGAAAACAGTGTGGCAGTACCTACTAAAGCTGAACATTTGCATGCCCTATGACTCAGCATTTCCCCTCCTCCAAACTGTAATCAACAGAAAAGGATACATATTAATATGTACTTCAGAGACATGTACAGGAATATTCACAGTAGCATCATTCCTTTTGTTTGTTTGTTTGTTTTGAGATGGAGTCTTGCTGTGTTGCCCAGGCTAGAGCGCAGTGGCGCGAGTGATCTCAGCTCACTACAACGTCCACCTCCTGGGTTCAAGCGGTTCTGCTGCCTCAGCCTCCAGAGTAGCTGGGACTCACAACAATGAGAAGAAATGAGTGACTGCTACACAGAACAACATAGATGAATCTCACAAACACATTATTGAGAAAAAGAAGGCTGGGTGTGATGGCTCAGGAGTTCGAGACCAGCCTGAGCAACATAGCAAGACCTCATCTCTACCAAAAGTTTTTTTTCTTTTTTAATTAGCTGGGTGTGGTGGCATGTGCCTGTGGTGCCAGCTACATGGGAGGCTTAGGTGGAAGGATTGCTTGAGCCCAGGAGTTCAAGGCTGCAGTGAGCTATGATTGCACCACTGCATTCCAGCATGGGCAACAGAGTGAGACCCTGTCTCACAATAAATAAAAATAAAAAAAGAGAGAAAGAAACCAAATAGAAAAGAACACAAACTGTACGATTGCATGCACATAAAGTTTTAAAGGCAAATCTATTGTTAGCTTTAAGGGGAAGATGGGGAATAATTAGGGGAATAAGGGGGGCCCCTGGGGTGCTAGTAATGTTGTTTCTTGCTCTGCATACTGATCACAGAGATGTGTTCATTTTGTGCATCAAGCCGTACACCTAGTATTTTTGTACTACTTGTGTTTTTTTTATAATTCAGTAAAAATTTAGGACCAAAAAAATGCAAATCAGCTTTAACACTGCCCTGTATTTTATGTAACAGAAAATATATCCTATCCTAATCTTGAAATAACTTGATTAAACAAGCAAGCATCTTCCTCAGAAATGATTCTCATGAAAACTTCTCAGCCTATTTTGGATAGCATAAATTCCTTGATCTTGAGCCAGATCAGAAGGATCAGAGTCTATGGTTCTAAAAGTATCCCCAATACAGGTAGTGTGTAGCACAGCAGTTCTCATCTCAGACTGCCCACTAGAACTACCTGGCAGCCCTTTAA
>NW_026652282.1:21782830-21818462 GCF_009828535.3 Hylobates moloch
CTGAACGCATTATCTGTTTCTATCAGGTCTGTTACCTCTTTCTGGATATCAGTATATTAGAACCTGTTCCCCTATTACTTCTTTTTTTTTGAGACAGAGTCTTGCTCTGTTGACCAGGCTGGAGTGCAGTGGCACGGTCTCAAGCTCACTGCAGCCTCCGCCTTCCGGGTTGAAATGATTCTCCTGCCTCAGCCTCCCAAGTAGCTGGGATTACAGGCATGTGCCACCACACCTGGCCAATTTTTGTATTTCTAGTAGAGAGGAGGTTTCACCTTGTTGGCCAGGCTGGCCTCAAACCCCTGACCTCAGGTGATCTGCCTGCCTCAGCCCCCCAAAGTGCTGGGATTACAGGCGTGAGCCACTGTGCCTGGCCAACCCATTATTTCTTTCTAAATCTATCCATCCTAGATTGTTTTCCATATGTTATTTGAGGGGAAAGATTCCTCTTCCCTATACAGCTCTAAAATTCTTATCTGAGAGGCAGAATCAGTCTTTTATGATCAGCAGTTTTCAAAAAGTCTGGCAACTCTTGGAGGCAATGTAGAGGAGTGATCTGGAAAGTCACTGGAGATTTAGCCCATTCTCTTAGAGGACATTGAGAAGTGCACATTATTACACCCACAGAAAATAAGAGGAAATAAGTAGCCGCTTGAAAGCCTCTTGCTTGGCTAAAAGGGAAAAGTATTGACAGGATCTGTACACTCAGTTTACTGTAGTCCCATTTCACAAGTTTAAGTATCAGTACACTTTTTTATTGTTTGTGTCTAATAATATAGTACCCAGCAATTCGGGGCAAAAATGGCATTGAGTTATTGATGGGTTCTTTTACATGTCAGAGGGCTAAAGAAAATAAGACGAGAAGAGAAAAAAATATATGTGACTGAAGGAACTTCATGAAATGTTGCAAGAGCCCTTTTATTTTATTTATTGAATTTTACCTATTGAAACTCTTTGAGTTTCCTGCTGTTTATTTATTATTCGTAAATTCCAGTTTGGGAATGAGTGAATTAGCTGAAATTTACATGCTCCAGGCATTTTCGGATCATGCAGTAATGCTAAGTGGTATTAGGGTATTCATAAGTGGTGGGATATAAACCAAAACTTGGGGGCACACTTACCAAGAGCAGAGGTTTCCTAACACATGACATCTGATAAGCCTTCTCCTAAGAGTCACCTGGGGCATATTAAAAACCCAAATCCGTAGATCCTGTGTCCACAGATTCTAATTCAGAAGATGTTGGTGGTAGAGCTTAGGAAGCTACAGTTTTTTGAAAATTCCCCCAGATAATTCTGATGTGCAGCCAAGTTTCAGAACCCCTCTCCTGGGCACTCTAAAGACATAGTTGGATGGTTTATAAATAAAAGACAATTGAATGCAAGGTCATAGTTCATAGGGAACAATGGGGGAACAAGAATATTCTTAGAGTAGAGAGGAGAACAATTATGGGGAAAACACCATAAATTTAAAATAATGTAACAAATAAAATTGACTTCTCACTTTATAAGTTGGAGTGAATTCTCTTTTGATTTGCTATTCAAGGGAGACCTGCTGTTAAAATGAGTTTAAAATCTAAGGGAACCAGAGGGCAAATATATTTATTCAATTTGGACCATGGCCAGAACACCAGTAGATGTTAACATCAAAAGTCCTGTGAAAAATGACAGTCGTTACACACAGTTATATTATTGAGAATGGAGTCTAAGTGTCTTCTGTCAACAAGTGCCCTGTAACTGGTGTGTGAAGTATTTACTGTAGACTCTCCTTTACTGTCAGTACCTAGCAACGTTTCCTTCACTAAGATTGTTTTACCATTTCCATCATAAAACCCATATTTTAAGGGTTGTAACTGGATGGTGGTTTTAATTTTTGTTTGAAACTTGGCAATTTGACTTAGAAAAACATGTACAAATTATTTGAAAGGTTTATTTTTATGGTGAAAAGTAGCTCTTGTCAAAGCTTTTTCTCTGCTTTGCTTTCAAACGAAAGTTTACAGACCATTAGTCCATAATGTGAATTAACCCCATTTGGTATTTTTTCCTTTAAAATGGTAAAGGACTGTTATTCATGTCGGTGAAGTGTTTACTGCATATTTGCTGTAACTGCATTACATTTTTAAAATCTTATTTCTGTGGGACTTTGGCATTATTATTGTAACTGCTCCAGAATGTACACAGATGGCATAATGGATTCAAAGGCGGTTTTACAGGAACATAGGGGCAATCTATGAAGTAAAAATCCATTTCCAGGATGGCAGCATGAAATGGTCCCATTTGGCTGCCTCATCCTGTGGTGCCTTGGCCTGTAGGGGTAAGTGAACAGTTTAGGGGAAACCTGAATCAGTTCAAATCTAAATCTCCTTAAAAATGCAGGAAGAAAAGTCTTAGTTTTCTCAGCTGAACCTTTGTTGTTGTTTATTCAACAACAGTAAAAACAATTTGTTTATATATAGTTCCTATTATGTGTTGAGTGACGTTCCTCATGTCAGAGGAACAAAGGTGGATGGCCAACACTCCCTGCCCTGGAGGAGCTTAGAGTCTGTTGAGGAAAGACAGATTCGGCAACAACTAAGTGTGGTTATGGCCTGAGTGTGACCACCAATATGGTGAAATTATTTTGGAAGCAAAGAGAGGGAGCCACTAATTGCTTTTTCACTTCAGTGTTTGATCTTTCTTTAGTTCTAGAAAGAAACTTTTTTTTCTGTTTCTGTTCTCATTTAGTAGATGCTTCTCTCCTCGTATTCTGTGTCAGCTATTAATAGTAAGATGGTGTATTCATTTGCTAGGACTGCAATAACAAAGTACCATGGATGGGGTGGCTTAACTATATTTCCTCACATTTCTGGAGGCTAGAAGTCTAAGAGCAAGGTGTCAGCAAGGTTGATCTCTCCCCAACTTCTTTTTTTTTTTTGAGACGGCATCTCGCTCTGTCACCCAGGCTCGAGTGCAGTGGCGCGATCTTGGCTCACTGCAACCTCTGCCTCCTGGGTTCAAGCAATTTTCCTGCCTCAGCCTCCTGAGTAGCTGGGATTACAGGTGTGCGTCACCACGCCCAGCTAATTTTTGTATTTTTAGTAGAGACGGGGTTTCACCATGTTGGTCAGCGGGTCTCAAACTCCTGATTTCATGATCCACTCGCCTCGGCCTCCCAAAGTGCTGGGATTACAGGCATGAGCCACCACACCTGGCCAGGTCTCTCCTCAACTTCTAAGGAGCTATCTTCTCCCAGTGTCTTCCCTCTGTACCTAATCTCCTCTTCTTATACTGACATTGATCATATTGGATTGGGTCCCACCCTAATGACCTCATTTTAACTTAATTCTTTAAAGGCCCTATACAGTCCATTCTAATGCAGTCCACTCCAGATACAGTCTCATTCTAAGGTACAAAGGGTTAAGACTTCAACCCACCTTCAGTATGAATTTTGGTGGGGTGCAATTCAGTCCATAACTGATGATCTACTTGAATTTCTTAATAAATTCCTTTGAACACGTTGGATTTGTCTCTGCCAGAATTGGAACACTAGGATGTAGAATTCTGTTGAAGACAGAAATTGGAATTGCAGCATAGAGGCTAGCTAAAAGGTGACGATTTAGCCATAGGAGAAGTATCCGTTGGAAAGCCTGACTTCCCAATGGGGGTCTCTTTAGGCCTAGATGGACTATTCTTCAAGTCACCCTGTTTCTCACAAAGTGCTATGGGCAGCCTTGAGTGCCCCAGCCTCCTGAGCTGCACCTGCGAAGATTGCAGTTTTCTTGCTCCTCTCAACCAGGTGAAATCCCACATTCACTTCCCCTCTTGAGCCTCATATGCTTTCTTTTCTTTTTTTTTCCTTCAGCTTTTCAGTTTTTTGTCATCTCTTTTCTTCTGTCTTTTCTTTAGGCCTAGTGGTAACATCTGTAGGCCCTCTTGTTTCCTAACATGCCACCCAGAAGAACTAGGCTGCCTCTTTTAAGGTACTTTATAGTTTCCTATTGTCCTTTCACGTGTGTAACACAAGTTCTCACAGTACTCCTGTGAGGCAGGAGTGGATTGTGCTCATTATATTGATGAAGCAATTAAAGTTACTAAAGTTCCTTGACATTTGCAGATTTAACGCTTGTCTCTTGAACTCTTTGCAAGTGATACTGAAGGTAGGTAACATGTTAGTGTATGTTATTTTGCTGTTGCCAGATTTAAATTGAACTGAAAGAATATCCAGTCACTTAACTAATGAGCAAGCCAAGCCAACTGCTCCTCACCCACACTGCCACGGGGTCCTGTTCTGTGTTCCCCATCAGCTAAGTAGTTACACTCATGAAGTGCTAATAATTATATTACTTTGTGGAAAATGGTCTCCAAAACAAAGACAACAGCTAGTACTGAAAAGGGTCTTAAAAGGTAGTATTTTTTAAGCCAGAAAATAAGAGTTTTATAGAAGAAATTATATGCTTTAGTGTATATGGGAATTTGGAGATTTTGGAAAGTCTGAAGATGGGTCCCATTTCAGTGTTAAGGATTTCTGCTCTATTTCCTGAACTGTTAAAGTGAAAGCAGGAAAGTTTCATCATGAAAGCAGCAAAGAGCCCCTGTGGTCCTCTCTAAGCTAGTTGACATCCTTAGAATTTACTTGGTTAAATCCTTAACAAAGTATTAAAAAGAAGACTGTGTCAGAGAGCACCTGTCTGGTCCTTTTCTTCTTATTGCCACTTTTTGAAGCCCACTGATTGTATTATTCCATCGAAAAACTGTTGCTGAATTTTGGGGACAAGTTTTTTCTGTTTTTAATAACTAATAACAGGTAAAGCACACACAAAACAGTTCGCATCTATTTATTCTTCTTAAAATTATATTTTTTTATATTTGTGCCATTTTCTTTAGAAAAATAGATTTTAAGATGGGTAACTGTAAACTGCATTTTTAATTTCATTTTCTTACAAATAAAAAAGGATCTGAGGGTTTTTAAAAATTGTTTCTTTGATTAAGGGAATTTTTATGGTAGGAGGCTGACTTGACAGTTCAGAACATAGCTATCTGTTTATTATAAAGAAGTGATTGTAGAAATACGTAAAGAATTTTGGTAAGAAAAAAGTGGTTTATATAATCTTGAGCCTCTGGGGGTTGTTATTGTTAGATATTACGTAGGTTTAATCTTTAATAACATATATAATGATAAAATACAAAACTAGATAACTTATGATTCTAATTTGTGGTGTATGTGCAAGGTAGAAAAATTAGTAAGGAACACTAGAATTTGTTATAGTTATCTCTAGGTGGATTATAGATTTTCTTTTTCTTTATAATTTTATATATTTTCTACATTATATACTCTGAGCGTGTACTGCTCTCATAACATGAAAAAAATTATAAGCACTAAAATGTTATAGAGAATGTTACTCAACTTGAAGTAATTACCCAAATAATTTCACAATTGAGGGAAAAAATAACATAGAAATGAACCCAAACCAGCTTTTTTTCTCCGTGTATTTTTTTCCAAGTCAAACCTAAGGCCTTGTTACTCCAAGTGTGATCAGTAGCCCAGCAGCATAGGCATCACGTGGGAGCTTGTTAGAAATGCAAAATATCAGACCCACCCCAGACCTACTGCATCAGTATCTGCATTTTAACAAGATCCTCAGGTGATTCCTCCGCGTGTTAAAGTTTCAGAAGCACTGATCTAAGACACTCTCCCTTCTTAATAACTAAAGCCTACTTCCATTTTATTCATTCATTGATTAGGGCCGTCCTTTCGGTAAAACTTTAAAACGACAACTATGCAGGCTACAGAAGGACTACCCAAGTTTAAGGTAGAATTCATATCACAACCTGGCCTTTTGAAATATGTTTTTATTAAGCTAAAAATGCAGTGGTCTGACAAGGGCTAAGAGAAGGGAAAAAAGCCAAAAAGCATGAGTTCTTCCACTTTGTTTCTTCGTAACTAGAAGGAACAAGGGAGAAGTAAATTAGGATTTTCAAAATAGCTTTCAGCTTTTTAAGATTAGTGGCTTATAAAAGAAAGAACTAAGGCCGGGCACAGTGGCTCACGCCTGTAATCCCAGCACTTTGGGAGCGCTTTGGCAGGTGGACCACCTGAGGTCAGGAGTTTGAGACCAGCCTGGTCAACATGGTGAAACCCCCGTCTCTACTAAAAGTAAAAAAATTAGCCAGGCATGGTGGCACGTGCCTGTAATCCCAGCTACTCGGGAGGCTGAGGCAGGAGAATCACTTGAACCCGGGAGGTGGAGGTTGCAGTGAGCCGAGATCGCACCATAGCACTCCAGCCTGGGCCACAGAGTGAGACTCCATCTCAATAAAAAAAGAACTGGAGTGTAGTTCTACACTCACTTCGTGTAAGGGCCACTCTCTATGTGCCCAGAGTAAAGTTTCACCCTATCACTACATTTTGGACCTCATTACAACATTGATTTAGTAGCATTTTGTAAACATTTCAAGGCATTCAACTAGATTCTTCTAATGGAAACAAGATTCTATTTCTTAAATTTTGCTACTGAAAAGTTTATTTTGAAATTTTCTTTTTCCTACTGTCATTGACTTTTCTGTGATGTTTTTATACTCACTACAAGAACGAGAAAGTTGGTATTGTCTGATGGCAGCATGGAGCCTGCTAACACTGGTTTATTTTTCTCTATGGATACTGCCTGTTTTGTTTTTGTTTTAACTCAAGATAACTTTACAATGTGACAGAAGAGAAACTACATTTTCCAGGAAATGGTCACTTTAATTGCTTTCCCCATAAGTAGAAGTGTCTTGGCTCTGTACATTTTCTGCCATCCTCCTCAAGATAGCTAAGTTAGTATATGAAAGTTGCCATATTTTGGAGCAGCCAGCTTCCAGATTCTAATTATGTGTCTTTAAGCCCATTTCTGTAAATATGCACTCAACGTTTGCACTTTTATGTACAAAGAGACTTAGAGGCTTTCTATGATAACAGATGTGTTACTCGTTCTATAAAATCATTTCCCATTATGTCTTTTTAGTGGGCAAGTTCCTTTCCCCTTTTATAGTGACAAGCACAGCAACACAAGGGCTCTGCCATGTCTAGGTGATAATGTGGTTGATGGTCTGCGTTTGCAAAGCATATTGTCATTTTTTAGTAGGAAAAGTACTAAAGATTGATAAGATTTTTTTATGTACTTCTTAAAAATATGCTTCTATCACCAATGATGAAAAAAATGAAACAATTCTCAAGCAGTTAAGCCATAATGTGAGCTAATCATTTTATTTTGAAGAAAAGTATTTTTAAACAGTTGAGCTAGTGAATTTACTTTTAAAATGTATTGTGCTTACGCAGTAGATGGTTTTATTTCCATGATGTTTTTTACTACATAATTATACATCTTAATTACGTAATTACTATCATAATTATTATGTAATTGCATGTACTTCCACTAATTACAAAATCAGGAAGTGTAATTATCTAGTAAAAACTTTATGAAATTTCATGCACTAAAAGTTAGTTAAAAGGCTATTCCGGTGGTCTAGTGGAAGGCTTTCCATGGTTAGTCTTCTTAGTCATAACTTTAGTTTAGAGCTTGAACTCATAGGCCAGGACAAGGATAAGTACCAACAGACCAACACTAAACTGAGTATTGTGGTATGGGTAAGATAGACTTTGTCCCTTGTGATTTAAAAAGTCAGAGAGCATTTTAATTTTTTTGTGACTAGGGAGTGTGGTAAGAATAATATCTAAATGTTTGAGGTAGGTACCACAAAAACTGTCAGTGGAAAGGGCAGTTCTTTCTTAGGAAGGAATTGATTAATAGAATCCACAAGGCATTTAGGTTACACAACAGCAAGGTCTTCTATAATTCTGTAACGTGAATGGCTTATTTAATAGCTATCTCTGCCTTTAAAAGCAATAATAATATTCAGTTTTCTGTTTCTTCAGTTTGGAGAAGGTGTTTTTCCAGTTCGTGTTTATATTTACTAAGATATGAGCAAACGTATCAAGAGAGCATACTCCTTTCTACTATTTGATGTCAAAAGCAGCTTTTGAGACATAAACATAAGCGCACAAACATGTAACATCAGACCCTAAATAAAGACAGAAGGTTTAATTCAATAAAGCTATGATGCCTTTACCATTCAAAACGACATAAAAATTGCACAGTGAAACAATAGTCATGACAGCAAATTAGATATGACATCTAAATTACACTACAAAGAGAAATCCCAGAACCATTTTTGGTCTGTAGAAGTCTATTTTAGCCCAGGTTTAGAACCCAATCTAGAGGCTCTGCTTTATTGTCTATGTAGGGTAATGTTGTAGAAGACTAATTGGAGGTTGGTTGAATTAATTGCACATCAATTAGGAGGAAAGGGCTTGTAATACTCATGGCAGAGAAGTGAGTAGATCCTTTAAGTATCATGATAGAATGTACTATGAGTTTCAGGAATTAATATTATCAGTATTTGTGTAATATCTGTATAATCTATTACAACATGACCTAAATCAAGCACTTGGGGTTAGATACAGGTATACTAATTTCCTCCCCAAATTAGTGCTTCTCACTAGAAATGTATTGAGTTATTTAAATGTACGAGTTATTTCTTTAAAAAATGTAGCCTTAAACACTAAAAGGTTCAGCTCAGAAGGAGAAGATATTCGTTTTTTTCTTAAAACTTTCTAACAAAACACTCATTGTGGTATGACCAGTTATTGAATTTGTGACTTTTTTATACTAGCTGAAATTTCCAGTAAATGTGAATTTTTTTAAAAGGTCAGTGAACGGTATGAAAATGCCAGTCCCATTTGCTTCAGGCAAATTAGAGGATTTATATTTATCCAGAATTGTTTCATGGTCTCAGAGATGTTTGGGATTTAAACAGATTTAGTCTGACTCTGCTATTTTTCTCTAGTAGTTAGGGATTATTTTAAAATTACATATTCTTTTCCTCTTGGGAATCTTTTCTCCATTTACTTAACCCAGAATTTAATGTCTTAATCATTTCTTATTTACCTTAACTCTATTGTGATAACATTTCTTCTCATGGTTTCAGAAGCGTTTATGCTCCCTCTATGAGACAGCACTGCCTTCTCACGTTTCCTCTTAATCTTTTGTTTTTGTTTTGGTGGTTGGTATTTTTTGTTTGTTTGTTTGTTTTTACTAGTGCTTGTACCATGCCAGAATAGCCCTTAATGGTTAAAAGCAAAGTGTTTACTTAATCCTCATCTTTTCAATTATAATACAAATTTCATTTTGAAGCTGACATTTAAACTGACGTTGTTGTGTTTTGTTTTGCTTTGCTTTCTTGCTTTTCATATGAATTGGCATATGTCTTCATTATCCTATAATTCTTGATAAATTTTTCATAATTATCTAAGGGAATCAACCGTAACTTTTGAAGTCTAATAATGTCTTTGTGATGTCTCCAGTAACCCTGTAGGCCCAGGCCAAGAACTGATGTTGATTTTCACATTATTAATCAGTGCCATTTATTATTTTATGCTGTACTATCTTGTTCATATAATGCTACCCTTCATATACAAAGAAAACCCATCATCAATTTGACTCCTTCTTAAACTAATTCTTCCTGTAGTTGTCACGAATTTATTTAGATCCATCTGCATTATCTTACCTTGTGGCTAACAGGACAGTAACTAGACAGACTTAGTAGCCCATCATTGAGTTAAATCAACACTGATTACATTCTCCCTGTATAAAGGCCCTGGGAAACCTTTCTCTCCTTGGCCTGTGAACCCTGCAGGCCCTAGCACCATCCCCTAGAGCTTAAGGCTTAAACTAGTTCGTAGAAAGATAGATTTGCTGGCTAATTTTAGACACTGATGTACTTTTCTTGTTTTAAGAAATTATTGTAATTTCAAATAGGGTCACAAAAGCAGGTCTGTCAGTCTGTTACTCTCTGTCCCCTCTTCGTGCCCTGCACCCTTGCCCAGTTTATTCAGCAAATATGTATTGGGTCTCTGTCCTATATGATATTGCTTCTAGAAGTACCAATACTTCTGACCAATTGCTTATTCATGCATTCACCCCTGAATACCTCCTTTTTATAGGACTCTACTTTTGTGGAGAACATTCACAGCCATTATGTTTTACATTTTCCATACAATTCCATTGCATACGGGTATGTAGTTGACACTTTTGAGATGAGAAACAACCCCAAAAGGATGAAATGACTCTCCCAAAGTAGCAAAGCTTAGAAGTGTTAAGAGCCCGGCTTTTCTTTCTGCGGTATCACAGCTGCCCTATTCTTAATCTATTAGGGAAACTTCAGCCTGAAGACAAGTAACTCAAATACAAGGGAATGGTATGAATTGCTGAGGGATCTCAGCATATACCTCAGGGAAGGTTTCCTGGTGGAGATTTCCTGAGTTGGGCCTTAAAGAGTACGTGAGATTTTAATAGGCACAGATGCAGACATGTAGTTTGAAACTAAGTTTTGCCTTTCTCACTTTTCTTTAAGTGCCCTATTTATCTTGCTTTTATAAAGGGAGAACCTCCTTTGACAAATGCATCATGATTTGAAAGCATATCTGAATTGAAAATTTCATCTAAAAGTGCTTATTAAGAAGCAAAGCTTTAAACTCAGGACTATAAGCTTGAAGGGCATTATTTTTTGAGATAGGGTCTCGCTCTGTCACCTAGGCTGGAGTTCAGTGGCACGATCTCTGCTCACTCGACCTCCTGGGCTCAAGTGATCCTCCCATCCCAGTCCCCCGCCCCCAGTAGCTGAGACTACAGGTGCGTGCCACCACGCCCAGCTAATTTTTGTATTTTTTTGTAGAGATGGGGTTTCACCATGTTGCCCAGGCTGGCCTCAAACTCCTGGACTCCAGCAGTCCACCCGCCTTAGCCTCCCAAAGTGCTGGGATTACAGGCGTGAGCCACTGGGCCCACTGTCCTTGAAGGGTATTCTCTCTTCACTCTCCACTCTCCACTGTAACCAGTGGTGGTGCTTTGAAAGAAATTGATCCATCGTACAGGATACATCTGTCAAAAGTGTATCAAAATGTTTTTCTATCTTAAATAATTTAACTCAGAATATAATAATGTAAGTATTTTGACATGAAAATTTACACACTGTGATATATCCACTTATCTTAAAACAGACGTCTTTAACTATAAAGAAAAGGAGTGTGGTAAGACAAAACAAAATAGAAATTGGAATTAAATGGGATGACTGACAGACCAAACTAGTTTTATTTAGACAACAAAAATTAAAGTCCTGTTAGCATTATGACGAAAAAAATGTAAAAATATTTTACTTAAAGCATGGCTAATTTTTTGTTGTGTTTTGTGTTTTCACTAACACCATGGTGAAAGTTTAAACATGTAAGACCTGTTTATGAAGTAAATGTTTACTGCTGAACTAATTCTTCAAGTTTACTGGTATGTTATATATTGCCTTACCAAAAAAAGTCGATGCTGAAAAGTCAGTAAAATCCACAGTAAAAGAAAGCGTCTGAACAGTAATCTGTCTTAGGAAATTATTCAACAGAGTGAGTGCACTCTGGTCTCTGTTAGTGAAGGCTTTATCACTTTTAACAAATAAGCTGCAGTAAATTTATTAGTATGCTACAAAGAAATTTTCAAAATAATTAAGACTAAACTACACTTGTCAAAATAAATGAATGAAATACAATTTTGAATCATCTTTCTTCACTTATTGCTCATTTGCATAATTCAGTAACTTACACAGGAGTCTTTCAGTCATTGGTGTGAATTAGCAAGGTTCTGCTATTCCTTGTTGTACGGCAGGAATTACACTACCATGTAATTAGCTATTCCAGACATGGACTAACGGGAAATACCAAAGGGCACAGCAAAATCTAAAGAGACAAGGCAGGGAATCTAAAGACAAGAGACAATCAAAGACACCCAACAAACTCAAGCTGGTAGACCACAGGGAATTTTGAATGAAGCCTCTTAATTTATTTTGAGAATAAGAAATCAGTAGTATGAGAGAAATCTCAACAAGATTAGCTGACTAAGCCTACTTAAAAAAAAATATCTCTATAGTGCATGGTGCGCCAGGTTAACCACTCCTGTTTGTTAGTCTGTATACAGCTCAACAAATAGGCGGCAAAGCTTTTCATGGGTATATAGTGGCTTTCCATTGAGGTTTTCACTCTTTGAAGGAGGTCATTTATACCAATGAGATCTGTAGATGCAAATTGCTTTCCCTATATGTGAGGGGTCATTCCTTTCACAGCCAGCTTGCTCATCTCTTTTATAAAGGTTTTGTTATTTTTGTACTGCTCCCAAAGGAATGATGGGAATTATGCCCGCCCCCCCCTCCTCCCGGCCCCCTGTCTAACTTAGCATCCAAATCTTTTCCCTCCAGCTCTGTGAAACTTTTGTGTGTTGATCTTTGGAAACAAAACAAGCTGTTGGCAGCAGCCTTTAACTCTGAATCAGGAAACTTTTTTCCTTCTTTCAATCTGAAATATCATCTCTTTAGATTTGCCTTTCTCACCTAATTCTAAGGAAATATCTTTTTCATTGCAGCAGAGTGTCACTGTAACATGCTACAGGCATGTGGGAATTCCTGGAAGCAGTGTCCTCAAAATGCCATTTTTAGTTTGGCTCAAATGATGTAAGCTCTCATGAACTAGAGGAACAGAAATGAAGGGATAGATTTAAGAGTTAGCTATGAAAACCTAACTTCTGATCTCATTACTGAAGTAAAGGGAAAGATAATATTTGTCTTTGCCTAGGCTCTAAGGAATCATACAAACATTCAAAGGTTCTAGTTTGTTGTGTTCAGGAGTTTTAGGAAGGAGGAGCTTCAGGCATACCATGTGAGTGCTCTGTAAAATATTTGTTGTTTTGTTCCTTCCTTCCACTAGCATTTGTTGAACACCAAGGGCATTGGCCTGGGTTTCTCAAAAGCAATATAGGGTAGTGATGAAAAACTCAGGCTCTGGAGTGAGAGTGCCAGGTGCAAATTTTGACTTTCCACCCCTTACTAGATAAGTAACCTTGAAGTACATCTATAAAACAGGAAAAAAATAGCACCTACCTCAAAGGGTTCTAAATTCAGCAGGATAATATGGAAATAGGCTAATATGTAAAACATCTAGGACATTAAACAGGCAATACATAAAATGCTTAGGACAGTGCCTGGCACGTAGTAAGCATGCAGTAAATGTCAGTTGGTTTTATTACTTCTGAGAACACTTTGTCTAAACGACTATCTATTATAGTACTTAGTGTTACAACTGTATTTGAATTGGTTTCTGCAGCCTGTCATTGACCATGTTTTGTTCAGATTTGTATTCTCAGCATCTAGCACAACACCAAACATGTAGCAAATGCTCTATTCATTTTTACCAAATGGTTACAGTATGGAAAAAGCATGGTCCCTATTCTCAAGGAGCTTAAAATATATCTTGATAACTGTGTTTTAATTTTCTTATCTATCGAAATAGCATCATGTCAGAAGTATGTTAAAAAGAAAACTTTAATTCTCAGTTTTCCATACTTAATGGGAGAAGTTGAAACACGAATAATCCACAAGCTAGATTTCTGATTGAGTAGGTCTGGGGTGGGGCCCAGGCGGCTGTGTATTTAAAAATCTCTGCAGGTGATTCTGATGCACACCCACAGTGTTGAGAATCTCTGAGTTAGTGAAACTCTTCAAACTTTAATATTGCTACTTGTCAAATATGCATTAAGTTTGACTTTGATATAGAAAGGGAGACTGGGTGGCATCTAGATAACAATTTAAACAGACAGTAGAAAGGAAAATGAAGTCAAACACAAGAATTATTTCCTAGATAAAGGAAGCATTTATGGTGCTGCATACGCTAATGTAGCATCAAAGATAAAGTGAAGAAAAATAGGCTAGGGAAAAGTAAGCAAGAAGGAACTGTTTTCTGGTAATGAGCAAACTGAAGATGAAATAAATGCATTTCAACAAAATTGGCTATAAAGCACATGTTATTTTCCCCCATTAACTTGCGTTATGAACGAAGGAATGGGGCTGCTGGGGAGGATGGGGGATCTTTCAAGGAGACTGGATAGGTAACTGGGGAGGTATTAAGGTGGAGGCTAACCCAAACGTGGTACTTAGGAGCTTCTGTGGTTTGGATTTCTGAGACCATTCCCACCTCCTGTCCTCTTCTATTTACATTGACACTCAGCTGACTGGATCCTGGGTAGAGCAGCCTTCCACAGCTTTATAATTTTGCACATCCTCCAAGTGGTCTGGAACAGGATGGTAGTAGTAGAGGGTTTAGGAGGATATTCCTGTGTCCTGTGCTCATCTCTTGGGCTTACCTGGGGTGTCCAGGCAGGAGAAATAGCTTGGCTGGCTATAGCTGGAGCTATAAAATAGTCTCAGATCACCCCTTTTTACCTAGAAGGATTAGGACTGCACCTTGTTGGTACCCACAAATTAGACCCTTCACCAGTCCCTGAGCAGGCCTTGACTCCACTGTGGCCACATCCTTTGGCTGGTGTGGTTTCCCTGCCTGGGTTAGCCAACCTCAACCCAGTCTCTGTTCATATTCTATTCATACTTTAAGGCCTCACAGCCATAAGTGATCTCTTTGTCCTCTAAACTCCTGTAGTTCTTAAGCACTGTCCCTCCTGCATTATAATTATTTGAGGACAGGGATCATGCTTGATACATTATTATATATCTGATGGCAACTTGCTCATGATAGGAGCCTAATAAATGGTATGTTAAATTAATGTTTTCTATAATAGAGCACTTTGTGACTCCATCCTCTTTTCTCTGCTGTTTATTTCCTATTACGTCCTTCAACTGTGTCATAAAAAAATTTCTATCCATGTGTGTATACATTCATCAAACATTTAGCCCATACCATCTCCTCATTCCACATGGACTTAATTTCCCACCTTAATTTGTCTACTTTCTGACAATTACTAATAGAGTTGGGCTGTGATATAATGTATCTCCAGAAGATTACATAAATTCCAGCCTAGAAATTTCTTTGCTTAAACCTTTAGGTTATATAAATCAAACTGATGCTCAGTCATATTAGTGGGATTAAGTTTGAAAGTCTAAAATCATACTTCAAATGAGGACTGTCTCAACCCAGGCACACTCCTTGCCCTCCAGAATTTATATACATATGATAGCAGCTGGTTGTTTTCCCTGCAGATTCCTCTTTTTTTTTTTTTGAGACAGAGTCTTACTCTGTTGCCTAGGCTAGAGTGCATTGGCGCAATCACGGCTCACTGCAGCCTTGACTCCCCAGGTTCAGGTGACCCTCCCACTTCAGCCTTCCAAGTAGCTGTGACTACAGGCATGTGCCACCATGCCCGGCTAATTTTTTGTATTTTTTTTTTTTTTTTGAGACGAGGTTTTGCCATGTTGCTCAAGTTGGTCTCCAACTCCTGAACTCAAGAGATCCGCCTGCCTTTGCCTCCCAAAGTGTTGGGGTTACAGGCAGGAGCCACCGCATCCAGCCACCTGCAGATTTTTCTAGTGATTCACAATTTTAGCTCTCTGCTCCAGATGTGTTATTTGTTTGGCTAGCCTTTAATGTATCTTGAAATGTCTGGAGGCCAACCCCAGAAAGCTCTCGTGAAGGTGGGAAGGTGAAGAACTGCTAAGAGACTTTCAGACTGGTCTTCTCTTATCGCCCATGTGACTTTCAGTTGAGCAGTATGCAGGCACATGTATTGATGGCAATGTAGGTTTGTAAACAATACTACTAATAGGCTGGGGCTGGGGGAGAAAAATAGTAAGCCCACAAGAAATCTGGAGATACCTGTCTTGAGTGTAACCTGCAAGATATACTCTAACAGAGTAATCATTGCACGATATAATTGTGGGAGACTGAGCAAGTTAGAAAATCTATTCCTGGTTTGTCGCTGACTCATTTTGTGGCATGGGCAAACCATTATTACTCTTTGATTTAGTTGTCTTATTTGTTCGAAAAAGGGAAAATAACATGTGTTTAAAAAGCACTCTGAAATTCCTCTGAAAGGAGGCCTATAAGTGCAAAGAACTATTGTTGTTTTTATTATTATTATTAGTGTTCTAGTATGATTTAGTTTTATGCCATGTAGGTCACAGATGTTTCAATTCTTCTGATTGATGAATTACAAAACACTTCCATCTCATTCTGTTTTATAGCATTGATAACAGTTTAGCACATCTTTGTTTTAACCCCAGTTAAAGTATATGTCCAAAATAGACCTCATTAAGAAAATACAATTACTAAATTAAATATATCTATGCTACTTTCTATTTTTTTTTCCTCCTTAAAAAGGTGGTTACCAACAACTACTAAATAAGACCTTTAATTACTGCCAATCTTCTCTTGAAAGTAACAGTGCTTATCTTGAGTAGTTTGAACTGTAAGTGGTATTCAGTACACAGTGGGGTTGTAATGTGATTATGAAGTGTAGCAAGTTAGTGATAAATAAGCGTGATAAACCATATATTTGTATTAGAAATAATATTTGAATTATCAACTGAATAAAAAGGCTGCAACTGCTGATTCCTTTGGGTGGGCATGTGATAAAAATAAAATACAGTTAAGTATACTTGGAATAAAAAATTGTGTATGCTTCAATATAATAGAAACCTTTTAAATTGAATGTTTTTTTGAATTTATAGCATTTAAATTACTGGGAGAATTAAAAGATTTGCTTTGCTTTCTGACATTAAGCTTTTCAAATTAGAATTTTAAAAAACATTTCTAACTCATTCATCAGTAGAAGACTTTGGCTTTTATATACGATACTATAGTTCTCCCCCATATTTTCAGTGATTTTCCAATGGAGTAGCAATAAAAAACTTTAATTACAGTAAAACTTGCATATAAAATCATGCAAGAAGGAATAATATCATTTTCTTGCCTTTTTTTCCTTTTCAATATTTTAGTAATCATAGAAATAATTTCTTAATACTGAAGAATGGTAATTTATATAAAATAAGTAATACTGTGACTCTTATTTATATTTCACATGAAATGAGCAGTACATTGTGTGCATTTATTTGTAAGTGTCCTAAGATATGGGGCCACGTAGGAAGAAGTATAGCTGCCATAGGGTCTTAGAAACCAGAGGTCACATAGTAGCAGCCACAAACTTCACATGACCTTTAAATGTGTTTAATTTGCCTGAAGAACACTTCAAATTTCTAAATGGTTGCTAATATTTTTTAGTGTGGAGAGTTCCTATAAAGAGTCAAATTTCTGGCATTTTTAAATAAAATCAATATGTGGCTACAGTAGGTCAACATTCCTGAATGGCCACAATTGACTGAAGCCGAGTAGCAGCTAAGCAGTTGGGACAGAACATGGGTTCTCCAGTTTGCCATAGCCTCACCACAGCCCACTTCACTCATTTCTGTTATTCATGTGGTTACTATAAGCATTTGTCTGCTAAAAAATATCTGGAGGCATGTTTTTTTTCCTCTTTTTTAAACCAGCCCCCTCCCTTCCCAATAAAAAAAGAAAAAGAAGCCTTGAAACTTGGGGGATTAAACAGTAAAAAAATATCCAGCAGACATAAGTGTGTTTATTAAAGTAAATCATATAAAAATATAACTTACTAGCTAACCTGTTTATGGCACTGTATATTTTTCTTTTCTTTTTTTTTCTTTTTTTTGAGACAGAGTCTCGCTCTGTCGCCTAAGCTGGAGTGCAATGGTGCGATCTCGGCTCACTGCAACCTCCACCTCCCGGGTTCAAGCAATTCTCCTGCCTCAGCCTCCCTAGTAGCTGGGATTACAGGCACACGCTACCACACCCAGTTATTTTTGTATTTTTAGTTGAGAGAGAGTATCACCATGTTGGCCAGGCTGGTCTCGAACTCCTGACCTCGTGATCTGCCCACCTCGGCCTCCCAAAGTGCTGGGATTACAGGTGTGAGCCACCACGCCCAGCTACTGTATACTTTTCAAAGCACTTTCACGTGTCCTTTGTCCTCTTATCCTCACAGTATCTCTGGGAGTAGGATAACAATTACATATTCATTTTACCAATGAGAAAAGCAAGTTTTGATGAACACCATTAATTTATCCAGATTTGCAACCGCTACGTGTTGGAGCTGAGCTATAACTCATCTTCAGACTGTTCATCTGCAGTAACACTGTCCACTGGAATTCCTTGCAATAGTAGAAATGTTTTGTACCTATGCTGTCCAGTGCTGTAGCCTCTAGCCCCACATATAGCTGTTGAACACTTGAATGTAGCTAGTGCGACTGAGGAACTGAATTTTCCATTTTACTTAGTTTTAATTAATTTAAATGGAAATAGTGACATGTGACTAGCGGCTACCTTATTGGGCAACACAGGACTCCAGAGTTCTTTTCCTCCTTCATTGCGTGGTATCTTTATTTAACAGTCTTATTCTTTTCAATAAAGTTCATCAAAAGATTTCTGTTAGGTTTTCTGTAGTTACCCAAGCGGCAAGCATCTGTTCCACCAGTAGTTCAACATATTAAAATATTGAATATTTTCTGTATCTGCTTAGATTTCCTTCCATAAAGGTTTTGAATCATACACAGTAGCATTCTTTGTAACAAAGTCAGGGGACCCAGTATTAAAGTTCTTAATGTATATTATTTCCCAAGATTCCTAGTTCAGATAAAGGGCATAATTAGAGGTGTGTTTAAGCATCAGAAACATGTAGATGACTAAGACCATCTCCTTCCCTGGTGTTTTTTATTTTCTAAGATACTAGCAGCTGTTACAGAGTCATGTAGGAAACTTAACATTCTCTGATAATTGATTGGCTGGTTTAAGTTGGAACAGAGTGACTTTTAGAAAGATGACCATTAGCTAAACTCTGTCAGCATTTATCATTAAATCCAAAATGGCATTAACTTAAGACACATTCCGATTTCAGAGATGTTATAACATAGGGGAGGAGATTTATCTTAAAATTGGTGAAATATGGTTTGTCAGTGGGCTTCATCTACATTTGGTCAGCTTATAACCAGGGACAGCATTGAGATGCAAATGTCAACTTCTGTTTTGCCCTGTGATTAGTTAAACCCTTCATCTTCACCAAAACAGGTCCCACCCCACCCCTGCCCCCATTGCTCTCTGCGCTTTGGCTGTCCCCTTCCTCACTACCTTATCCTTATTACGATTAATTAACAGAAAGAAATCCTGGTGATTGGGAGTGGGCTTAAGCTCTTGCTCAGTAACAGTTTGATCACTATACAGATACTCGCTTTCTTTAAACACCTCCCTCCCCCTCCCCCCACCAAATGCAGACGAGGAAATTTTATTATCATAAATAATACTGGAACAAGCTTAACCAATCACCTTCTAGCACACAGGCAACTCTGCAGCACTCTTTTTTAGAATACCACATGCTGTAATTCAAATTATCACATTAGCTATCCAAACGCACCATTTGTTTTTAAATACTGGAGTGTTTACCTGAATATTTCCGCTTTTCATCTTCCCGCCCCACTTCACCAGTACATTGTCACTGCAATGACAGTTTTATTTATGTGCCTTAATATCCCCACTTCTTGTGGTTTTAAAAATGTATTTCTGTGTCTCTATAAGGGTCTTCTTGAACATCTTAAAATATTAGTTATTATGTAAATTCATGTCTTTTCTTTTCCATTATGCCCTTTGAATCTTGCCTTTATTCAGACTTCAAAATATTTAAGCACTTCTAAACTCTTGTATTACATTTTTAATATCAATCTTTCTCTGGAAACTGAGAATGCCTTCTGAAACCTTAACAGCCATCAGAAGAAATTTGGGGATTTGAATCTATTAAAATAGAAGAGTTTCTTGTCCACAATGGAGTCTGACACCCTAACAGTTGCCATTTTGGACACTGCTGTGTAAAGGTTCCAAATACAAGCCATTCAGAGTTTACACTTGCATGCAAAACTCATGCAGGAGTTAGGGGGTATCATTTATTAGGTAGTAACGAGGAGTCCTGAGTACTTTGGTAAATGTGTTGGTTTGTACCATATGAAATTGCTGACATTAGACCATTTTTTTGTGTACAAAATATGGCAACTTCACCTGGGGTCCACCCTGATACTATAGGTGCAGACCAGTCCAGCTTATATAAATTGCCTTCTCTATTTTTGCTGTTTTCCCTTATTTTTCCTCAATTAGTAATTTTACTCCCATAACCTTCTCTTTGCTGCCATCCTTTTGTATTTCTCAGTTAATAATATTTTCTCTAGTGCCCTTCCCTTCTTAACTAATTCCCCAAATCTGTTAGCTGCAGAATTAGTAGCACAAAGAAGGCTGGTTGCATAGTATGTACCTCCATGATGCAATCAGTACTTACCACTTCAAGTGTTTGACCTGTTTTGAGGTTTTCATTATCCTAAAAGGGTAGTGTCTCGAATACATTTACTGCCCAATAAATAAGCCACCATAGTTCCTTACTGCTCAAATGAAAAAAGCAGAAGGAAAAAAAAGCTACTTTTTTGTTCAATGCTGATAGAAGCCTTGCTATGTGATGTCTTTGTTATGACATGGTTCAGCTAAAGCATCTCTGGAGAATAAAATTAATAAGTACCCTTTGTTATATTTGCCTTTGTTTAACTGAATATAAATTAATAAGTGCAGTTTTTTAGTAGTTTGTTGTCTTTGGATCTTTGTCTCAAGAAAGAAATGAGATATGTTGTATTTTATAATTAGAAGTGATAGAGACATCAGGCATCACTTAAAAGTTGGAAAAAAAATTCTAGAAATCATACCATTTTTATTTCTGTCCATTTGTATTTGTAATCTCCTAGTTTCCAGGATGATACGGTGATACAGTGAGCGCTGATTCATTCATATTTTTGTTATTTGGTTGCCATTTTTATTTAAAGAAAATGTCAGTAGTTGGTAGTGGCAGGTAAATAAAAATAAAATACACATCAAATCCTTTACTGATGAACTGTTCTTTTCATGTCATGCTAATCTTCACAATAATCTGCTGAGTGGATGCTCTTATCCCCATTTTACAGATGGAAAACAGGTCAACTTAACTTATTTTCTAAGACAGCAAATTCTATCTAGTACAGACACGCATTTGAAACTTAGGGCCAGCAGACTCCAAAGATGTTCGCCCCTCCCGCCCTTCCTCAGTGTCATACATCCTAGCTATTGAAAAAGAAATCGTTAAACATCTGTGTCATTTTAGTGCCTCTTTATGGTGTCTATTATTGTTCTATGTTGTAAGTTTGTTTTTAGCTTTTTTTTGCTTACCAGCATCAGGCATAAACAAGGTATCTGTTCTCATGGCACATTCTACAGAAGAGTAAAAAGCAAGATCATTTCAGATAGTAACAACCCCTACAGAGACAATAAAATGGGGTGGCTTGATAGAAGTGGATACGAAGTTCTAAGAAGCTGGTGTTTAAGCTGAGACCTGAATGACAAGAGGGAGGAAATTCTGGAAGCAGGACGTTCTACACCAGGGGAACAACCAGAGGAAAAAGTCTGAAGCTGGAGCATCTTAGGACAGTTAGGAGGCAGGTGTGGCTGGAGGACAGGCAACGAAGGGAAAGTAATAGAAGATGAAGTTGGACAAATAGGCAGGGGCTAGATCTTGAAAGAAGGGTTTTGGTAAGGAGTGTGGTATTTCCACTGTGGGAGCTTTTGGAAGGTCCCCCTCCACCAAATGTGCACCTGCTGGAAGCACTCTATATATTTTCTCTAGAAATTATGTACAGACGTCTAGAGGAAAATGCTAAAGCCTTAAAAATTACATATTAATTAGGGAGATTCTGAAGAGCATCACAACTTTCAAAGGTGACTGGGATAATCATTCCCATCTCAGCATGTTATTTCTTGTGTGCTCTGCTAAGTAGCTGCTAGAGTCCTAAAGACCTCGAATATGACAGTGACCACATTTGTAAGCTGTGTTGCCCCAAATTATAGTAGGGATGGAGATAAAGAAATGTGTTTGTATACAAATTCTTGCTAGATACTAATAACCAGTGCTGGAGAACCTTCCACGTTATTTCCAGGAGGTGCACTGTGAAGACCTGTTGGTTTTAGTTTTCTTTTGGTACATTTGAAATATGTCACTGGCTTTTAAAATTAAATATGCTTTTTATGCTTTTAAATATTGTCTCTTTTGAACTTTTGAGTGTGAGGGTTGAATTTTTAGTGAGAAAAGAATTTTGTTTGGATTTGTTTTTAATTACTATTTTTTAAAAAATATGTTAAGGGCTTCTGGTGGTGGTGGAAAATATTAATTCCTTTAAAAATCTGTCTGTGTTGCTAGATCCACATTTGCTTTTCTCTGTTTTTGTGAACAACTGATCAAATTAGATTCGTCACTCTTGGCTTACGGTGATTTGAAATTGAAATGGAATATATTAAAGCAGCCAACCACACTGATTACATTGCAAGCCTCATTTAATTTCATACATTCACACTTTACAGTGAAAGACAGCTTTTTTAATGCATGATTGTGACTGTACCTTGAGCAACTCCAAAGGTCATCTGTAGTGGGTGCATAATTTGTTAGTGTTAGATATCTGATTTATGGTAGGTGTTTCTCAGCCTGATTTGTACTAGTAGTAAATATGGTGAACATCAAAGTAAAATCTGTAAGAAGTTTAGCCTGTCACATTTGGTGGTATTGTCTTATTCTTCATTGGTCAGTGGACCACAGTAAATCATGGACTAGCTGTCATCCTTAAATCGAGAAAGTGCCAGTACTGAGCCCCTGTAGCACGGGGGTTAAATGAGCTATTCTTTTTAAGAGGGCAGGCTGGCCCAGGTGAAGTTTATAACAGTATTACCAGCTCATCTAACAGTACTTGTTCACAGCTACTTGAGCCCTAGTCCCAAGAAGGCTATAAAAGGACTTTCAGTTTCATAGGAGCATGGACATTTGTGAGCTTGCTCTTTTTTCCTTGGTTTTCTGTAGCAGCAAATTCTACCCACTTCATTTCCTTTGTGTCTTCTGTGTGACAGGCACTGTGGGGCAGCCCTCAGAGATCCAGAGTAGAATTTGTTTTTTTGTTTGTTTGGGTTTTTTTTGTTTTTTTTTCTCTCTTTTTTGTGAGACAGTCTCACTCGTTTGCCTAGGCTGGAGTGCAGTGGCGCAAGCACTGCTCACTGCAGCTTCAATCTCCTGGGCTCTAGCAATCTTCCTGCCTCAGCCTCCTGAGTAGCTGGGATCACAGGTGTGTACTGCCACCCACCCACCCCCACCCCACCCCCACCAGCTAATTCTTTTAAATTATTTTTTGTAGAGACTGGGTCTTGCCATGTTTCCCAAGCTGACCTCAAACTCCTGGGCTCAAGCAGTCCTCTCACCTTGGCCTCCTAATGTGTTGGGATTACAGGTGTGAGCCACCACATCAGCCCAGAGCAGGATTAAGACACAGTTTCTGCCCCCAAGAAGAAGACAATTGGATATGGCCATTTGTTCCACTGTGTGGTTTTAAATGACACGAAATGGCTTTAACCCTTTCAGTGACTCAGGAACAATTTGCATTAGGCAGCCGCCATTGTTCATAACTATCACACATGGGGTGGGTTAGTACAGTGCTCACGGAGAATAAGACTGACATAGACTTGATGAGAACTTTCAGCTACTTTGAGAATCCAGCTGCTGAGTTGCCTTTGATTTTGGTTGTGACGGTGGAGACGTTTATTTTGATCTTCTGTTGCAGTCTAGGGTTTGTTCAGAGATGTGTAGATTTGTTTTTGTTGTCTTTCATCAACCAGTTTGTTATATTTTAGTTTTCAATAGTAAGAGACACCTAAAACCATTTTTTAAAGCTTTATTATTGAAATTCCTGAATGGGAAAAAAGTAAGACAGATATTCTACCTAACTCCTCTCCTCTCTATCAGAGGAATTACTTTTAATAACTTTAAAATATATAGGCCAAGTCTGGTGGCTCATGCCTTTAATCCCAGCCCACCCTCCCTTCAGCTGATGCAGAAGAGTCATTTGAAGCCAGGAGTTCTAGACCAGTCTGGGCAGCATAGTGAGACCCCCACCTCTTAAAAAAAAATTAGCTGAGCATGGTGGCACATACCTATCTATAGTCTTTGCTACTTGGGAGGCTGAGAGGCAAGAGGATCACTTGAGCTCAGGAGTTGAAGATTGTAGTGAGTTATGATCATGCCACTGTACTGTAGCCTGGGTGACAAAGCAAGACCCTGTCTTTAAAAAAATCAACAAATTATATATACACATATATTTTTATATATATGTTTATATATATTTGTATATATAAAACCCAAAATTCCCTAGGAAGGTAACTTCATTGTTAGAAACAAAATAGACTTTATAGATTAGTGTAGGGAAAAAACCAAAAGTTGCAGGGCCATTTAAAAAGGGCAGCATTCCCAATCTGTTCTATGTAATTCTGGTGTCATTAGTATTCCCGGGGTAACAAAGGCTCCCTGACCAAAGAAGTTTAGAAAATGCTACATTCTATATCCCCTGCCCCTTTGTTGTTTTCAATGTATATTAGCATATTTAAGGCTCAAAGATGTCCTACAATAGAAATTCGTTTAATTTCGTTTTAAGCCAGCTCTCTCCATATTTATGTAGATGCAGGACATAGTTTAGGAAACACTAGAATAGAATTTTGGCAATCATTCATTCTCTTTTACCTTTGCTTAATAAATAGTTAATAAAAATTCAAGCCTCTTATCTCCTGAACTAACTTACACAATATTTTTTAATACCTGTTACATACCTACAAAAGGCCCAAAAAAGTATGAAACTAAGAAAATAGGCAGTAAAAGAATGGAAGGAGGAGAGAAGCAAGTAGCAGCCATGAGCTAAAATTAATAGTACTGATGAGTTTGTGGATAAAGAAGAGAGCTGATGATGAAAAGACCAGATTGGGATAGGGGGTGGACAGACAGGACCTGCATATGAGTCATCACCTGTGGGTATTGCCAGCTCCCAGACCTCAGGACTTGTGGACACCAGCATGCCACGCCGAAGGCTGTTGGCTGGAATGGTTCAAGATTTTAACAGTGCAGCATGCCACGCCGAAGGCTGTTGGCTGGAATGGTTCAAGATTTTAACAGTGTGTTATGGCCACCTAGTGCAGGGTTCACAAACTCAAATGCCTTTAGGACCATGATGAATTATACATGCTGCTTTCATACAGAAAACATGAGCTCTGTTTTGCCAGATGTTCTGATTTTTCAAGGAGAGGAAGAAACACAGATGGTCCTGTGGAATTGTCTGATGTTTGAACACTGGCTGTAGTTTTTGTATTGCTTTGTTAACCAAAACTGGGGAATACTGGGTGAGGACATGGGAACTCTCTTACATTTGCTGATGGGAGTAAGTTGGTATAAGAAATGTGGCAATATCTAGTAAAGTTGAAGCTGTGCAAACATAAGACTCAGCAATTCCACTTCTAGGTGTATGCCCTAGAGACAGACACCACCCCCGACCCCCATGTACCACGTTCAAGGTAATGTTTATGGATGAATATCTGTACTGTCTATAATAGTCTCCTAGGTAAGTAAGTGACAGATAGAGAAGTACATATAAAATGATTTATATAAATTTTAAAAACAACATTAAAATAGTATCTATGTGTTGTTTGTGCTTATACAAATATATAGTAAAAGTATAATATGCAGGTAGAAAAGAGATACAGCAAATTCAGAATTGTTGCCTATAGGAAATGGGGGTAGACAAGCTATGTACACTAGGAAGCCATTGAAGATTTTAAGCAGAGAAGGGGCATGGCAGGATCTGATCTGTTTTTGAAGGTCACTCTGGCTGCTGCATCATAGGGGAACAAGAGGAGAGGCGAGGAGAGTAGTTGGAAGATTTTAGTCACAGTAGTCCTGCGTCCTGGTGGGAGAGAGGTGGCTTGAATTCCAAATATAGTGGAGATTTTCTCAACGTTGGCACTGTTGACATTTTGAGCTAGGTGATTCTTTG
The DNA here is from genome assembly GCF_009828535.3 of Hylobates moloch. Lineage (NCBI taxonomy): Eukaryota > Metazoa > Chordata > Mammalia > Primates > Hylobatidae > Hylobates > Hylobates moloch. The sequence continues at coordinate 21,808,637 of NW_026652282.1, forward strand.
TTGTGGAGGCTCTCCTGTCTCACCCCACGACTGAGAACCTCTAGCCTCAGCTGTGTATTGGGAGGTTAAGAGTAAAAATTTCTAATCCATTTTTAAGAGGAAGAGATCAGATAGAGCTTGAGTTAGTGGGAAAAGAATGAGTGGAGGAGGTGAGACTTGAGGTGATCTTTGCAAGAATGGAACAGACACAGTCATTCCAGAGACACTAAGCCTTGACTATTTTAAAACTTAACAAAAGCTTTTCTTTAATCTTATATTTCCCTGCTCCCACTTCTCCTTTGTAAGATTCTTGTAAGAGAGCTGTATATAGGCTCTTCACTTCTCTAGCATTTAGTTCACTCAACAGCTCTATTGCTCACACCAGGGTCCTTAGTGACTTCCTAGTTACGAAACCCAATGGAATCTTTCCAGTCCATCTACCATTGACCTCTCCACCCTATTTGTTTTCCATTTTTAAAATGATTTCCTCTTACATAATCAAAAGTGCAGATCACAGTGTATGTTGAGACGTTAATCTATATGTTGATATAGTTTGAAAAATTGTATGTCCTTTGTATCATAGAATATTGGACAGCCATTACAATGTGGATTATTATCCATGTTCTGTAAAAGTGAATTGTATGTATTAAGAAAAACAGGTTTCAGGTCCGTGTAGTTAATATACTCTCCCCTGTAGTAACACACACACACATATATTCATGAACATCAGTTTAGAAAAAGTCTGGCAGGAAATGCACTGAGATGCCAGCAGTCATTTTCTTGACAGTGTGTTACTTTTATAATTGAGGCTGGGGGCAACGTACTGAAAACATTGGTTTATCTAGTTTCCCCTCTGTTCTCTTCCCTCTGTGTGCATTCTCCATGGATGATCTCATCTGTACCCTACACACCAAGGACTCCAAGTCTAACTCAACCGATCGAGTCCTCTTTCAGACTGAGTTTTAGACTCGCATACCTATTGATCTCCTAGATAGATAGATCCACTGAGATGTCTGTCCCATGAACATCTGTCAAAATCAACATGTCCAGATTGAAGGAGAGCTGAGCATATGAGAAAGTACCCTGTATCAATTCTACATTCATGCTAAATAAAAAGTTTTATACAGACCCTTAAGGGACAGCTACATTCCTAATACTCTGTTGAAAGTTATCCACTGAGCTGCGCACGTCTTCCTAGTAGGCCATATGTGTTAGTGGGCACTCTGAGGATATTGAAGTGGCTTCGAGGACCCAGCCCCCACTAAGAGCTGATGGCGAGTTAACCAACTGGGAAAAGAAACTTTCATGTGTTGACAGTATCAGAAAGATTCGATGGAAAGCTACTAAATTTGAAAAATCGATCCTTATGAGATAATCTTTCTTTTGGAGTGGGGGGATTATAAGCAGGAGGATGTTAGATAAAATGGCAAAATGTTTAAAAAGCTCAATTCATAGGAGGATGTTGGATAAAATGACCCTCCAAAAAAGGGGTTCTGAAATACTGAATAAACTTAAAACAGCTGTATCATAACAATATTTTGACTCTCCAAAATATGTTTTATTTGTCCATAAGTATGTGTCTAGGATGGCTGACAAACTTAGAGAACCATATCTGAAGTATTTACCAATGAGGACATTCACTAGGTTGTATTCTAGCCAGCACAATTTGATACGTATGTAATGCCAGAATAGCCATGAACAAGGCAGAACTAAAGTTATTTTCAGATACTGAAATACTATTTTTACTTTAGCTCTGATGTTGAACCACAGAGTTAGAGGCTTAATTTTCTTTCTATCAATATATTGCTTTTATTTTTTCTTCATAGGACCTTAATGTTTTGCATGTTTAGTGAGGACACTTCTACTTCCAGTGTAATAGCACCATGCTTTTAGAGATGCACTTGCTAGACGTTTGCAGCTAGCTATTCCTTTCATGACCTTGTGACTGGGGCTTCCATGAAGATGCACTCCTGCACAACTCCTTTCTTGCCTCCCACTACAAAACTGTAAACTCGGGGATTCTAGTCTGGTTTACTCAGTCAGTTTCTGCTCTTTTTCACCATCTTGCTTGGATGGTGTCCCTTTGGTGTCTAGCGCTCTCCTGCTACCTTGCTTCCTTCTCAGTCTCTAAAATGGAAACCTTCTGTTTGTACCATTCAAAAACTGAAAATACTTCTTTTTTGATGTGTTTATATTATTCTTTCCAGGGTTATTTGTATTGTCAGATTTAACTTGCTCTGTTTTATGTGGAAATAGTGCCAAACATGAGCAAGTAGATGATGGGTTATATTTGGAGCAGGGTACTTTCCTGTTGTTCCTAAAATCACATATACACAAAATTGTCCTTAAGGTCAACCCTAAAAGCACACCTGATTTATTTCCTCTTCGAGTGCCCAGGAGAAAAGACCTCCTTTCTACTTCCTCTTCTCCCAAAGTAAGCAAGACTCACTAAGATTCTTTGGCCGTCTCTGGAACCAAGAATGGCTTTCACCTGAGCTCAGCCATTCCTCCAACAGAGAGATTCTCCACTTCAAATACCCGATACAGCCTAACTTAGGAGCTTTTTTAAAAAATCTGCCCAGGCCAGTTAAAGCTCACTCTCTGAGATGGACCCAGGCATCAGTGTAATTTCATCCCAGCATACAGCAGCAGTTGAATACCACTGCTCTAAAGTCTTACCCACCTTCATGCCTGAAGCTTGTTCCTAGCCTTAAAGTTTTTGAGAATATGGCCGTTAAGTTCCATAGGGGAAAGAGCATTGTGATGTTAGTCATGACAAGCTATAATGCTACCACCTGCTGACAGCTGCCGTTTATTGATCAGTTCTGTGTCAGGCATTCTGCTATTTCTCTATGTAATCTTTATGTTTTTACTGCATCTTTATATATATATTATATTTACTTTTTATACTTTACTATATATATATGATATTTACTTTTTATACTTTACTATGTTTAATCTTAACTATGAAATGGGTCTTATTACCATTTCACAAAGAGGAAAAGGAAATGTTAAAGAGGATAGGTGATATGATCAAAATCGCACAAACAGTAAATGAGGGGAAACAGTTGGTAATATTGATCACATGTTAGATCAAGAACAAAGAAGCGAAAAACCATAAAAAAAGTAGTTTGACTGTATACTAATTACAGTAAATTATACCAACAGTTTACCATTTGTGCCTAATTACAATATAGCACAATAATGATTATGATTACAAATACCATTAAACAGATATTGTATTAACTTGGGCAAATTTCTTTTGATTACAGAACAGCTTAAATCTTTATTATAAATAGGTGTGGAATGAATAGCTGATAATCATAACTAATATTTTATTGAGTGTTTACTATATGTTTTAGGCATCACAGTAAGGATAAGGACTTTGTGTACGTTTTGTTTAACCTTCAGAAACAAACTCTGAGGTTGGTACTATAATTATTATTAGAAGAGAGGAAACTAAGGCTTGGAAAGGTTGAATAGCTTACTTGGTAAATGGCATATCCAGACCTTCCACTCAGGGTTGCGGGACTCCAATGCTCTTCACTATTCCATCTCCTTATATAATATGCTGCAGATTCATAGGACTGTTCGTGTTTGCTCAGTCTTTGCACTTATTACTAATGTGGGCTGGTTATCTATTCAAAACTTTCAACATGACTTGTGAGATGGGTATAATTATTTTAAAAGTCTACAAGAGTTTCCTTCTAAGCTATTAATAGTTTTAATTTTGAATATATATAATGGTAACCCCATGAAATCTCGCTACTATATAAGAAAGGTCCCAATTTACTTATTCTCCTCTCCCTTCAATGACATAAAATCAACCTATCCTCTTAGATTAAATAATAATAATAACAACTTTCAGGATCATCTTAGTTCTTTGAACTGTGGGTTTTATTAAGGAATAGTAGAATCTGTGCATATTTAAAATAACATTTTGTACTGAAAACTGACCCCAAAACATACACATAGAAGGGCCTGATTAATAACAAACATTATTGTGAAGTGTTTTAGGTGGGAGGCATTCAGTTCTAAAGATTATACACAAAATAAACCTGAACCTAGATGACCTTCAGTAAAATATCAGCATATTAATATGCCAAGAAACTCAATGGCATGTCTGATTCCAATTTATCGTGATGAAGAAAGAGCCATCTTGCCCCAACTCTTGCTCAGAGCAGTCACACAGGATTGTAAGTGATCGTCTTAAAAGACTCTTTGTCTCACCTTTGTCAAAATCCTCTTTCAGGGGTTACAGCCGGTAGAGAACCCATAGGTTTGGGGGTCAGAAAACTTGGGTTCCTGTTGTAGTGTCTCTATGAAGTCTCCAACAGATTACTGTGCTGTGAGTTTTCCAATCTTAAAATAGGGATAAAAACTCATTTTTCAGCATTTCTCAAAGAGATATTGCAGAATCAGTAATAACTTGGTAATGTTTTAGTAATGCCTGTCCTTTAAAGAGTAAGTATGTAGACTAAATAAGATACATGTACATAGTTGAAATCCAATAAATGCGACTCATTTGATATATTATGGTAAGTCTATAATAATACAGAACTCTTATTTGTAATCATATAAGGCATATATAGAACGTTTAAAAAAATTCCTTAAAAACAAAAGGCAACTGATGTACTATGTCAGCAAAATCCCATCTTTAACCACTTAGAAATAAGTTATGCCTAATTTTCCCCCCAAACTAATAACTCCCTGCCAGTCTGTTTTGGCAGCATAGAAGTTGTTTTCAAATCACTAAAACCCTCATGACCTAAAAGTTGTGAAATTTGAAGGAGTTTGTGCTGCCATTACTCTTAAGGTATTCCCTACGTGCTAATTGAGTCGTGTGTTCTGCATTATGATCTAATGCAGGCACAATCAAGGATCAGATGTCAGGGTGTCAGAGAGCAGGAAGTGCTGATTGGTGGGAAGCTGGGGAATGCAAGCTCTACCCAAAGGCATTAAAATTCTTGAAAAATAGTTGAACACCATTAGCTGTACAGACACACCTTCTAGCTAGATTCTACTGAAGATCTACCAGTTCACAGACTTTCAGCTAATAAATGTCTTATGATAATTAATTCTACCCCCAAAATGGAAATAGTCATATGCTACCTCATACTTTTTAATAAGTTGATTATATGTAAAGATTTGAGTTTACCAGGAAGTTTACAAAGTAAATTATAGTTATTAGAGTTCAAAGAAAAATGTTTTTATGACAAACAACTAAAGAGTGAATTCTCTACATGAATTCTGATGTTCTTATATACATCCTAGAAATCTTGAATTGTATAAAATGTTATCCTGACATTTATGTCTTAATTTAGCTTACTGCCTTGCGCAGAGCACACAAGAAGTGTTGAAATTAGGTAGTTGACACCAAATAAATACTTAAGGCTCTTTATAATATGTTATTAGGGAATCTGTAATTTCAAGTTATGGACCATATTAATAAATACTGTGTATTTTGAAAGGCACTTGACACCAGTCACATTCACCTAGAGTAATTCTGAGTAGTTCCTCACAGATTCCATGGGGAAAAGCCGATGGTTCAAGTCTCATAATTCCATAGGCAATTAATATATCACTAAAAGAGCATAACATTTGTAGCTGTCCTCAGTCAAGTACCTACTATGTGCCGGACACAGTACAGGCCCTTTTTATGCATTTTGTCTCAATTTACTCCTGATGCTAATTCTGGGAGGCATTATTGCTATTTCACCAATTGCAGATAGAGAGTCTCAGTGAGATTCCCATGAAGATGGTAAGAAACCTTTCTGCTGCTAAATCCTGTGCTGGTAAGCTATCTATACCATATATCTATACTTTAAAAAATCAATAAGGACATCAGTGAATAGACTGCAGCAATTAAACGAACCTAGTTAACCTTGTAAATCCCCCTATATCAGATCACTATAGGGAAGGAAGGGCTCGATACCTTAAAATTCTCAGTAGAGGGTATATGCCCCCGTTGACCAATCTGACTGGATGTCAAACTTTGGTATCCGTGTACACTGTGTGCAGAATCAGTATGTACTAGAATTAAGTATAACAAACTAAAAGCCTACCAGATATTGGAAAACAGTAACATGCTGATACCAAGGTGGGCTTGATAAGTGAAGGATCAGCATGTTTTGTTTTCTAAGTTAAACTTCTGATTTTTCTTCAAACTCTTCTGTCTCTACTCATGGTCCCTCAGCCCAAATCTGGCTCCTTCTGTGGTCTCCAGATAGAGTTAGACACTTCCTCACATAGCTCCTTGTATATTTTCTCACATATGTTTCTTCTTAGGCGTCTCTCTTCCACTGTATGTGAGTTTGCTGGAGCCAGGGCTAATTGCTTTTTCATCCTTGTGTTGCTAAGCACTAAATCCAACAGTGTGTCTGATGGTGGCTGACAAATGAATGAATGGATAAAACCAATAAAACTGCGTGACCTCAGCACCATTACTCCCTCCCATCTTTTAGTTCTTGGCTAGTCAGAAGGCCAGGTTCTGTGGCTGAGCTCGTAAAAGTTCAGCCGTATTGTAGAAATACACAGATATACAAATATTGTAGAAATATACAAAGCCTTTGCTTTCATGGTTTTGAGGAAAGGAAAAGGTGAGCAGTTAGCCAAACTCTTAGATTAAAAAGAGCAAGAAGAGTGATTCCAGGAAAGTTTTCTTTTTCACTTCTATGTTTTTGCAGCTTTTTTCATAGTTTTCAAAGTTGTGGAACCCTCTCCTGGTGTTAAGAACCCGCTTTGGTTCTTAAAATAAACAAAGGTATCAAAGAGTCCTCTTGCTCCAATATTTTCACCTGTGATTGGCAATTCAAATATGGAAAGCTTCTGAAACTATCTTTAAGTAGCTTCATAAGATGACAAAAGCCCTATATTTAGTAATGTCTAACTGAAGTTTGTTTTAATGATTTAGAAAATATCCTAGTATTCCTTTTTATAAAGTGTTTATTTTGCAGAGTTTTCATTTGAAAAACTAGCAACTCTGCCTTACCATAGAAATGCATCTTTCTTCAAGTTTTTGAAAACATTTTGGTTCTACGTATTAGACTTTAACTCTTGAATGCTAGCCCTGCCTCGTAATAAAACATGGTTTTTTTCCAGTGCCACTTAATGGCAAGTCTCTTCAGGTTTCTCAACAGACAACTGTTCTAAATGTACCCGAGGTACATTCTCATTTTCTAGTGGGGGAACAGGAAAAATTCCACTGCCACCATCCACCCCTGTCATCCAAAAGCAAGTTTATTAGTGAACTTCAAGTCAGCATTCTAACCCTACTATCTGGTCTCTCTTTTTACTTTTTTATCCTTTTGGGTTTATCAAGTCCTTATTTTAAGATTAGCATGAAGAATACTTAATGTTGTAAAAGCTACCTGGATGGTTTTGACATCAGAGTTACAAAATATGTTTTAAAAGGGTAACAATATCGGAGTGCATGTTTGTAAGAGCAGCTAGATAACATGGCAAACTCTGACAGCAATCATTTCTTCACTCCTGCCCCATTTTTCCTAAGCAAATACACTTAGGGTGCTCTTCAGTGGTAGTGTATATAAAGGATGGCCTCCAAAAAGAGATTGGCAGCTTTAATTTGTTTGATATGTGCAATCATGGTCCGTGTTAAATTCAAAATGCTTGTCCAATCAAGGATTCAATATAGAAAAGAGGCAGTAACAAGCATGCTGCACACTGTAATAAAGAAATCTGTTGATTGAAAACAGTTTGTATATTTTGGAAATGATAGGGAATGTAATTGGTAAGAAAGAAAAGGATAGGGCTTCATAAATAATGGGAAATAGAGCATATTTTTTACTGATAATACTCAATTTAATAACATTTTGGCGTTGGATTTTTGTGTGCCAGAAAATAAGAAAGATGGGTTCTTTTTTGTTACTCTAAATGTCATGATTCATGGGGTGACCTTTTTTGTTTTTGTGTCCATCGAGAGCAGCTTTGACAGGTTGAATCAGGCAGTAGTGGGTGATACGTTCCGGTTCTTTGAGAACTTTCACAGAACATTTTTCTTTTGTTCTCTCATCCAAGAAGACGAAACATATTTTTAACTGTTTTTTTTTTTTTTTTAGGTACAAGTACTACGTGAATGCATTTCTGTGGTAAAAGATCTGAACAATAGAGAAATATACAGAGCAAACTCTGTATACTTTTCGTACATAGATACCTGGATAGAGATTTGTATGCTGATTGTTTGAGGGGCTGTAGTATTAAGAAATTGAGGCTGGGCGCAGTGGCTCACGCTTGTAATCCCAGCACTTTGGGAGGCCGAGGTGGGCAGATGGCTTGAGCTCAGGAGTTCGAGACCAGCCTGGGTAACATGGCAAAACCCATTTTATACAAAAAATTAGCCAGTTGCGGTGGTGCATGCCTGTAGTCCCAGCTACTTGTAGGACTGTGACAGGAGGATCGCTTGAACCCGGGAGGTCGAGGCCGTAGTGAACCGAGATTGTGCCGCTGCACTCCAGCCTGGGGGACAAAGTGAGACCCTGTCTCAGAAAAGAAAAAGAAAAAAAGAAATTGGATTTTACTATTCATGTCATTCTCAAACTTACTTAAGACTAAGACCTCACAGATACAAAAACATATATAAAGTCACCCTGGAGGGCTGCTATTAGTGGCTCTCCACTAGAAACATGTTGATGTGGACACCACTAGCTATGCCTGGGGTGAGTTGGCTGGGACCCATTTCACCAAGCACCACCCCAGGTCACAAGTGTCCCTTTGGAGCTGCTCAGCTCAGTTGGCCAGTATCCAGCTTTGTCCTCTCTGAAGAAAATCATCAACAATTTAAACTGCAAGCTCAACTAAATACACTTAATGGTACCGTTACCTGTCCTTTTTTTCCTGTTATTTCGTTCCTTTCCCCATTAATTTAAAATTCTGCATCTAGACTTAGCATTAGTAATCTCATCTTGTACAAAAATCCAACTATTCAGAAAGTTCCAACTAGAAATTTTCAGTGTACCATGGTGGCAGGTGTTCATGATGATGGAATACTATCTAACTCATAAAAGAGATTGTGTAGAATATAGTTTTGTTATTAATTTATGCTACTTTATTAACATTTTAAAAAGTGGTCAACAGTCCTTTATTACCTTCCCATTAACCATCATGTTGAGGTAACTATAATACCCAGTTCCCTGCATCTGTTCTAAACAAACTGCATTTTACTAGATAAAAAATGAAATTACTAATAAAAAGTTAAGTGATACATTTAGCATACATTGTCAAATTAAGCATTTGCTATAAGAAGAATCTGGGCCAGGTGCAGTGTCTCACTCCTGTAATCCCAGCACTTTGGGAGGCCAAGGCAGGCAGATCCCGAGGTCAGGAGATTGAGACCATCCTGGCTAACACGGTGAAACCCCATCTCTACTAAAAATACAAAAAATTAGCTGGGCATGGTGGCGGGCACCTGTAGTCCCAGCTACTCGGGAGGCTGAGGCAGGAGAATGGTGTGAACCCGGGAGGCGGAGCTTGCAGTGAGCCGAGATTGGGCAACTGTGCTCCAGCCTGGGTGACAGAGCGAGACTCCGTCTCAAAAAAAAAAAGAATCCATTATATTGGTAGCTGTTTTTGTGTGAGATTGCATTTCTTCCTCTCCAAGCATCTAGCACAGCACTTTGGATTCCAAGTTCACCAAACTTTCCCCCTCTATTCAATTGCATTAAACATGTATTGAACATCTTCTCTATGTCATGCTTTCTAAGATGCAAAAAAGTTAGTATCCTTGTTCTCTAAGAATCCATAATCTAGCAGGAGGCGGTGGCTCGCACATGTAATCCCAGCACTTTGGGAGGCTAAGGCAGGCATATCATGAGGTCAGGAGTTCTAGACC
>NW_026652282.1:21818489-21836043 GCF_009828535.3 Hylobates moloch
AAAAAAAAAAAAAAGAATCTGTAATCTAATGGCAGAAAGGGGGCCTGCATAGAAGAGGTGTTCTTCATTCTGTTGAGGTGGCAGAACCCTTTATCTCCCACTTATAACAGTGTGCCAGTGGTGAAAAAAGCAAGGTGAGAACAGTCTGAAGTCAGGGATAAGAAAGGAGGCATCTCCATGTACCCCAGGAAAGCACCCCCAATGATAGAATTTATCCCTGCAGGGAAAAGGTGAACCAAGGTACCATGCAATTCTATACCTGGAACAGTACTCTTCTGAACTTTTTTGATTTCATACTCTAACATTAATTTTTTTTTTTTTTTTTCTGAAATCCCTGATATTTATATATGTAATTGTAGGTATATAGGTAATTTGAAAGAGCACTAATGTACTCTTCCTGTGCAAGATATCCTGTAGAACATACGCAAAATATGAATTTTTTTTCCTTCAACTTCTATTTTAAGTTCAGGGGTGTATATGCAGGATTTGCATATTTGTTACATAGGTAAATGTGTGCCATGGTGGTTTGCTGCACAGATCATCCCATCACCTAGGTATTAAGCCCAGGGTCCATTAGCTATTCTCCCTGATGCTCTCCCTCCTCCCACCTCAACCCCCTCTGACAGCCCCCCCTCCCAGTGTGTGTTGTTCTTTCCAATGTGGCCATGTGTTCTCATCATTCAGCTCCCACTTAAAAGTGAGAACATGCAGTGTTTGGTTTCCTGTTACTGCGTTAGTTTGCTGAAGATCATGGCTTGCAACTCCATCCATGTGCCTACAAAGGACATGACCTCGTTCCTTTTTTATGGCTGCATAGTATTCCATGGTGTATATGTGCCACATTTTCTTTATTCAGTCTGTCATTGATGGATGTTTAGATTGATTTCACGTCTCTGCAGACATAAAGACAAATGGAACAGAATAGAGAACTCAGAAATCAGACTACACACCTACAACCATCTGTTGTTTGACAAACCTGACAAAAGCAAGCAATGGGAAAAGGATTCCCTATTTAATAAATGGTGCGGGGAGAACTGACTAGCCATCTGCAGAAAACTGAAACTGGACCTTCCTTATACCATATACAAAAATTAACTCAAGATAGATTAAAGACTTACATGTAAAACCCAAAACTGTAAAAACCCTAGAAGAAAACCTAGGCAATACCATCCTGGACATAGGAGCAGGCAAAAATTTCATGATGAAAATGCAAAAGCAATTGCAACAAAAGCAAATATTGACAAATGGAATATATATTTAAATTTAAGAGCTTCTGCACAGCAAAAGAAACTATCATCAGAGTGAACAGACAACCTACAGAATGAGAGAAAGTTTTTGCAATCTATCCATCTGACAAAGGTCTAATATCCAGAGTCTACAAGGAATTTAAACAAATTTACAAGGGAAAAAAAAAAAACATTAAAAAGTGGGCAAAGACACTTCTCAAAATAATACATATATGTGCCAAAAGATACATTCTTAAGTGGATATGGTTGAAAAACGGTATTTTTTAAATATTGGCATGTTTTTAATCCAGTGTTTTTTTTTTAAAGTCCATTTTGAGATTTTTAATTTAGTTAAAACTAACTTGATCTTGTTAAAGCCACTTAACTGTGCAAACAGAAACTTCACTATATCCCACTGGAATGAAAGTGAACCTGCCCATGAGGGGCCCTCTATCAAACCCTTGCCCATGGAACAGGGTCAAAAACACAAGAGAAGAGGATACCTTCTAGTTTGAGCTTCACACGCAGCCATCTGACACTCAAACCAAGCAAGGTGGGGCTAATGTCCACCCAACTAGCAAATATTAGTAAATCTCAGGATCTTTATTTTAGATTTTAAATTTTTTTAAATAAAACACAGATGTATAAATTAGTCCAGAAGGTTCGTGACCCTCAGTAGCCGTCCTGTGATTTCAATACATGTCTTCTTCCCTGGTCACAAGAGGCAAAGGGTCAAATGAGCACCACTTCAAAAGGGTGAACGCAGGACAATGTCGATGGGTCTGTTCAATCTTGAACCCTCTTCCCAAAGCTGGGAGTGTATCTGTTTGCTTTAAATCCTGTGAAGCCAGGATGCCCCTTACACCTGACATGCTTACAGTACAGACTGTCATATACGTGGACCTCAGTGAATGAAACCTGGGTGTCCATATCTTACCTGCTGCTCATCAAAACTGCAAGAAAGAAAGCCTCTTTTGATGAGCAGATGTACTATCCCTACCAGGGTATATTCAGATTGGTGGTTTTATCATTTCCAAGGAGATAAGACAGTGAGTGACATGTAGCTAGTGCAAAACAACAAATCATAGCATGGGCAGGGCAGGTTTTTAGAGTTATTTGCCTCACACTGTCCCCTGGCACTTCTACCTGGCTGTTGAAGCCACCATGGCAGTGCTACCAACCTCCACTCAACCAGGCACCTGTGAATCTGTTTTCACCCCTGGAAATACACTCATACAGTGTATGAGGACTGGCTGGCTGTTTTTATATTTACTAATCATGGAAGCACTATCATTATAAATTAATCAAAATTTTCATTTCCATAAACATATAATAGTGTGACTTAGAGAGTGTAAAGGATGAATTTATCTCCCTGGGCTAAGTATTACCTCACTACTCTAATATGTGGACCAAGATATTATTCAGGATTTTAAAGATAGGGGATTTCATGAAAAGGGAATGGATGTGGAGGATTTTATTTTTATTTTATTTTATTTTATTTTATTTTATTTTATTTTATTTTATTTTAGACCGAGTTTCACTCATCTCCCAGGCTGGAGTGCAATGGCACGTTCTTGGCTGACTGCAACCTCCGCCTCTCAGGTTCAAGCGATTCTCCTGCCTCAGCCTCCCAAATAGCTGGGATTGCAGGTGCCCGCCACCACGCCCGGCCAAGTTTTTCATATTTTCAGTAGACACAGGGTTTCACCATGTTGGCCAAGCTGGTCTAGAACTCCTGACCTCAGGTGATCCACCCTCCTTGGCCTCCCAAAGTGCTGGGATTACAGGCATGAGCCACCGGGCCTGGCCAGAGGATTTAATTTTTAAAGTTGCTAGAACCTGATAGTTTGTTTAAAATAAAATATTCAGAAGAAGTTGGGGGAAATTATGAGTGGGTGTTATTATGGTGGTGAATTTTCTGACATCTTCTTTATCCTACTCTCTCACCTCTTTCTAAGCACCTGATCTGTTTGGATCACCACCATACCTAGAGTTTTAGATGTATCAGAAACCACCAATATTGGATAGAATATGCTCACCCTGCAGTTCCCAAACATATATGCTGCACAAGTCTAGCAACCTGAACTGAGAAAGGACCTCTTTCTTGTTCTCTGTTCCAATCCAAGTCCCAGGAAAAGGCTGTCAGCATCACCCTGTATAGAATAACTGCTTAGGGGCACACTGTTTGGATGAGGAAGGGGACCAAGAGTCTGGGACAGGTTTTCCATAGACCTGGCTGTCACAGGTTTGCAGAATACCCTGCTTATCTAACCAAGGTCTGGATAAATCCCTTGCTACTTGAGCTCTGACAAGATGAGAGAGTTTTTCAAGTAAGCTTTCCTGAGAAGCTAAGGAATCTATAAAAGTCAGCAGGCTTATAGGATAAATTCCACTTTTTTTCATCCACGAATAGCTTGCCTGTTGATAATTAACCAGCATGGTTGACAAGGCACCCAGTTCTTGACTTTTTTTCCTTCCATTAGCCAATTCTGGCTTAGATGTTGGAGAAGGGACCCTAGACAAAGAAGCTCAGCCTTTTGGCTGAGGAAGATGTGGGTAAGGTATGTTGGCAGATCTGGTGGAGTTCATGATCATGTTAAGAAACATCTTCTGGCCGGGTGCGATGGCTTGTGCCTATAATCACAGCACTTTGGGAGGCCAAGGCTTGCAGATCGCCTGAGGTCAGGAGTTCGAGACCAGCCATGGCCAACATGGTGAAACCCCATCTCTACTAAAAATGCAAAAAGTTAGCTGGATGTGGTGGCACATGCATGTAATCCTAGCTACTACTTGGGAGGCTGAGGCGGGAGAATCTTGAACTTGAACCCAGGAGGCGGAGTTTGCAGTGAGCTGAGATAGCGCCACTGCACTCCAGCCTGGGTGACAAGAGCAAAACTCTGTTTCAAAAAAAAAAAAAAAGAAAAGAAAAGGCAAGAAAGAAAGAGAAAGAGAAAGAAAGGCAAATAAAAAAGAAAAGAAAGTCTTCCAATGTTTGTGCCTGGGCCTGAACCTCCTAGATTGTCTCCACTGGCTTCAGGCTGTGTCCACTCTAAAACATCTCTAGCCTTCAGGGTCCTATCTTGGCCTTTCTCATGGCATGTCTCCAGAGGGTTCTCCCTCTGCTCAGGGTTACCTGAGTATACAGCCTGCAGTAACCTGCTCTTTCTCTAGGTGCTTCCATTCACCTGAAATGTAGTTATTCTCCAAAGGCAGGCTCTTTTTGGTTATTCTGAACTGGGCTCTCCATAATCCCTCCCCTCCTACCATGGTCGGGAGTCTTCCTGGGAGCCACTGACTTTCTTTGGCGACTATCTACATTGTATTGGTTGCTGTGGATGACCAAAAGCAAACCTCTATGTACTGTTTCCCTAGTTGAGCACCCACCCCCACACAAGCTTCCCTTTCTTGGGGGATGTGTCTAGTTCTCAGCCCATTTTCAGAACAGAAATGTCATGAATTTAATATTTGACCAGTTTTTTTCCCCTAGGCCCAGATTCTCTTGAGTAACTCATTGTTCATACTTGTTTTCTTTTTCCCATTAAATCACCTACCCAGGAGATTATTTTGTTTTCTAAAAAATAGTCACTTATCAATTAAATGACAGGAAAAAAAAATCCACCCCAGAGAGGAGACCTGGTATTTATTGGACATATGGGAAAAATGAGCCTTTCTAACAGAGGGATGGTCATCTTGTACAAGTACACTGAGGGCAGCTGTTCTCAACCAGGATGATTTTGCCTCCCCACCCCAGGGAACATTTGACAATGTCTGGAGACATTTCATTGTCACAAGTTGGGGAGAAGCAGGAGGGAGGCTGCTGCTGGCATCTAGTGGGTAGAGGCCAAGGCTGCTACTAAACTTCTACAGTGGACACAAGATAGACCCACAACAAATAATTATTGGCACCAAATGTCAGTAGGTTAAGATAGCAAAGACTTGGAATCAACCCAAATGCCCATCAGTAATAGACTGGATAAAGAAAATGTGACACATATACACCATGGCATACTATGCAGCCATAAAAAAGAATGAGTTCATGTCCTTTGCAGGGACATGGATGAAGCTGGAAACCATCATCCTCAGCAAACTAACACAGGAACAGAAAACCAAATACTGCATGTTCTCACTCATAAGTGGGAGTTGAACAGTGAGAACATGTGGTCACAGGAAGGGGAACGTCACACACTGGGGCATGTTGGGGGATGGGGGGCAAGGGGAGAGAGAGCATTAAGACAAATATCTAATGCATGTGGGGCTTAAAACCTAGATGATGGGTTGATAGGTACAGCAAACCACCATGGCACATGTGTACCTATGTAACAAACCTGCACGTTCTGCACATGTATCCCAGAACTTAAAAAAGAAAACAAAGAAACCCTAATGTAGCTAGTGAGATGGGTGTGTGAGCGTGAGCTGGTGAGGAAGGGCTTGGGGCCACTGTGCCTCGATAGTATTTTGTCAAGTCGAAGCACAGTAATAATGATAAATGTAGCAATGGTTTTCTAGACACGAGGAAAATGGCCTTGGTCTTTGGGTGGCTACTTTGTTTGTTTGTTTGTTTGAGATGAAGTCTCGCTCTGTCACCCAGGCTGGAGTGCAGTGGCATGATCTCGGCTCACTGCAACTTCTGCCTCCCAGGTTCAAGCAAGTCTTCTGCCTCAGCCTCCCAAGTAGCTGGAACTACAGGTGTGCGCCACCACGCCTGGCTAATTTTTGTGTTTTTAGTAGAGATGGGTTTTCACCATATTGGCCAGGCTGGTCTTGAACTCCTGACCTCGTGATCCATCCGCCTTGGCCTCCCAAAGTGCTGGGATTACAGGCGTGAGCCACCGCACCTGGCCCTTGGGTGGCTACTTTCATAGAAAGGCAGCTATGCTATATTGATATGGAACAGAGGCTTATTTATTAAATAAATTCACTTTAGCAATAATAAACTCATTACATGTTAACATAGAAACCTTTTATGAAAATAGCTATATCTTTCAAAACCAAAAAAAAAAAAAAATGCTGAAAAGAGCAGCATTGTTTTAAATTTTGGCAAATCTCTTTATTCTCTGGCTTAATAGAAAGCCAGCCTGATTTCTCATCTGCTTCTGCATTCAGTCTGTGGTAATATCACACATCATGTAGCCTCTGGAAACTCCACTGTAGACCCATGAGAGAATGAGAGTGGAAAAAGCCAGTAATGTCTTCTTATGATTTCGAAAAAAGTTTTGACCTCGAAGACCCCTAAAAGGGTCACTCCAGATGTCCCCTGGCCCGCACATTGCAAACTGCTGCTCTAGAACTGTGAGATCTGTGAAGCAGAATGGGGAAAAAGTCACATGTTTAATTTCACTACTCTCTAACTAGAATATAGCATTCCCTTCAAATATGGATGGAGGCCTCAGAATACAGTGGTATTAGCAGTATCTGACTTTGTTATCAGCAGTAGACTTCAAGGATATTTTCTGATCACATTACAGTTGTTGCAGATATCTAAAATATCACTTAACATTGCTTTGAAATTTTGTTCACCACAGTGCTAGGTCTTGTCTATAATGCCTTAATAAGAAAGTACATACACTACTATACCACAGGTGTGTTCTTTAATACCGACAAGTATTTTTCAGTGCAATTGCTTTACTTTGCACTCCTATGTTGTTTTATTTGTTTTACCTATTTAAAAACATTTGAGATAGGAGCTGTGGGCTTTAGTTGACTGCCGAAGGAGTCCTTGTTACAAAAAACCTTCAGAAACCTTACTCTAGAAAATTACACAGCCAGAAAGGCATGCCTTGGCCATTTTGGGAAAGCAGTACAGCCCCAAAGCAAGCTCAAATCAGGGAGTGTTCGAAGACAGCAAGTTCCATTGCCACTGTTGTCGGCCTGTGTCCTGCCCACCTCTGTATGCACAGCCACAACTTCAAGTAATTACAATAAAGTGTTGGTCATGAACACTCCTAGTTTTCAAAAAAGAGTTAACCACCCCTGTAATGTAGATTTTGGATAAAAATTTCCTTTAAAAGTTCTCATTCTCATAATTCACAATAAATTCCAGTCTTCTCAGCAAACTCAGCTACCCTAAGAGTTCTAGAGCTAAGGTGTTCCTGTCACTTGATGAAAGTTAATAAAGCTTCCCAAATATTCCTGGACAGACACAGAAATGGACAATGATTGCTTCTAAGAAGGGACATGGGATGGGCGGGAGACTTCTTTGTTGGTTGGTTAATTTTAATTTTATTAGTTACACATGCACATAATTTGAATTATCAGAAGTTCATATGACTGGTTACAAAAAGCAGTCCCTTTCCTTCCCATTTCCCAGTCCTCAAACACAACCACTTGGGACTCCTTCCACTGCTGTTTTTAGTATTCACCTCCTTATCTCTAAATAATAGGCACAGAGTGCATCTCCCAGTAATCTCCTACAATGGGAAAAGAGGCCTTAACACCTCCAGCCATGGTCCTCAGGCAGTTAGAGCATGATTCCGGCAGACTGATTGATTGATACCAATAGCCACTATTGATACATACCAATTCTTCCTCTGCTTTTCTAAACCTGCTCTTAAATCAGTTCACACATAACTGGTATCTGAGCTGATGACCCTCGCGGCCTGATGCACAGTTGTTATCCTAGGAATCTTCCTTTACCATCATCTGGGGATTGCCTTCACATATCACTTATTTCAGAGTCCCTGTGCCCTACAGTCTGTATCTTTGTTTACTGTCCCTCTTTTGGGGAGAGGTAAAACATCTCTTCCAGTAGCTTCCTGAGAAAGAGTACTTGGCAGATGAAGCTTTTGAGACCTTGCTTGTCTTAAAATGTCCTTAATTCACCCTCATACTTAATTGATAGTTAGATACGGAATTCTAGGCTGGAACTCAGTGTTCCTCATAATTTTGAAAACATTGTTCTACTGTCATCTTTTTTAGTGTTGCTTTTGAAAAGTTGAAAGCTTTTCTGATTCCTAATCCTTTATATATTTGACCTGTGTCTTTTTTTTTTTCCCTCCTTGTTAGAAACTTGGAGGATTTCCTTTGCACCCAGTGCATGGGCACATTCATGATGGTGTGTTTTGGTCTGGGGCAGTTTTCGTTTATGGTGCAGGGTACTTGGTGGGCTCTTTCCATTTGGAAAGTCAAGCCCTCCAGTTCTGGGAAGTTTTCTTGAATTTCTTCTTTGATTTCCTTCCTACCATGTCCAATTATGTTTTAATTTCTAAGAACTAGAATTTTCTTGTTTTTGCAGTATTCCTGTTTTCATGGATGTGATCTGTCAATAACTTGAAATCTCTTCTTGTGTGCTGGTCAGATTCCCCAGAATAGATCCAGTCTCCTCCCTGAAGAGGATTAGCTGGCTTCGGGCATCTGGAACTTGGGGTCTTGGCACAGCATGCCTTGGTGACCTCAGAGACCCTCATCAAGAGAATAAGCCTTCTGCCAGAGTGGAGGTGGGGGTTTGGGATCTCCGTCTTGAATATACTTTGAACCAGTCTTCACTCATACTTCCAGAGATAGCTTGGGGCACCAATTCATGAGCCTTTGGGAGTAAGTCATCTCTTGTTTTTCTGCTTGCTAGCTTTTGCTGCCAGCACCTCCACTACTATTTTCCTCTTCCTTGGAGTTTCTTTTGCCTTTTAAAAAGTCCCTTACTGTAATTTGAGTGAAGATTTGGGAGTTTACAGAGCAAAATATGTGTATTTAGTGTGCCATCTGTAACCAGAAATCAGAGAGTTTTCAATGTAGGCTTTTTTGTGTGCATTTTGAATTTTGTCCACATTTTTGTAGTAGGAATTCAATATTCGTAAATCAGGCTTCCATCTTTGTTCTTACAATTAAGAGGGAAATGTCCACTTCAGTCTGTACTATCCTTTGAACGTTCAAAGGCCTCAAAACATTTGTACATTTGGTACAATGTACCAGATGTTTGCAGGGATCTTTTTTACATATTACCTCATATTCCACCCAGGTCAAATTTGATGAGAGAGTTCTTTTTTCTTTTTGCTTAGATTCTAGATGATACCCACAATTCAAACTACAAAAGAATAAGTTTGCTAATAGTAATAATAATAGCATTTATTGAACACTAAGCACCAGACACTATTATAAGCATGTTCCGTGTTTTAACTTATTTAATTCTCACAACTACCCTATGAAGCAGGTACTACTGTTGTCCCTAAGTGATAGATGAGGAAATGGAGGTCCGGAGAGGTTTAAAAGCCTGCTCAAGATAACATAGCAAGTTAACGGCAGAGTCAGGATTGCAACCCCAATAGTCTGGCTGTAGAGTACATTTTAAACATAACTACTGTTGTGCACAAGGCTAATGATTTATGGATTGCATGAATAACTAAAGATGATGTCCCCAACTTTGTTAGAGATATCCCCAAACTTCTTTAATGGATCGGTTGTCATAACTTCACCAACTTACAGCTCTTTTTTTCCACATAAAACTTGCCAAAATGCCTTCAGACTGAAGGGAGAAAAAATTTAACTGTTTCCTTCAAATTAAATTTTATTAGCAGAGAACTAGTATTAAGATCATTGCATGAAGAAAATGTAAATTAGCCACTTAGTGTAAAATAGTATTAGAGAAGGCAAGTGATAAACATGTCTATTCCTCTTTTTCCCTTTATTAGTAGTTAATAATCAATAAATAACAGCTTAATGATTAACATTATAAAAGATTACCTAAGAGTTTTAGAAGAATTTAGATTTCCTTTACTAGGTAGTCATCTTCATTTTTATAAAACTGACATCAGTGTTAAGCCATTTTTACCACAGGTTAAAATTTGACTGACCTATTCTGTTGCTGACTGAGTCATACCAGGTCACAGAAACCTAAAATAAATATGTTGTAAGCATCGCGTAACAATTATAACCTATTTAGATCCAAGATCCACTTAAGACATGTTGACTTCTTTTCTGCGTCACTGAGATGGCCGACACATCCATCAATAATGTGCTGAAGTTCTCATTAGCTCTCTATACAAGGAAGGATGCCAGCAAAATGTACAGAAGTAAATTCACTGGAATCTCTGGTCAGAAATTATGACTGTTCTATACGTTAGCCCATGTGTTGCCAACAGATTTTTTTCTTTACAAAAATGTGTTTTGTGGTTTGATTTGACCCATGGTTCATCTGAATCCAGGCAATTACACTTATATTAAGGGTTCTACTGTCCACTTTCTCCTCATCTTGAGAAATGTCAAAAGGTACATATCCTGCATCTGAAGGAAACACAAAGAACAAAAATGGAAACGCCTGAAGAGTGCTTTCACCTGCATTAATCAAGGGACAGCTGCTGCCATTCCCAAGGCGCTGCTCTGCAGTTGGCTGAGCAGACCCACATGGGCCTGCTGAATTAAGTCTGAATTAAGAGTCAGACTGCGAGTGATGCTGCCTCTGTGTTTAGGTGAAAAGGCCACTTTAGCAAGTATAATAAAATGTATAGACTCAGGTGAGACTCCAAGGGAAGTTTTGCCCCTTGAGTTTGGGTTGGAGAAATGACCTCCAGATCTCTAATATCATGCACTGTGGAAGAGACGTGGACCATGTATTTTTTCCATTTCTCCCCTTTATAAGATGGTAATTTCCCCTTAGGGATTAGGGGTTCTCTGTTGTATGCATTAATAGGGAGATGGGGGAGAGAGAGAGAGAGTCACAAATTAAAGTCATTTTATGGTAAGTGTCTATGCCTTTTCACCTCTATGCTTCACTTTGTAGAACTCGTCAGGAAAATCATTCAGGTGACGACTATGCATTTTGATGTTAACAGATCCAACTCTTACCGGGTAGATGACCAGTTAACAACATGAAATAAGGCAGTGATGGTTTTTGAAATGAAATAATGTTTGATGTAACCTCGAGTTTCTCTCTGAACTCTGACCACACTGTAGAAACCCCTAGGAGGAGGGGAGCAGCTCTGTCAGGCACAGAATTACACCCAGGGAAGAAAAATTAATTCCAATACTAAGGGAGAAGCCTGTGTTCTCTTGCATGATATTTAGCAGCAAGAGCAAGGAGAGGGATGTTTCTTTCTTTGTGTAATGTGCAGTAGTTACAATAAACACAAGATTTCCAAATCTCAGAGGACTCTTCTTGACAGTTGCTTGATAACAGCTTTTTTCATTCCATAGTTTTGACAGTTTGTGTGTGTTGCCATATCTAGTGTAAACTAAAACATCACTGTCATTCTGTTTTTCTTTTGTATATGGCTTTTTTTTTTTCTTCTTTAGGATAATGAAAAAGATGGGCTTTTCACTTGTAGACTAGAGTAAGGCAAGTTGTGTGTGGAGATTAGCATGTGTTTATAAGTTTTGAAAGATTCAAGTTGACAGCAGAACACTGATTTAAATAATTTTTTTCTCCATATCGCTTCAGTAAAAGTATAAGTGGGATGTGTAAGTTTTCTCTTAATCTTTTGATAAATAGCAAATCTTAGGCATCTGTGTAGGTACCTATGTTATTTTTCGGTGGTTATTGAAAATGAATGAATACAATGAACATCTCTAGAGCTCCTGGCTATGTAGCCTTTGATAAGTGGTAAGCATCCTGGATCTTACTGTTACCAGGGTCTTGCCCTGCCCCGAGTAGGTGCTTTTCAGTCCCTCGCTATGCTTCCCTTCACTTGATGGATCCCCTATCCCACCCACCTCTGTCAGGTTTATAGCTATGCTATATTATTGGTTTGTGTCCAAACCAACAGGACGATGTTGTTGTTGTTGTTGATTTATCTGGAGTAACTCTAGAAACTACATTGCATCTGCACTGTTTGAGAGGCTGCAGGGCAGGCGATGGGCCAGAAGCCCAAGTCAGGATCAGAACAGTCTTTACTCATCAGATGTGAACTCTCAGATTCCCCAAAGTCAAGAAGGGGCCCCATACCTGAGAGACCTTCCCCCCTCCAGCCCCAATAACCTTTGATTTGTAGAAGTCTCAGTGAGGTTATTTTGCCATCAAACCAAATTTGCTGTAGCATAGCAAAGCTCCCAATGCCGTCATCTGGCATGTTACAGACAAATTCCAATTACTTTTCTACTTCGAGCTATTGTTAAACACTACAAGCTAGCTGACAGTAAAATTATAAATACAGGTGTTGTCACACTACACTATAATCAGAATTTTAATTTGAATTTTCATTTGTAAAGCCTTTTTTTCAGATGAAAATGGGAATAGAATTAGTTTTATTGACAGTAAAAAGACATTTTGAAAGCCTCCTAAATCATTACCTGTATTTAGCAGGAGGAAAAATTGTATATGTCCATATAAAAAGAAGAGTTTTATTATCACATATTTACTCATTATATTTGGTGGTAAATAAAACGGGGAAGACATGTTTGACAAATGATTGATGGAACTCACTAGGTTTTTGCTTCATCAGAACAATAGACAGACATAAATATATATTTTGCTTTTGTTTTGTTCTGCTGTTACTAATGCAGACCTGTAGACAAAATCTGTTTCTAGCAAATTAAGTACAGCCTATTGGGAGTCTGCATGCAATGCTAAACTTTTTATTTGGCAATTTTCTCTTTTACCCAGATTCATCATCTGTGGCGCTCTTTTTTCCCCTTTTTGCGTGGTGGTTGGAGTGGGTTCCCTCTTCTCAAGTCCCTTTTTTTTTTTCCCTCAAGGCATTTAGTGTCGTGTCTGCCAGATTTCAGTGATGAGCAGCGAATTGCTTTTAAAGTGGGCATTATGCCAGTTCAGCAGCACAATGGAAAACCAATCTTCTACCATTCTACTTTTGATGCTGTTATTGTAGCATTTTAGATAACTGCTGCCACAAAAAAAAAAAGAAAGAAAAAAAGATGTGCTCAATTGCTACCAGTTAGTCAAGTTAAATCCAGAGTAGCATTAAAATTACTCTGAAAACTGTTTGTCAGAGGTCATGTGCCGTCTGTGGCTGCCACACATAGGATGGATGTTCTGTTCAGGTGGGGGTTTTTCCCTTTATTATTACTGTGACTGACCAGCTCTCTAAATAGCCCTTTACTACCTGTTTACTTATTGTCTTCACCTCCCTGTTGAAAAAATGTGTCAAGCAGAAATGTTGAAAAGTTTCTTTAAAGTGCTGGAAATAGCAGGAGAGTGAGTTGTTCAGGGTGCTAGAGTTTGTACAGTGTGAAAGCAAAAAAAAAAAGCCGGGGGAGAGCAAGAAGATAATTCTCTGGTTTCTATAGCAAGATTACTGTTTTCTTCTTTTTATCTTCACTTTTCAACCACTGGGTTCACTGTTCTACTTTTTTTTTTAATAGCACAAATGGAAT
Organism: Hylobates moloch; assembly: GCF_009828535.3. Lineage (NCBI taxonomy): Eukaryota > Metazoa > Chordata > Mammalia > Primates > Hylobatidae > Hylobates > Hylobates moloch. The sequence goes on from NW_026652282.1 coordinate 21,831,971, forward strand.
TTATCCTCTCTCCATCTCAAGTCCCTTCCCTCCCTCCACTGGCTTTGCTTGTGAATGAAAGGGACTCCTACTATGACTGAGGACAGATGGCAGCTGTATACGTTGTATTTGATGTATTTTGGAGTGAGCCATATTTTAAAATTCAGGGCCAATAGATGGGCTATTTTGAGAGTGGCACTAGCGCCATCCTTTAAGCCTGCTCCGTTTCCCCCAAATTTATTTACACTTTAAAAATTATATAAATAAGCTATAATCTGTGCTCAAAATAATTGAGTTGTGATCTTTTAACTGTATTGCATTAATAATAAAAGCAACTCGGATTTCTGGGCTGCCTTTCTTCTAAAGAGTATGTGTTCATTTATCTTTATGTTGTCTCTACTGGATTTTTCTCGTTTATGTTAATCATATCTCTAGTATTATCAGATTCTGATCCTAATGAAGGCAGGCACTTTTGTCTGTTTTGTCCATTCCTATGTCCCAGGGCTTAGAATAGTATCTGGCACGTAGTAGGCACTCAGTAAATATTTGCTGAATGAATTAATAATTCATGTTTCTATGGGTACATCGAATTGTAGTGTATTTACTTACTTGTATGTTTTCCTCTCCAGCTAGAATGCCAAACTGTGCTCCTGAAATACAGCAGGCATGCTAAGGCATTTTGGAATCCTTTCTTCATCTCTACCCTATCCCAAATTGTACATGACACCCAGTCAGTACTTAATAAATATTTGTTGAATAAACAAGTAGAGAAGCCCAAATGCAATTTATTTGCCAATGAAAGATATGGTCATTTGGTGGTAGAGATGAGGATAGGTTAATGGCCCATCAATCAGTATTGTTAAGAGTCTCCACGTTCTTAGCCTTATGTTAATTCAGAGTTCTTTCCCAGGTATCCTATTGGTTTTCTGGGCTTATTGCCAAGCATATTTTAGATCCATATTTTCCTTCAGTTTACAGTTTAAGAGCATTTTAATTTTTGCTAAAGCTTGCAAAAAAAGGCTCTGATAATGATGCAGTCAATATCAGTAACCATCCCATTTGCTAGTGCCATCTAGATGAATCCATTGTGTAGATCGTCTTGTCTTAATATGGGAGGGAGACTGCTGTGCATGGTGAGATGGCCTATAGCAGTTAGACCTCTCTAAGCACCATTTGCCTCTTCTGTGGAATTGTGGTTTAGTCATTCTGTCGTGTCCTCTACTACCTGCCTCCCCCAAAACTCCCTGCTTCCGTCTGCAAAATGAGGACCTAGAGGCTGCTTAACAAGGCCAGAGGCTTCAGAGAATTCAGTGACTTAATCAAGAACTGTACTGTGTAAGAGACACACTGCTTTCCCTTTTAATCATTGAGTGTAAGAGACACACTGCTCTCCCTTTTAATCATTGAGTCATAAATGTGACATAGCTTTAAATGGATAGCAACAATTTGCAAATCAATAAGACCCATTTTGTAATTAGCTCTGGACTAAGCATTAAAAAGTATACATTGAGGATTATGGTAGTGAAAATGCCGAGCAGTGTGGGGATTCTTTCTTGGTAGCTGAAACTGTGCATATTAAACATACAGAAATGAGGATAGCGAGTTTCAGTTTTACCACAAGGTTATGCATTTATTTGAGAAGAATCTGAGATGTGCAACACAACATTCCCTAATATGCTCATTTCGTCTTCTCTACTATAATTGAACCTTCATCTAAGAAGAGCCAAGGAACAAACTGAAATAAGGATTCAGATTTTTATTAGAGTAAATGTAAACACATGTAGAGGGGAACATTTTGCCTTACATGGCCTACCATCAACATTTTACACCGGAAAAAAAAAAGTGTGTGTTTATTCTAGTATCCTGCATCAATACTGGCAAAAATTCTAAAGACTTGCAGTTGCTTGGGCCAAAGATGGAATATTTTATATAAGAATGCTGAGGAGACCTTTTGCACTTTTTTTTTTTTTTTTTGAGATGGAGTCTCGCTCTGTCGCCCAGGCTGGAGTGCAGTGGCGCGATCTCGGCTCACTGCAAGCTCCGTCTCCCGGGTTCTCGCCATTCTACTGCCTCAACCTCCCGAGGAGCTGGGACTACAGGCGCCCGCCACTACGCCCAGTTAGTTTTTTTGTATTTTTAGTAGAGACGGGGTTTCACTGTGTTAGCCAGGTTGGTCTCGATCTCCTGACCTCGTGAGCCGCCCGCCTCGGCCTCCCAAAGTGCTGGGATTACAGGCGTGAGCCACTGCGCCCGGCCTGCACTTTTTAAGATAAATCATGCAGGCTGGAGAGTAGGAGTTTTGTGTGTGTGTGTCCCTTTACAAAGAGAGTTTAGAGGAAAGAGCATGAATTAAATTTGTGGCGTTGTGAAAAGCCTCTTTGGTCCGGTTTCCTCATGGCTGTGGTGTCTCTTCTGTTTAACTTATGGGACTGTTGTTAGGATGAAATAAGATGTGTATTTTTTGAACCCTCTATACCAGGAGCTGGCACACTTTTTCTATGAAGAGTCAGATAGTAAATAGTTTCAGCTTTGAGGACCAGTCTCCTTTGCAGCTATTCAACTTCTCCACCGTAGCCATAGATAACACAGAAACAAATGGGCATGGCTGTGTTCCAATAAAACTTTATTAACAAAAACAAGTGGAAGCCTAGATTTGGCCTTCAGGCCATAGTTGCTAACCCTTACTCCATAATAATGAAAAGCATGAAACATAAAATACCAAATATTCTAATAACCCCCCATTTGGAAGTCAGCCATTGGAGTCAGTACCTGGCCACTCTTGTACAGTGTAGGCCTAAAGGGACTATCTCTTTCTAGAGAAAGCCACTTTCCATTGTTTTTAGTTCAGTCTTCTCAATTTTTCACTAAACCCTCTAGAGAGAATTTAAATTCAGTCCTGCTTGTACAGGTTGAATATCCTAAATCTGGAAATCTAAAGTGCTCCAAAATCCAAGACTTTTTGAGCACCAGCATGATGCTCAAAGGAAATGCTCATTGGAGCATTTCAGAGTTCAGATTTTCGGATGTTCAACTGGTGAGTGTAGTGCAGATATTTCAAAATCCAAAACACTTCTGGTCCCAAGCATTTCAGATAAGGGATATTCAATCTGTATTTATCAGGTGGCTTCACTTTGGCCACCCACTGTCACAAAAGCATCCAGTCTTTTCTCTAAGAAAGGGTTCCTTCCGGTCAGGCGTGGTGGCTCATGCCTGTAATTCCAGCACTTTGAGAGACTGAGGTGGGCAGATCACCTGAGGTCAGGAGTTCGAGACCAGCCTGACCAACATGGAGAAACCCCGTCTGTACTAAAAATACAAAAATTAGCTAGATGTGGTGGCACATGCCTGTAATCCTAGCTACTCAGGAGGCTGAGGCAGGAGAATTGCTTGAACCCGGGAGGTAGAGGTTGCAGTGAGCCAAGATCGTGCCATTGCACTCCAGCCTGTGCAACAGGAGCGAAACTCCATCTCAAAAAAAAAAAGAAAGGGTTCCTTCTTTATGACAGTTTCCTCAGAGCCATGACATTAATCAGGGTGGAGAAGGGATGCCAGTATTAAAATAGCTAAGTAGGGTGGAGCGCTGCCACCCATTACCTCCGCTGGGCAATCCTTGAGTCTTTGGTTGGTAAGAAGAGTTGAAAAGAGGGACAGTGGCTATGTTAGTGATCAACCAGTTAAGATTTCAAGACATATGAGTTCAAAGCTGCAATGAGCTATGACCACTGCACTCCAGCCTGGACAACAGAGCAAGAGTAAGACCCTGTCTCTTTAAAAAAAAAAAAATATATATATATATATATAGAGAGAGAGAGAGAGAGAGAGTCAGGGGACTGGTAGCTCACACCTGTGATGTCAGCACTGTGGGAGGCCAGGAGTTCAAGACCAACCTGGGCAACACAGCAAGACCCCATCTCCACATAAAAATTTCAAAATTAGCCAGGTATGGTAGTACATACCTGTACTCCCAGCTACTTGGGAGTCTGAGGTGAGAGGATTATTTGAGCCCAGGAGTATGGTCATGCCACTGCACTCCAGCCTGACAGAGTGAGACCTTGTCTCTTAATATATATATTTATATATATTTTTATATATAT
>NW_026652282.1:21836443-21838943 GCF_009828535.3 Hylobates moloch
ATATATATATATATATATATATATATATATATAGTCACTTTAAAAGTCTGCCTTTGACTTTATTATCACTCTGCTTTCTCAGATTTCTTAAGTCCTTAAATTTCTCCCCCACTCTTAGGTGCTCCACACTGTTACTGAGTTCCCCTGTATTTCCACCAGTTATCCAGAGCATTGGCCCTCTCTGATAGGTAGCTTCTAAGATGGCACCCAGTGACCATTATTTGTGCAGTGGTCCTCTTCCCTTGGGTATGGCCTGGACCAGGTGACTCTTTTCTTGAAAAGGAATACAGCAAAAGCAATGAAATGTCACTTCTGAGATTAGGGTACAAAAGATTTTGACTTCTATCTTGAGCACTCTCACTCTCTCACTCACTCACTCTGAGGGAAACCAGCTGCCATATTGTGAGTTGGGGAAGCCCACGTGATGAGGAACTGGGGCCTCAGTTCAGCAACCTAAGAGGAATAGCAGTCTACATGAAGAGAACTTGGAAATGATCCTTGCCTCGTTGAGCACTCAGGAGACAGTGGGGCTGACACCTTGATTGTAGCCTTGTGAAAAACCTTGAGCCAGAGATGCCCAGCTCAGCCATGCTTGGATTCCTGTCCCACAGAAACCGAGAAATGTATTTATTGTTTGTTGTGTTTAGCCATCAAATCATGGGGTGATTTGTTACACAGCAGTGGTCCACTAGTAAACCCTTTAAAGTGCAATGCTTATTTAAGCTTCTGTTTCTCATAACCTGTTTGACAGTGCCTTGCATGTAGCAGGTTATCCACAGATACTTGTTTACTGATCCGCTTACACTAAGTATATAGTCATATATTTCATTATTATTTTGCCAGAATACTGATTTGGCTTAATCAAAAATGTTCATCTTTTTCTCCACAAGGTATGTAACTCACCATCTTGAGGTATGGCATCTGTGGATCCATGATACCCAAGCAGGAGGGGAATGTTCCCTATCCGCAAACAAATACGGAACCCAAGAAAGGCTGAGTGCCCCTGGAATCGTTGTAACTTTATCCTTCCCCAGTGTGCAGAAGGGAAAGGGTGTTACGAGAATCTTGCCTTAATGTCAGGATTTAGGCAGGCACGGCCTCTTTTCTGCACTCTATCCAGAATGTGATGGTGACCTGGAATGGTAAGGGCCCCACCAAGAAGACATCTGTTTATAGCACAGCTGTTACCTTCACCATCCAACTATGGCCTCGTTTTAGTTCCAGCTGTTTATATTAGTCAGAACTGTCCCTAACACAGTAGCGTGGACTGTGAGAACAAGATGCTAGTGAGAAGGGAAGATACCCAGAGGATTAAGAAGCAACCAAGGCATGGCCTATGTTCTTTTGATTTTATCCCCAAAAGAACAACAGCTTAGCTGATGGTACAGCCTTTGGCCCAAGAAACGTAAAAGCCATTCCTTCAGGTGCCTGTTTGCATATTTGCTACACCCTGAGGGCTTTTTTCTTCTCCCACCTGTGGTAAATGACTGTGTACACTGGACTGTATTTACTGCCTATCTGTTGTCATCATTGTCATCAACTAACATTTGTTGACCATTAACGTGGTCTCAGAAACTGCCTGGGCACTCTAATCCGTCAACCTGTGCATTCATTAAAGTGAAGGAAAATAAGCAGAGGCTTGACATTCAGAAATAAGAGCCCAGAAATGAGTCCAGAATTTCCGATTCTAAAGCCAGTGCCAACTCCCAGGCCACACTCACTGCATTTAATGCATATGCATTTTCTTTTCCTCACATCTGCTCTTCCTTTGCAAGAATGTCCCAGCCTGTGCACACACCCACATCCTGTTACCTCTCCAGAGTAAACGATTTCCAGTTCCTGTGGATATTTCATGTCACCACATAGGATTAAACAGCCTAAATTTTTTTATGCACCATGTTTAGAAGCCTTATAAGTAGAGATTAAGATGTTTATCAAGATTAGAAATGCGGCTGGGCACAGTGGCTCACACCTCTAATCCAGCACTTTGGGAGGCCGAGGTGGGCAGATCACTTAAGGTCAGGAGTTTGAGACCAGCCTGGTCAACATGGCAAGACCCTGTCTCTACTAAAAATACAAAAATTAGCCAGGCGTGGTGGCAGGCACCTGTAGTCCTAGCTGTTCGGGAGGATGAGGCAGGAGAATTGGTTGAACCCAGGAGGCGGAGGTTGCAGTGAGCCAAGATCCCACCACTGCACTCCAGCCTGGGCGACAGAGTGAGACTCCATCTCATAAATAAATAAATAGATTAGAAATGATATGTGAGCAATAAAGATGTTGTGTATGCGTCTTGGATATTGTTGCTTACTCAAGACTTGAAAAGACTGGAGTCTTCAGGAAGAATGGTACTGGTGGAAAATGTTGTTTCCATAATATGAAGTTGTGAGGTCATCAAAATCAGACATACCTAAAATTTTTGTAGTCCTGGTTCTTAGTTGAGGGGGGCAGTATAAACTTATCAAAATCTTGGGAATGTTTAAGAAGCACAAACACACATTTC
>NW_026652282.1:21840943-21863305 GCF_009828535.3 Hylobates moloch
ACCCCACCCACCCAAAAAAAAAATTCTGTCCAGTATGGTTGACAGTACTTTTTATAACCTCAGCAAGGGGGCTGCATGGGCAATTTTCTTCCGACATGACAAATGCAAACACCCAAAACCCAACCCTGAGAGAATCACTTCATCCAGTTGAAAGGAAATTTTTTATATCTTTCAAGGTGACTCTTTTGCCACTGAAACATGGTAAGGGGCACGACTCTTACCTTCTATTCTTGTCTATAGAAGTGGCATTCTTTACATTGCTTTACCCTGTCTCCTCCCTTCTCGCATCGCCCTCTGCTCTTCCCCAAACTTCCACTGAACAACCCTTCCTAGTAGTTGGGCCCCATGGCACCTCCATTTGCGTTGAGTGTGAAGGGTCACTGTTCACCACCACCAGGCTGCAGCAAGCCTGTGTTTATTGAACATGAACCAGACCAATGGTGGAGAGAATTATAATCACACTTCTAAATACTTGTCAGATCAGGCTACAGCCTAATAGAGCACTTGAGCTAAACCATGGATATTTTATTCTTCTTGAAGTCTGTATTTTGGTATCAACAAAAAAGAAGAAAAAAGAAAGAAAACTGAAGATAATTATTTCTAAGTAGGCATGGAACTGGATAGTGGACTAACAGACTCTTCAAGCCTTCAGAAATATTTTAGCATCTAAGATGTGATTTAATGGGTGAGAATGGTCCTCTAGGCATTGGCAAATTGATAAACACATTGATCACTGTGTGTGCCTGGCACTGTGCCTTGTGAATTTTTTTTTTCTAAATAAGAATTGACTCAAAGATTATTTCTTTTCATTTCTTACTTTGAGAAATGTTTATGTACTTGCCATTTGATTTGGGGCCCTAAATGTCTTTGTGTTTAAAATATGGATGTCACTTGAGATCTTTCAGGTACTGGGCATAGCGGGAAGCTCAGTTATATGGATCAATATTCAGGTAAAAGGCAGGCCAGAGGCTCCAGCAGCTGTCTGTAGGTCGGATGGCTCCACATGTAGAGAGCGTAGAGGGGTGCAGTTTTCTTTCAAATTTTTCTAAAGCTTCCTGCATTCCACCCCTTACTGCAAAGCTCACGTTGCATTGAGGGAGGGAGGCTATGGATTGGAAAAGGTGGGAGAACTGAGAACTGTATGGTGGGAAGCCATGCAATTAAAAAACTGACTGAAATTATTACCTGATTTCATAATTGACAGAATATTTAATTCAGATATAGTAAATTGACACACCTCTACACAGAGACAATTATGACTGACTGTATAACACCTGACAGAATCAATTATAACTGACTGTTGTTTGATACCTTTGTACAGAAATAAATGAAACAGACATTCAGAACAGAGACGGCTGCTGCCTGTGTGCCTAAGCCTGCCTTAATTAAAAGAAAATAACCAGTAGGCGATGTTAAAATGTCTTTGCCTCGTGGTTTCTAGTTCAGTGTGTTTCTTTAAGTCCAAAAAGGGTTTTATGAAGAGTAAAGCTGAAAAGAGATTTTTGGTTTACTGACATGGAACTAAAATATGTGAAGTAGAGTTAGTTTCCTTAGATGGGAGAATACTCCATTATTTTAATAGAGCTAGCATTTTATTTGATCAGTTGACTTTTATATAAAATATTTAAGAAAGGTCAACCTACAGATGATGGTCTAGTTCATCCCATATAGAAAAGAATGTAACTTTCATTATTTTGAGGTTTTAGATTCTAATCAATAGAAATCAACTTTTAAATGAGCAGTTCATTTTGTAGTCTGATAAAATATTTTGTGAATAATTAATATCTAGGCTACCCTTTTTTTCCATCGTTTTCATAGGGGTTAGGGACAGAATATTTTTGGTAATTAATATATAACCACAGGGAATCAGAGCATGTAGAAAGGACCAGAGTAAATAAGCTTTATATACACGTTCCTCGAATGTTATTCACAAGAAAAGTTTAAAAAGGAGATTAGCTTTGCTGGTGTATTAAGATGAGTGATTTCCGGGTGATACTTCAAGCCATTAGAGTATATTTCAGTGATGCACTTGTGTGTAGGAAGAGCATTTCCTCCCCGATCTCGACAAAGGTTGGCTTTGTGGTGCTGGTGGCGGAGACCGCAGTTACCAGGGCCAGTGGCATCTCTGTGGACAGGGATGGGATGGCTGCGGATCTTCTCTGCCTCTTGCCTAATGGCATGTTGGAATCTTTTAACAGTTGTTATTGGGCGCCTGACCTGCAGCACCTGAGGCGATGGCGTCGTTACTGATAGGCTGACTCTCAAAACCAAAGCAGGAAAAGGAATCAGGGTTTTACTGGCCACATTACCTGGCCTCTACCATTTAACACCTGTATTTTCCCTTGAGTTCTAAAGTGGTGGATGTAGTATTGACAGAAACAGGGTAACAGTTTAATGTGAGGCCTAACGTGGGTGGCCCAGGTGCCTAAAGGGGGAAGAGAAAAACCAGGAAGGGGTGACTCCTTCCCCCCACCAGCCCCTGCCCCTGACGCAGCCTGTGACAGCTAGTCCAGTTCTGTTTCCTAGAAGACCTTCCATATGTTATTGATTAAATTCTCTTTGGGGAAGCAAGTGGGAGCTTTTATCTGCATCTCTAACTGGCGTGGAATGGTGCCTTGGCCGTATTGACTGGCTATGGGATATGCTGGCGGTCACAGTTGTCTTTTATGAGGAAGAGCACCGAGTGACGCTGGTTGTCATTCTAACTCTGCTGTGTGGCAGCGTAAATAGTCCCCTTTCTAACCAACCTGGTGGGAAAAGTCAATATCCCATCAGCAGAGGAGGTAAACACATCAGGAGCTATGTCCTCTCTTTTCCTCCCCTGCTCCGTATTACCGCAGCTCTTTAAATGTGCTCTCCCCAGTCATCAGATGCATTTGTGTCATTCACATGCACGGGGTTGCTGGCCTGTGGCTCTGGCCTGCCGGGAGGCAGCCGACACTGGTTGGGGCCATTGTTGTTTATTCCCAGACTCAGATCATTAGAACTTTCAAATTGTCTTTCTGTTGCAGCCCCCCTCTCTTTTTCCACCCCTTGTGGGCATTTTAATTCTCTATAAAACCTGTGGTTGTTCTTTAAAGGACAACTTATGTAATTCAGAAAAAGTTGTGGAGAGCAAATGCGAATGTATAGCCAAGAAACAAAAATCTAGAGTCTTTTGAGTTTTCGTTTTCCGGGTGTTTTGTGGACTTCCGTGTTGCTCTTGTTGGAGGTTTGCTTTCTGTGAGTGGCGTGCTCTCCCCTTCGTGTTTCCTTACTGACCGGTTCCTATCAGGAGGTGCTGGGCAGCCTTGCTGCTCCCAGGCCCTTTGGCACAGGCCAGCATCTTATGGGGGCGGAGGCCTCACCTCAGGATCAGCTGATGTCTGAGGCCTGCACATTTCTATGTGGGAGTAGTGATGTAGTGGCAGGGGGAGTGGGCAGAAGTGAGCCTCTCCTCAGGTACGGGCTGGGGGTTCTGGCTACCTGGGTTTTGCGTATCTACAACCCTGATTACCTGCTGTGTAACCTTGGGTAAGTGACTTAACCTCCCAGTTTCCTCAGCCATCAAATGGGGATTGGGGGTGGGGGGGGCGCAGGGAAAGCAGCCTCTCCAGACACCTTACCAGGTTCCTGAACACAGTGTCATCCCCCACGTTATCACCCTCTTCACCCAAAAGATCAGACCTGAGCATTACAGCCCCACTGCTCCTTTAAAAGAACAACACATAGGGCCGGGTGCAGTGGCTCACACCTGTAATCCCAGCACTTTGGGAGGCCGAGGCAGGAGAATCACTTGAACCCGGGAGGCGGAGGTTGCGGTGAGCCGATATCGTGCCACTGCACTCCAGCCTGGGCAACAAGAGCAAAACTGTCTCAAAAAAAAGAAAAGAAAAGAAAAAAACAACGTGTAGAAGTAGCAGGCTCTAGGAAGGGAAAGGAGAGGGGGAGAGGGATCTTTTCTCTGGCTGGTAGCATCCTGCTTAGAAGGGAAAGGCCAGGGATGAATGGGTTGAAGGAGCAGGAGTGCCGCATACCCTGAGTTCACACAGTGTAGACAAAGAAGAGCAAAGAAATCTTGGCCATGGACAGACAGGTGCCCTTGGGGCCGCTCGCCTCTTTCAGCAAAGGAAATTTTGTTTAGCAGAGGGACTTGGGCTGGAGGGACTAGAAAATGCAGACTAGGCCCAGCTGATCTGGGGAGTTGGGGCTGGAAGGCACCAGAGGCCATAGCTCCCTTTGAGACTAGGTATTTCCTGCCACGTCCAGACTTCGCAAGCAGTTGCATGCATGTGCTCGCAGCGCAGGTGAAAGTGGCGTCTGCGAGTAGAGCTCACCTTGTCTGCTGCACATGAGCGTGCACCTGCAGTTCACATCAGTAGAGGGTGGCCCTGTCCCCCAGTGCGCTGAGTCAGCTAGGTGCTGAGAGGCGGACAGGCAGGGGAAAGGAAGAAAAGCTTTCACAGAGGAATGGTGGGCCGGGGCTGCATCTGACTGGCCCCAGGGGTAGACCAGAGATAAGATGGAGGAGATACAAATGGAATCAGCATCCCCTTCTCTGGTGGAATACTGAATGTTCTTTAAAGAAACTACCTGAGACTTCTAATCTCTCTCTCTTTTTTAGATAAATTGAAGAAGCAATTTTTTACCCCCAAAGTTCTGCAGGACTACAGAAAACTCAAGAACACAGCAGAGCAATTCTTGTCCCGAAGTGGCTACTCCGAAGTGAACCTGAGCAAACTCTTTGCTGGTTGTGCCGTGAAATCCTAAGGGAATCCCAGGAGTAACCAAGGAGGGGGTAGTTGAAAAATCCCAGCTTCTTCTGTGCCTCCACTCTGGCCCTAACTGCTCCTCGAGCATCTGTTTCTCCCTTGGGACTGTGTCTCATGTTTGTGTGAATGTAGACCAGGAAAGGGGGCTGCAAAAATGTTTGTAAGCATCATAGAAGTTCCTGTCTTCATATTAAGATGTACTGCTTTAAAACACAACTCCAGAGCCCCTCCCCAAGCACCCCTCCCCAAGCACCCCTCCCCAAGCTTCTGAAGACCCGGTTTCTGAGGGAGGGAAATTGCTACTTGGATTGAGAGTAGCTGGAATGTAAGTGACCCCAGGCTTTGCCTCAGGGCCTTTAGCCTGTGTTCCCCACCCCCCCCACCCCCACGTAAGGAGAGGTTCTCAGAGCCTGACTGAAGAGCTGACGTTTTGCTTTTTCACATGCCAATTAAACCCGGTCTAAATCCAAATGCTTCTCCAGCCATCCAGGAGTGGCTGTCCTTTTCAGTCTTGTCTTTTATATAGGTAGCTGAGGGGGGAGATTTAGAAGCCTTGCACTCACTAAATAGATTAAACAGAGCGGGCTTGTTTATTGAATTGCTCCAAAGTCCAACACACACACACTGAGCAGGTGTTTTACACTCCCATTCCCTTTTTGCCCCTTAAATAGAAAGTGCAGGTAAAGGTTTATACAACAAGAAAGCACATTGAAAATAATTTGATACTCTAACAATCCATTAATGTGTAGGGGTTGGGGTGAGGATCACTGTGTTGTATTCAGAAAAACTGGGGGAGAGAGATGCTTAATTGGCCCTGGTGCTTGCTATTTTTTTCTCATTTCTTCAGAATAGGACCGTCTTTGGCAGCAGCAAAATGTATTTCAGTATGGCAGTCTTTCCTCTCTTACATTATTGGTAAGATTATACTAACAAAATGTTTCCCCTTGTACAATTATGCTGTGTTTTTTAAAAACATTGACCTGTGTGTTTTTATAAAAGAAAAAGTATGTTGTGCCTTCTACTTAAGAATAAAGTTTTCTAAAGGGAAAGCAGTTGTGGTGAATCCTTACCAGGTGCAAAGAGTTGACTAGAGAGGCAGCAAGGAGTAAAATGTGACTAGAGCCAGTTGCTGTGGCACACACCTGTAGTCCCTGCTACTTGGGAGGTGGAGGCAGGAGGATGGCTTGAGCCCAGGAGTTCAAAGCAGCCTGGGCATCATAGTGAGACCCCCACCTCTAAATACATACACACGTACATACATATACATATATACATATACATACATACATATATATATATATATATATATATATATATGACTAGAGGCCATCCCCTTTTCAAACCTCAGCCCAGTTTCTTCATAGCCACCTCTATCAGAACCCAGCTTAGGAGTCCACAGCGTGATATTTGGTCGAATGTTCTGAGAAGCATTCAGAATTTCTGCGACTTTAGGTCATTTAAGAGATGAAGTATGGTTTCTTATGTGTTTTGCTGACTTAGCCAAGCCAAGAGCCCAGCAGCATCTCTTTTTGAAGAGCAAGGCCTAGGGCTCCTGAGAGAAAAGCGCCCCCTAAGAAAGGTCCCCCTAGTGAAGGAATACTGATGAGTTAAGCAATGGAGATGAAGCTGCCTTTTACTTTGCTTTTTCTTTTAATTTCTGTTCCTCACCTCCCCTCTGGCTCCCATCCCTCTCCTTTCTCCTCCTGCTCTTAGACTGAGATTCTAAGTAGAAACTGTGGGTTTCGAGCCCTGTCAGTTAATTAACTAACTTGGTACTGTGTAAGCTCTGCAGCCTGTCACAAACTGGAGCACCCAGGGTGCTTCAGGAACTAAGGGATTAATGTGCTTTTATTGCTCCCCTGGTCAACTCTTTCAATAATTGCTATTCTCACATAAGGTTAGAGAGATGGTTCTCTAAAGTGTGCTTTCTGAAGGGAAGTCATGTTTTCCTTGATTTCTGGGATCTGGGATTATATTAAATATAAATAGTTACCCTGAACTTGGTCATCAGGAAACTCCAAGAGACTCAAGTAACTTCTCACTGGATTGTTTCTTGTCTCTGCCTCTAGATTATAACCACCCTGGGGGCAAGGACCATTTCTCTAGAATGTGAGACATTTCTAAATACTGTCCCTGAAAAAAGCTAATGCAGCAGTCGATGTTTTCTTATTGGGATCTGTTAGAACTCTAGGCACCTAAGGATTCCAGAATTTTGTGGAAAGTTGAAACTGCAACTTTAAGAATTCCAGTGAATCTCCGTTAGAAGATGGGAATATCACATACTTACTTTTCTCTGAGAGATATTTCTACTCCTTGATTTGTGTGGTTGATAGTGCACCCGGCAGAACTGATGCGGAAACTTTGCCCATCTTATTTGTAAGGAGAGAGCTGACCTGCCGGTCTCCATGGACTCTGGCACGGGTCCTAAACTCAAATTCTAAAAGTGAATGGATGAAGCAAACCAGGTTCATGCTAGAGTGAGTGGCAGGGACTGTGGCAAACAGGAGTGGGCAGATCCTGTCCAAAGGGGCCAGCAGCTACTCAGTGATGCTGGGAGGGACAGGGCCCACTATGGCCACATGATCGAGTTTTCCAGAGAAGCCAGGAATCCAAATATTCCACAAAGCTTATTGATTTCTAAACCTTGACAACTAATTTTTTAAAATAAAACTTTAAACTCTGTGTGGGCCAGAGCAAACCTCTGGGCCAAAGTTTATCTGGGTCAGTTGGGAAATTGTACCCTAAAAGAACCCTGCTCTTCTCAGAGCCCCCTGCCTCTGGAAAGGGCACTTTTTCTGTTTAATTTAGGAACTAGGATTTTCCCTATAGCAGATACTTGTACACAAGCTTATCTTGGACACAATCCGCTAACCCTCCACTCTCCTACATATAAGGTGCATAGAGGGGGCCAGAAGTGGAAAATCCCACAGAGTATGCTTGATAAGATCTTAATTTGTCCAGAAAACAGATGGAGTTACTCTCGTGGCTGTTGCCCAGGATGTGGGGGTTAATCAAAGTTCCAAGACTGGAATTTGGGAGATGTTGAAAGAGAATGAATTCACTGCCCCTCACCATCACCCCTTTCTCCAGCTCTTACTACCTCTTACCTCCAACACACACACCATGCTCCTCAATATACTTCTTCAAACATCATTTAAAATTAGTTTGGCGGAAGATGCCACAGTAAGGAAACTCCAAAAACAGATTTTCCTGTTTGTATTAGGGTTTTAAGAAAAACACCAAGCCCCAGACCCTCTTGTCAGGATGCCCGACCCTTTAATTCGATGCTCCCATCCCAAATTTAAAGCTGCCATTCCCTGCTCCTCTCTCCCTCCCGCCCCCTCTTTCTTTTCTCTCTCTCTCTGTCTCTCTCTCTTTCTCACTCCCTCTCACCTAAATATTTCTTAATTGAACAGTTTGTGGTGGAGCTTCCTTATAGCAGTTTAATAGATTAACTCATCTCAGCCAGCCTCAAATTTCAGATTAAAATTCCTTCATCCCGAAGGCAGCATTATCAGGTTGTTGGAGGCTGTTTTCAAACCTTGGTTTTGAATAGCAGCGGCTCTGCATTAATTTAACCACTAAGCTAATAAGTAGGTTTCGTTTTGTTATGCTAAGCTTTATTGCTTTTCTTTTGATCAGAATGGTGTTGTTGAGCAAAGCAGCAGACAAGGCATTCTTTGATGAGGGAATTAGCGCTCCATTCTTCCTCTATTATTCATAGCGCAGTGGAATATGTAAGTACCTGAGGGTGTCAAAGGAGCGCAGGTTCTATTGCAAAGTGCTCGCCTTGTTTCTCTCAATAGCTGACTATGAGATGATAAACCGCTTAATACACTGTGCTAATTGGATGAGAGCAAAAAGAGATGGGAATTAAGGCGAGGCAAAAGGAGAAAGTGCAACCAGCCTTCAATTCACTCTTTCACCACTTTAACAGCACCAAAGGAGGCACAAGCTTTCTATAAGCAGACTAGAGGTTTTGTGCAGAGATAAAATGAACGTGTTAGTGGATTCAAGTAATACACTAATTATTGCACAGTATAAATACCACTACTGGTTTTATAACAGGGAGGTAAACTTCTTTTGAGAGGGTTATAGGATTGCTTGGCAGTGGTGTAGAACCTAATAAGGGCCCAGAGTAATAACCCCCTGGATTAACAAAATTGCTGCTTGTAGAAGTATGATTCAGGCTTTTACGAAGATTTCCGGAGAATGAATAAAAATGACTGAATGACATTTCTTAATGTATAACTGGTAATCACTCCCATTTCTTTAAAGGAAAAAAATGTGTACTTCAAACTGGACCCTTAATAATGTCCAGGGACAACAACACTTCTTCCTTTGAAAATGCTTCCCCCCACCCCACGCCCCCGCCCGCTCTCCCCACCGTCGGGTAGTGGGTTTTCTTCTTCCTGTCCCCCAGCCAGGCTGCCACTATCAGTGAAATATGCAGTTGTTCCGGGGACTTCTGTGTTCCAAAATATTATTTTAGGCCCCATTTAAGACCCCCTTCATTCAGACACACTGACTTTTGGGTATACATATACACACATGCTCATGGACTTTTTTTTCTCTAAAAGCAAGTTGGGCTAACCTATTATAATTTGTTTTTCTCTCACATCAGCCCCTTTTGTCACTCTAGTAAGATCACATTTAAAAGGATACTAAAAAGAGAACTACAGGTGCTTTGGCTCTTGATACTACAAATCAAAAACAACAATGTTAGCCCCAGTTGGGTGGGGGGTGGGTAGTAAGAGAAAAAAAAATGGGAAACTGATCTGAGCCAATTTCAGCATGGACTTTAGTAAGTCTGAGTTTCAAGTCCCAAGGAGGCCCAAACTTTCTCAACAGTCACTCTCCCTGATTCTTCCACTTGCCTCCCCACACACCTAAGATGCCTGCCCTGACTACTGTCCACAGTTCGGGCCGTGGGTAGTTGGTGACCGAAGGACACCTCTGATAATATTATGCCAAATGCGCCCTTTTTGCCTTCCAGGACCTCCTCCAGATCTGGCTAACCTGTCTCAAAATGTAGCAAATTAACTTACTCCTTTCCCTCAACCCTCCCACAGAGGCCTGTTCCAGGCTTCAATTACCCCTCACCCCAAGATGCTGTGGGGGTGGCCCTGGGAAAGCAGGTGTTGGGCCATTCTGCCTTGGGTGTGATAGGACACAGCCATGCCCTGAACTGGGCCCTCGCAAACTCCCTGGGGCTCTGCATGTCCTCCATGGTGGAAGAGGTTTGCTTAAGATTGGGGGGGGGGGGTGTCAGCCGCTCCCAGCATTGTGACCAAGTTCCCAGATATTGGGGCCAAATTGGGTTGCCATTCATTAATAATGCTCACAATAAGATTAAATCATTCTGGAAAATCTCATAAAATCCCCCTAAGTACGCTCCAGTGGCTCTTTCCAATCCCCATCATTCAGCACTTGGGGAGGTTTGGAAGGAGAAGAAAATTGGTTTCTTTGCTTTTAATGCTGCTTTGAAAAGATACTCAGAGTTTGTCATGCGTGACATGTCACATGTTTAATGTGGACTTGCTGGAAGTCAGGGGGTCTTTAGCGTGTGATATTTATGGGGAATATTAAGTGCAGAATGAGGTCCCTCCAGCTGGGGAAAGTTGAAAGAATAGGAGGCCCAGGACTGGGCTTGTTTGCAGCATCAGAATGACATAGGATTAAGAGTTTGTAAAACAAGGCGAGGGGTTCTCATTGGCCAGTAATAAATGTAATCCTTGGAGGTAATTTCACGCAATTTGCTTCTGTTCCATGGAAGGGTCAAATGAGAAAAAATGACTTAAAAAAGAGTTCATTAACAGGAAGAATGGTACTGTTTCTCGTATACCATCCAACTAGCAGCTGGGAGGGGGGAAAAGAAGCCCTACTAAACAAAAAGGCAAAATCGACGCAAAATTGATATTGACCACAAAGAAAAAACAACAAAAAAACAACAAAAAACAACAACAAAAAAACACACACACCCAACTCCTTTCCCTCAGTCTTCTCCAGCAGTCCCCTGTCTCCTCCCCAAACTCTCCAGTGGCCCTGACCACCCCAGGAAAGCGGCTTTCACTCAGGGAGAGCCTGTGGATATGGAGTCTGAGGGTTTTAGACTCTCAGACCTCCAGTAAGGCCCTAGAAAGTTCCCACCGGGTCTACTAAACCCGGGAAAGGAGCGTGTGGTAGGAATGGTAGTTGGCTGCCGCTCCCCATACCCCAGGCCGGGGCCCTTCTTGCGAGTGCCGCCCCCGTGAGTCCAGGGCTAGAGTAGGGTGGCGGTGATCCACCCGACGGCCCAAGTGCCAGAAGCGGCCACCTGCCGGCGAGCCGGGTCGGCGAGCTCCCCAACGTTTCGGGTGGGCGGGGTCTCCGGGCGTCTGGACCCAGGGTTGGGGAGGGGGGAATTGAAGTTGGGGGCGAAGGGGGGTGCAGGATAGGAGGCGAGCCCGGGACGTGCGGGCTCCAGCGCCGAAGCTGCCGGGCGGGCTGCCCACACCCAGGTGGGCACAGCGCCTGGCAGGCCGCTGACCTCTGCCCGACCCTGCACCCTCCCCTCGGCCGCGCACACTTGCGCCCTGGGCCGCGAGGGGACCCGGCCCCCCTCCTCCAGGGCGCGCGCGGAGCCCGACGGCCCAGGCCGAGAGACGCACCCGCGCCCCCCGCGGCGACCGACTGGCCGGCGGCGCGGCGGGGCTGCCGGCCCCAGCTCCGCAATCGCGGTAGTCACGCCGCGGCACCCCCGCACCCCTCCCGCCTGCCCCTCTCCCCAAAGGTCCGGCTCGCTAATTACATCAAATTGAAACTAATTAAGCTTCTCTTCCCTTTCCCATCACCCTGGGAGCGTCGGCGAGACCCAGCCCCCGCGGGCGAGCTTCCACCGAGCGGTCACCCGGAGGGGCGCGGGCAGGGCCCGGGGGAGGGAGAAGCTGCTGTCCCCGCCGCGGGGAGGGAGGGGTGCGCCGAGTTGGTTAAGGATTGCAAATCTGTTTGGGTCTCCTCACGAAACCTGAGTTGTTTAGATTTTTTTAAATGTATACATTTACCAATGCCTGGATAAGTGATGTAATGACATTTGTCGAGTTAAGATCTGCCACTTGGATACCCCTCGCTGCCTTTCCATCACTACTGCTCCCGCATGTTTCTCTGTCTCTCTCTCTCCCTCTCTCTCTCTCTCTCTCTCTCTCACACACACACACACACACACAACACAATACACACACACACACTCCCTCCTCCCTGCGAACATGCCGTGGAGCCCGCCCCCTCGGAAGGGAGCGCCTGGGCTTCTCGCTCTCGCCATTACCTGTCATCTCGGACTGCGCACTTCACTTCCTGGCTACGTGGCACTTTCCAACAGCTCCCTTCGCCTTCCGAGCCAAGACTCCCGCTTGCTTCAAATTTCTGACTCCACCGTCAACAACGCCCACCATCCACCCACCCATCCTGGAACCCACCCCACCTCCGTGGCCCGGGACCCCCAGCTCCCGCTGCGACACGACCCGGGAGAGCCGAGGTGCGTGTGGAAAGTACGGCGGCGGCGTCCTTAACCTTCGTAGGAAATCCGGTTCCCTTTGAGGATCGGATTCAAACCAGGGGTCTCTGCCAGGAAAACGCGTGTGCAGATAATCCCAGGAGATGCCTGGACGCTGGAGCCCACCCTTGACTCCCGGGGGGTGGGGTTGGGGGCTTCTACTGCCCCCTCAGCGCCTGTATGGAGCATTCACACTTCGTTTTGTTAAACATATAATTTTTTTATTTTGAGCGTGACACTTCTCCACTAGATAGCAAGGAAAAGTGGTAACAATTACACATTACACAAAAGTACTGTACCATTGCCTTTATCTTGAAGGTTTCGGAAGCCTCTACAGTTAATAAGTTAAATAAAGGGCTTGAGTACATAAATATTTGTCTAGGAACCCTACCGTATCTACAACACAGTAAGAATCTACAGGAGGACAAACTTTTACCATACCACGCTGAGTGCAATTGCGTTATAACATTTCAAATATACAAAGCTCTGTTCTTTTTTTTTTTTTTAATAACAATGGTATGTACAGAATCAATAATCACAGTTTGGTGACTTCAACAGTCCATATTCTAGCAGAGTATTTCCCTTTGGTTTGATATAAAAACCTTGGTTGGTGTATGATAAAGAAGAGAACAAGAACAAGACGCCCCTTTCCTTTAAGTGCACTGTTAGCTATCTTACAGGCTCGCATTTGCTTCCCGGGCCCTGGCTTCACGCTGGGGCCCTCGCTGGGGAGATCAACTTCGAGCGCCAAAATGCTATTTAAAAAAAAAAGAAAGAAAGAAAAGAAAGGCTAAGTGGGGTGTCAGGAGGAAGAGGTTGGGCTTTTAAAATTTTTCACTTCAATATCAGGCGTCTGCGGGAGAAAACCTCCCCGATATTTTCAGGAAAGTAAGAACAAGAGAGAGTGGATGTTGGAGTTGGAGCGAGGTTGGCAGTAGCAGGGGCAGGGGCAGGGTCAGGGGCAGGGGCGGGTGGACAGCCAGCGGAGGAGGTGCCACGTCCCGGAGCGCCGAGGGCTGCCATGCCCGCATCCAGACTGCTGCAAAGGCGGCTGCTCTCTCTCAGTGCCGTCTCGGGAGTGTGCTGGTCCTCTGTTTCCATTTGGTCTTGAGTGGTGCTGAGTGAGGTGACCTTTCGGGGCGCGCGCGGGGCGCGGGTGTGGAGGGCAGCCTTTAGCACACCTCCTTGCCCGTGCTGGTGCCCGGCAGGATGTTGAGCTGCGTGAGCTGCGCCGCGTGCTCCTTGGCCTTGAGCCTCAGCGCGGCTATGCTAGAGGCGCGTCTGTCTGCGGCCGCCGTGGCCGGGTCGGCCAGGGCGCCCGATGCCACTGCGCCCTCCACGGCGGGTGTGGGCTGTCTCAGGAGCGCGGCCGCGGTCGACGCGCTGGTCAGGGGGGCCATTGTGGAAAAGAGCCTGCGGGGAGAGCAAACAGCGCGGTCATGGCCTCGGGAGCTGTGCGCGGCGCCTCGGGCATCGTCTCCCGCCGCTTGTCGCCCGGGCAGCTGAGGGGCGCGGTACCCACGGGACCCGGATGGGCCGCGGCGGGGAAGTGGGCAGAGGGCGCGGGCGGAGGCTGGACCCCGCAGAGAGGGCTTTCCAGGGGCAGGGAACCGACTGGGGGGAAAAGACCGAGTCCAGATATTCCCCGAGGGGCCGGGCCGGGGTCCAGAGGCGGGCGTGGAGACCCCAAGCCCCACGGCCCAGTGGCGTGGATTCGGTGGTTTCGCTTAAACGGACGGTTTATTCCAAGGCCAGGGGCTGCAATGACACTATCTTCCAGGAGAGAATGCAGAAGGAGAAAAGGAGAGGAGAGCAAAAGAAGGGAAGGTGGAGGGTAGGAGGGGGGAGGAAAAAAAGACGGAGAAGGTGGGATTCCAGCTGCCCGGACGCACGCCGCAGGCTCTGAGATCTCCCTCCGGCTCCTTGGCCCGGGACTTTCTGCGCCCTGGAGAAACAGGCCTAGCTCGCTAGCCTCCCGGGCCACCCGCGCCGCCGCAACCGCCCTTCCGCGCGGGACTCAGCGACCCGCGTCTGGCCAGCGCCTGCGGGTGGCAGTGAAGGGCGACCGCCTGTTGATTTCCGCTCCACGGGCGGGTGTCACCTGCCAGCAGCCCCACATCCTGGCGCGGCGACCCCAAGCTGGCTTCCCCGCGCTCCTGTAGCCTCTGGCCTCAGGGAGCGCCCGACCCACGACCCTGGCGCGCGGCGCAAGGCGATGCCCAAGCCTGGGACCCACGCCAGCGCCACCGCCTCCGCGCGGCGCCGGGATTACTTCACGTGACGCTTCCACCCCATGCACACAGCACCGGGACATTAGCTGTGGCCGGAGCCGCCCGGGGCCACCGGACACCACCCCGACGCCCACCGACTTGGAGCGTCCGCGAGCTTTCCCGACCGCCTCCCTGAGGGGTCTGGCTCCAGGCCCGCTGGGCCAACTCCGGATTTCCAGGGTTAGAAATGAGCCCACCTGGGCTCACCGAGCGCCGCCTCCTTCTCCCAAGCCCACTGCTCACTCCTCGCACCACCCCAGCCCAGACCCTCTTCCAGCCTCTCCGAATCTCGCAACTCGGTCCTCCAGCCACGGTTCGCCTGGGTTTGCAAGTCACTTGTCAGAGGGAAAAAGTGGAGGGAAGGGAGAGACAGAACTTTAAAATTTTTCTCAGAAAGAAATGATAAAGTGTGACCCGGAGGTGGCGTAACATGCCCTGGTTCCATTAGGTAAACTGAGTCACTAACTCTGCTTCAGTGCACTCGCTGTTTATTTTATTGGTTTGTTATAAGAAACTAAATTTACTCCGAGTCTTAATTTTCTGTAAGATGATTTTTTGTTAAGCAGCTGCGCAGTTGGATGAATCTATTATTTCTTTGTTCTCCCAAAGAGTGATCATTGAAGCTGCATCCAGTTTTATTTTCACTGCGCTAACACAATACATCCCTCCTTTGTTTCTTTGTCTGTGTGATTATACAGACTTTGTATTTCCTCATTCGATGTTCATTAAAGAAAGGGAGTTATAAGATGAACTGTTTCTTTTATTTCGTTGTCTTGTACTGCCGTGTAGATCGGGGCTTGCACATATGGTGGTGTCGTTGTCAGCGGGTCACTTGAGTGACAAGGAAGATGGAGTCTGGGGCAGAAGAAAGAATTCTGTGCACCCAGAGGGCCTGGTGGCTCCAGGGCTCCCATGGGGATCAGGGCTGTGTTCCTCAGGCTGCCAGGTTGAGGGGCATAAGGAAGAACTTTTGCAAAACTTAAAAAGTCATCCCTGCTCTGTACCCTACACCTGTACATATTTGTTCGCTTACTACCTATGGTGGGACTTGTTGCAGCCTTCAAATGGTACTTTTACAGCTTTCATTCTCGGTTGTCACGGTTGTCGTTACTGCCACTGCCTTCCCCTTTCCCATTAAGTTCCAAGTCAATCCCTTCAAGACCCACATTTTTTTTTTTTTGAGGCGCAATTAGAGAGTATTTTCTTTGGCTACAGTCTCTGAGGTTGGGTCAAAGAAAAAGATGTGTGTAACCCTGTTTGACTCCTGCCTCCTCCCTGCCCCAGCCTCTGTGTGTATGAGAGACAGACTGACAGACAGACTTCCGAGGCCGCGCGTTACCTGCCGAATGCCGGGCTGATGAAAGCCGGGTGTCGGAACACTGCCGCTCCGAGGAAAGTGCTCAGGCCCAGCGGCGCCCCGCTGGGCGGCAGGCTGGCCGAGCCCGGAGGCGGAGGTAGGCTCGGGAAGGCGGCGGCGGCGGCGGCGGCAGCTGCAGTCCAAGCGGAGTCGAGCGCCGGGTGGTGCGGAGGGAAGGGGCTGGCGTCCAAGTAGGGGCTGAGCGGGTGGGTGGCAGAGAGCGGCCCCGGGAAGGGCAGCCCCGGAGGGTGGGTCTGCGCGCCTGCCTTCTCCCGCTTGCGCCACTTGGCCCGACGGTTCTGGAACCAGACCTGCAAGGCAGAGAGAGCCCAGGGTCGGCGCGGCTTCGCCCGGCGGGCGCACCGGGCCCGTACCCATCCCTTCCCTTGGCGCGCTGTGGGGCCCCCTTCCTTTCCACCGCGGCCTGCGCCCACCTGCCCCTCTTTGGCCTCAGGTTGTTTTCGGACACATCTGGGGCCAAATGAGCAGTGAATAGGAGCCGCAACTTCAAGTCAGCAGGAAACAGGACAAGCAAACCCTTTCTGCCGGCATTCCAACTGGGCCAGTTTTCCAAGTTTAAGGAAAGTGATTCAGTGTGTTTGGAGTTGGGGAAACCAAAGTTTAAACGTCTGTGCTGACGCTTGCTAGGATCTTTAGGCAGGTCACTTAAACCTCTCTGAACCTCAGTTTTCGAATCTGTAAAATGGGGATAATAAAACTTCACTCATAAGGCTGTTATGAGGACCAGGTAAAATAAGGCAAGTGAAAGCATGCATTCAATGGTGACTCTAGGGAATGGGCAGCCACCAAGAGATAAGGGACATGCTTGTTTTACTGCGTATCAGCTATTTTCACCTATTTCGGATTTACGCAAGAGCTGGCAAAATTCTTGCTCTGTATGGAAGGGGAAAGTGGAGAGATAGTTCATTTATTGTTTCCAGAAATATTTATTGAACAGCAAAGAGCACTATGCTGGGTTCTGGGGTTCAGAGAGGGATGAGAGGGAGGGAAGAAACGCTCGAGTTAATTAGCAAGCATACATTTCCGGGGGTCAGTCCGCTATGAGATGAAATAGGGATACATAGCCTGCTCTTGGCAGAGGATCCCTGCAGGACCCAGTTCTATGCAGGAAGGCAATGACTGCATGGATGAAGCAGGCAGCAATACCTGGGCGCATAGAAATTTGAGGGCATGATAGGTGTAGACTTTTCACATCTTCAGAGCTAACAAGTCTTTTCTTTCCTTTTGGAGATGTGGTTTAAATCGGTTATTTAAATAAGATAGTTCTAGGCTTGGAGGGAAGTTTTCAGCCTGAGGTATTTTCCTAATTGCTAATAGAAAGCAGTTTTAATAGAGACCTTTACCTGAAACATGGCAGCTACCATCATCTAAAAATAAACCCCAGGAGCATGAAATTATTTTTATGTGACCTGCTCATCACACCCACAGCTGGGAAGATATGCTCCTTCTCCCCTGAAGGCATTAATATTTTTAGGGCTGGATTTATAACTGCACACAAGTCTGAAAATTAAGAATGAACTCCAGGGCTATACAGAGTTATATTAAAATATAATGTAAATTATCCCAGAGGAATATATTTTAAAATGTGAAACACATCCATATTTTTCAAATCTACACACTGGGGCTTGTTGTTACCAGCACTAGCATCTATGCTTGGTTTGACTTCTAGACAGCCCCCCCAGGGCAAGAAAAATCAAGAATCCAAATCGGTCAATTACTTCCAAGTCTGCCAAAAGGGGGCCCATTCACACCATTCCACAGCCTTCAAAATAATCTATTTGTGAATTTCAGAAACACTTCAGTGTGGAAACCCAGAGGCTTGAAAAAGTAAGACTGTAGATGGGACCGGACTGGGTGGGCAGCTTTTGTGTATCCAAATCTGTCTAGACAAGAATATCCGCCACTCCTTGATCGCAGTGAAAGAAGAAGGGGAACTGGGGGCAGTGGACTCAGAATGCCCTCAAAGAACATGGAAACCTTTTTACAGACAGATCGTCTCTCCCGGCTCAACTGCAATTATCAAGATGTCCCCCTGCAATTCCTCATTATTGAATTAATACCTCTGAGGCCCCCCAAAGGTAAACGAAAGGACTCTAATAATTCATATTCACTTAATTACATCTTCTCCAGTGAATAGGGGCAGAGGAGAAAGGGAGGGGGCGCTCTCTTTCTTTTTAAAAGTTATTTAACTTTCCCACGACTCATTCCCCTGAGCTGAAAATACGGAGTTGCTGTCACATCTCTGTTTGACAATGGAGAAATGTGTCAACAGAAAGGAGGGGACAGGCCTCATCATTAGCCCTCTAATGCAAGAAGCTGTTGTGTATTAAATGAGCCATATGGAATTTATTGTGCTTTATCAGCGCTTGATTTTGACTGTAAAGTGATTCACTCAGCTCCTAACTCGGGGACATCTGTTTTCTGTTGGCCATCGGGGCTGCTCAGTGTTGATCGTCTCTTTGGTTATGAGGCCTGGGTTCGGAAATGCACTCTGGTATGGGGCTGCAAACACCTTTAATAGCATTGCACTCACTCCCTATTAGATCAATGTGGGTTCATTGCTATAAAAAATGGGAAATCAAATAGCATTAGCCAGCTCCTTGTGCGGGGCGGAGGGGAAATCAAACAGCATTTTGCCTTCAAATGGCCCTGTTTGTTCTAGCACTAAGTGGGCTTTTATGAAGCCCGATTGGAGACTTAATCGCAGCCAAATACCTGCTTGGAGCTGAGCGGATTTGTCTAACAACCAAATCCATGCTCCATCCCATTATTTCAATCAGGAGAAGTAGATCGGTGGATTGTTTCCTATAGGGTCTTTGGGGCTAGGAGCTCCCAAACTGCAGTCTCAGGGACTCTAAAGCCCTTGTTCTGATCCTGGACTCCTTCCTCGGGCTCCCAAACCCAGAAACCTCCCCCTTCCACCTCCCATGTCTTAAGTTTTAAATATCTTTGTGTGTGAGAGAGTGCTTGGGTCTACTTTTCTGATTCTGCTTCTCTTGGTTTTGTGAAGGGGATCTCACCCCCCACCCCCCCACTCCCCACACCAACCCATCTCTCTGTCTCCTGCTAGCCCCCAGCCCTCCTCCCTCCCTCTTCCCTCTGTTGTGCAGCTCACCTGGACTCGGGCCTCGGTCAAGTCCAGCCTCATGGCCAGTTCCTCCCTATAAGAAAGCAACACACAGACAGGAGGTCACTGCAGGCCCCAGCAATGCCCTCTCAGCTATTCCCTCCTCTATGGCAGGCCTACTCCACTAGGGTCTCCCCTGGCTGCCTGCCCCCTACCCGCAAACATATGGGCATTACCATTCCATCACCCCTGGAGTGCCAACTATTTGACTGAAAATGCAAAAACACGAAGCACATTACCAGATACAGGATATTATCTATTATATCATACTACATTCGTGTGTGACAAGCAAGGGTGGCTTCTTGAGTCTCTAAGTCTACAAACCTGGGTACACAGGTTCTCTCTCACTCTCTTAAGCCAGAGTTAGACAACACACACACACACACACAGCTTATACCCTGTTTTGTCCTAATATTAAGTGGTATAGGAACTCAGCACTTAACTAAGAAAATATTTCTCTGTCCTCTTGGTTTTGTTCCGCCTTCTTTTAAAAATTTCTCTTCCCTCCTTCTTCCTTCTTCTCTTTCCAGCTCTATGCCTTTCCCTCCATCTCTCTCTCCCCCGCCTTCCTCCCTCCATCATCCCCTTGGGTCACACTCCCCATTACCCTCTGCAGGTATGTTAAGCTTGTTAAGAGTTCAGTGGGGTAATTTTTCCATTAAACAAAATTCTGCGCACCTCCTGACTCCAGTGCCCACTACAAAGCCTGCCCATCTCAGGGGAAGTCAATTTAACTGAAACCCTACCCCGTCATTGCAGTTATTACTGAGACAATTAAGGCAAATAGGAAACCATTAAGATGCTGTAAAACGGCTTACAACCTGTTTACCGAAAATATGAGCGCGCCGAGAATAATTGGCCCTCCGCTCGCTAATATGAAAGAGCGGGGGCCGCCGAAACCTGGGACCTGGGGTTGCCCTGCCGGTAGGCCCACAGTCCACACCTGAAACTTCAGCACCAGAGGTAAACCGTCTCCATAAGTGCCCTCCGTTGCCGCTGCCCCCAGCTACAGTGGGCATCAGCAAATCTAAAGCGGCACTCCAGGCTGGCTCAGGGCCGGAGCCAACGGGCTCAAACCCCTGGGTTGGAAAGAGGTGGGGGTGGGGCGGGGAAGAGGGTCCTCCCCCGCCCCTAAGCCAGCCAGAAGCTAAGAAAGGGCGGACCTGGATGCCAACTGACACCAGCTCAGTTTCTTCTTTGGAAATACACACGTAAGATAAACGCGAAACGCTGGTCGGCCAATTCGCTATTTGATAGCACACATAGGTTTTTAAACTTATTTACTTTTTTAAAGATAAGGAAAGGACTGGGTGACACAGGGGAAGACCAAGTGTAGCCCAAGGGGATGACCAGGTTTAAGTGCCTTTGCCTGGCATTAAGTCCGCTCTTTTCTGTTTCTGGTTAGGAGAGAGTTAGGCAATTGCCAGGCCAACTACATTTTGGAGTTAGCTCGGCCTCCCAAGCCCTAAGCAGCGATTTCTCCTCTGGTTCAAAGGGGCGGGCAGCATTCCCCTTCTAAAATGCACATTGAAAAGCTGCGCACGTCTCCTTCGAAGGAACTGCCCGCGCTTGACAAGCCCGCGCTAGGCAGTCACCGATCCCTTTCTCCCCCTCACTGGGGTACGTTTGCCCTAAGCCTGGCTCCTCGCCTGAGCTGAGAACTTGGCCTTGGGGTGGGAGAGAAGGACCCCTACCCGGGCCGGCGCCCCAGGTGGTGAATAAGCTGGGGCCGAGGGTCCAGTCATCACACAGGCACATGTTTCCCAGAAAAACAAGTGGGAGGTGGAGCGTGACCAGGTCGAACACCCGGCTTGGACACTGATCCAAAGAGAAAATTCCCCCAACTGCTTTGTCTACTCCCTGCCAAGCTTCCAGCAATCATTGTCCACCCGGTAAACCCGTTTACATTAAACGCACGGTGGGTTTAATGTGTGTGTCGGGAGAGGACAGAGAGTGGAAGGGGAGATTCTGGCTGGGGCCCCTCAGGTGTTCAGACACCAAACACTGCCCAGTTCTGACTTCCTTTGGTCATTTCAGGAGTCCTGAAACGACAGAACTCGGATCTTTTTAAAGGCCTTCTCCGCTTGGCACAGGCTCCAGCTTCACTGCGAACTGCGTAACTGATACCCACCAGGCTCCTGGGGCACCAGGCGGGGGTGGCGAGCGCACAAAACAGCGACCAAAAATAGCCCCTGCTTTGCTCTGGCCGCACGACCGCGGACAGCGCTTCCTGAGCCTCGCCGGGGACCTAGCCGGGACCGCAGCTCCCGAGGCCTTGTGTCTGTGCCCTCTGCTGTGCGCGCGTCTCCAAGGTGGCGCTTTCGGGCGCTCTTTGGAGAGGCTGTTTCTTTTCCTCTCTCTAACTAAAACTTGTAATTTGAAAACATTAAACCGCAACGACCTTGGGAAGGAGAGAAACCATTCCAGCCTAAACTTAAAGCCCGAACCGGGGTGGGGGTGGGGGAAGTGGGTAGTTTGGGTGAGCAAGGGTGGGTGTGTTGGGAGGGCGCTCCTCCGCAGAGTCCAGGAGCCAAGTGTCTGCCCCGAGGCCGGGGCCCCTGCCCACCCGCTGTCCCTCCCTGGGGCCCGCGTGCGCTCTCTGCCGCTGCGGCCGCGACCACCCTACGCGCATACCTGGTGAAGACGTCCGGGTAGTGCGTCTTCTGGAAGGCCCGCTCCAGTTCCTCCAGCTGGTAGCTGGTGAACGTGGTGCGGTAGCGCCTCTGTTTGCGTTTCAGCAGCCCCTCCTCCGAGTCGCTGCCCGCAGACAGGCACACGCTGTCCTCGCCGTCCTTGCCCTCAGCGTCTTCCGGGTGCAGCAGCAGCTCTTCCTTGGGTGACAGCTCCCCGCCCTCTGTGGCCACTGCAGCGGCAGCTGCTGCGGCCACGGCGCCAGTGGCGGCCACAGCACAGCGCCGGGGCTCCTTGAGCAGCGCGCGGGCGTCGTCCTCCAGCAGCTCCTCCTCGTCGTCCTCCAGCAGTTCCTCTTCCTCGTCCTCATCTTCTTCGTCCTCTAGCAGCTCCTCCTCGTCGTCCTCGGTGCCGGTGCCGCCACCCGCAGCCGGGGCGCTGCCCGGGCCGCCGGCCGCGCCGAGGCGCTCCTCCGGGTGCGTGACGCCCCCCGGGCCGCCCAGCTCGTCCAGCGCGGGCGGCGGCGGCACGAAGGGCGCCCCGTTCTCGCGGTACGACTTGCTGCGGCTGATGCTCACCTGAGGCGCCTGGCTGATCTTGAGCGTGTCCCAGGCCGCGGCGGCCGCGGCCGCGGCGGCCGCGGCGGCCCCTGCGCCGTCCGGCCGTTCCCCGGG
>NW_026652282.1:21868035-21909093 GCF_009828535.3 Hylobates moloch
GGAGCCTGCGGGCAAGGGAGAGCGATCAGCCAGCCGGCCGGCCCGGGAGTCCCAGCCAGGGCTGCTGCCGGGGCCCGCCCGCAGTTGCTCCCCCAGTGCCTAGGCCCAGGCGTGCGGGGACCGCGCACCACCAGACTTCGACGCCTTGGCCTCTTTCTCCACTTTTCTTGCTCTTTCTTTTTCTTTCTTCTCTCCCTCTCCCTTTCTCTGGGTTCCTTCTTTTTTCCCCTTCCCTCTCCCTTCTTTCCTTTCCCTCTCCCCCTTTTATTTCCTATCTTCCTTCCCTTATCTATTCCTCTTGCCCCCTCTCCCTTTTCTCTCCTTCCCTTTTTTCTTTTTCTTTCTCCCCCTCCCTTCTTTTCCTCATCTCTCTTTCTCCTTCTCTCCCCCTTTCTTTCTCTTTTTGCAGGCTTTCTCTCCCCTCTCTCCTTCTTTCTTCTTTATTCCTTTCTCTTTCCCCTTTCCTACTCTCTCATTTTTATTTCCCTTCCCACTTCGGGACAGAGGAAAACCCGAAAACATTCTACAACTTAAAAAAAAAATCACCACCATCCTGAAAACTTTGCGCACGACCTCTGCCCGCTGCTCCACCATGAGGGCAAGGGTTGGCAAGAGGGGTGCAGCCCTGAAGGCGACCGCTGCGGGGCAGGGTGGGGGGGAAGCGGGCCTGTGGCCCCAAGTGCAGGCCGCGCCCCAACAGCCCACAGCGGGAGAGGGTGGGGGGGCTTCTTGCACAAAAAGGCAAAGAAAAATCATTCTGGCAAAAATGTTCTGGGAAAGGCCTGGGGCAGAGAGGGAGTGGGAGTGCAGCAGGCACAGGCCGCTCTTTCCTTTTGAGGAAGCGCCTGGCATAGGTGCCACTGCAGGCTAAAAAAGGCAAAGAAAAAAGTCAATTTTATTTAAATGCCCCCTTCTCAACCGTCTGCTCTTGCCATCCAAATTGCGCTGTGGCTGGACCGCTGGTTTTTGGATTTTAAAAGAAACCAACAGTTCTTTCCTTTCCCTGCGACACCTCTGCAGCAAGCTCGAGGCGAAACTTGAGGGTAACAGGTTCGGGGTAAAAGGACAGTTGTTCTGGAATTTTTAATTTCAGAAAAAAATAAAATATTTTAAACAGCTCGTCTATTTTAAAAAATAAAATAGCAGAGAAAAAAATAGCATCCAGAAGTCACACATTTCATACATTTTAAATACATTAAGGAGCATTTGGAGAATCCCAGGAAGATGTTTTCTGCAAAGCTTGGGTTTAAAAGGTCACAAGTAATCTACAATTTAAAAAATAAAACCAAAACACTGCATATACAGAAATCTTCCAAAGAGGAAAAGCCAAGGCTCACTCAGCCTGGAGACCCCGATTCACCAGCTTTTGGGCTTCTTGTCTTCATCAAGTTGTTGCTACAAGGGTCCACCGGCCATCTACTGTTTCTGACCTGTCGCCCCTCTTCAGAGCACACCCAAGGCCACCAAAAGGGGCATTTAAACAACCTAACGATCAACACCGAAAACCTAAGGGCTCCCTAAGCGAAAACGGGCCTTTTTCTGGAAGCAGGGAGGGAGGGAGGGAGGGACAGCCCCTGGCGAGATGTTTAATGCTCTTTGAGGCAGCAGGCCTCAGAGTTATGCCCTCTCCTTCCTTCCTCTCCAAATTGACAATTCCAGGCCACTGGCCCCCGAACACCAAACATCCAAATCAGGGCCCAACGCCCTTACTAAGTGCCTGACGAGCGCATCCTTACCTTGCACGGCCTTTTCCGGGTCGGCGCGGCTGGTCAGCGGAGCAGGCAAGCTCTGCGCGGCTCCTAGCAACCGCATTTTGCACGGGCTCCTCCGGCCCAGGATGCTGTCGATGCAGTAGGAGGAGAGCAAAGTTGGAGATTTACTTTTGCACTCGGGCCTCTCGGAGCAGCCCTCCTCCTGGTACTGATTGCTCATGGCTGGGGCTTTTTCCCAGGGCGCAGAGAGCGGATCGCCGGCTGCCTCTCCCAGAGGGTGGGATGGATGGGTGTGTGTTGGGGGTGGGGTTAGATAGCGGGTTATAACGGATATTATTGCGATCTTTGTGCCTTTCTGCCTCCCTCGGTTGCCGGCTGCCGGCTCCCGCCCTGCCCGCGGCCCGAGCTCGCCCTCTCCGCGCTCAGGACAAGCGGTAACAAGTGTAGTGAGCAGCGGGCGCTGAGCTCTGGAGTCTCTCTCCTCCACGTGCTGAGAGGCGCCCTCTGATTGGCTCTCGCCAGAGGCCGGGCTGCGTCGGCCTGTGGGCGCGGCGCAAAGCCCGGACTGGATTCCAGAGGGGCAGGCGGGGGTGGGGGAAGCGGGCACGCACCAGAGCCAATTTTCCTTTTCTTTCTTTCTTTTTTTAAATTACCAATTTTCTAAGTCAGCTATCTTCTTCCTGCAGCTCCTCCTTTGACCCTTTAGTGTTGGCCGAAGTTCTAGCTCATTGGGATGCCAGGCCTGTGAATGCCATCTGGGCGGCGTGCGCCCCTTCCACCAACCCGAGGACCTCGCTCCCTGGAGGCGAGGCCTCGAGGCTCACGTTCGGACTCACTTGGCACTTTTCAAAGCCGATATTGGGCTCCCAGTATACCGCCTTGACCTCACTGGCGCTCAATTGCCGTCCTCTCTAGGCCGGACGGGCGTCGGGGGGCCAGGGTGGCCGCCCCAAGCAAACATCTGCCGCCTGGGAGTTCGCTTTTCTCTTACGGCCCAAGGCATTGCGCTGTCTGTCTTCACCCTGAGCCCGACTGTGGCTCTCTTGTTTGTAGCGTCCCCCAACCGCTCTCCTCTCCGTTTTAAACTCTGGAATGGGAAAAAGCCTCCTTACAGAGAAAGCTCTGCCATAGGCGCGCGGCCTTCCCTAGAGCATTTACTGGGTGGGAAGGGACAGGCGAGTATCAGCAGCGAGGAGGGGCGACTGGGGACGAGTCTGAGGGCCTCCTCTTTCTCCCTGGACTCTCTTCCCTCTTTCCCCCACAAATTCATATCTGTTAGGCCGTCACTCTGAGGCTGTTCACCTTCCAATGGCACCTAGGGAGCAGAACCCTCGGGGATCCCTGACCTCTCCAGGGTGGAAGGAACCCAAATTCGGCTGCAGCCAAATCTAAGCGTCTAAAATTCTGAATTCTCATGACCTGGCTCCCTTGAGCAAAGGTGAGAGAGTGGACTTTAGAGAGAGCGCCTTTCTTCCCAAACAGTTTCCAGCGCCGAGAACTAAAACCCAACTCCAACCGAAGTTGGGTCGAGCCTGGGCCAGCACGGACGCCTTCCCTGCCTGGGTGCAGGTTCCTGGGGATTTCCAGGGGCCCCAACGCTGGCAGAGTTGGGGAGAGGGTGGTGGATGAGAGAGGGGCCAGGGAGGGGGAATCCACGCCGGGTTTTCCTCTCTCAACTCCCTTCAATGTGTCAAAGAGAAAAGCATTTTACAAAGGATTATACTTGAATCACTTACAGTCAGTATTTAAAAATACAAGGATGCATAACTGGGATTTTTTTTTTTTTCAGCCATAAACATCTGCATAACTCTTGGATGCTGGTGGGTGGGTAGCAGACAGAACGGGCTGCCTTGGCAGGAGCCTTCAAGACAAAACTGGGGGGAGGGGATGAAGGGTTGGGAACAGGCACATTAATAATGCGAATACTAATACTGATACTACTACTACTATTAAAGACAGGACAAAAAGAATTTCTCTGTCCCTCTCTGTCTGTCTCTCTGGCTTTTAGCTTAATTCTCATCCGTTTTTCCTGCACTTGGATGATGGGGCGGGCTGTGGTGGGGAGCGGAGGAGAACCCGAGCCATCGATGACATTTGATTTTCCTTTAAGCCCTCTCTGCGATTCCAAGTCACCTGGGATCTCTCCTTGCCTTTCCCGCATTCTTCCTTTTCCATCCCCACCAAGAGTTCGGTGTTTTTACACTGTCCGGTTCAGCTTTAAACTAACGTTCTGCGCGCTGATTTCCTCCCACCTTCCCTCCCCCGGCCCCGAAAGCCCATTCCAGGCGCGCGGGTCTCATCGCAGCCAAGAGGAGTAAAGACGCTTCGGTTTCCTCCTAGCCTCCAGCCGCGGACCCTCGCGGGCGTCCCTGCGGCTTGGCGGTTGGGAGAGACAGAGGCACTTTTCCCTCCCCGGCGGGCCCCGCGTTGGAAATCCACAAGACCCGGCTGCCGGGTGGCTCAGTGACTTCAGAGTCGGCTCCGCACACGCAGGGAGTGGGCTGAAAATGAGTCCAAGAAAGATCGTGTTAAACAAAAAGACAAATGCACAAATCGTTTCTGAGAGCCTAGCGGAGTTTCAACTCTCTGGGTGGAAGACTTCTTCGCCTCCATCCCCCTCCTCCCCCTTGTGCAGCTGTTCTTCTTTTAAAAGAAGTCGGACTTTCTGCTGGGGTGTATTCTAATTTTAATCATCCACTGTAAAAGGGGAGGTTAACAAAGAATTTCTGATTCTGACTTAATGATCCCTGGAATTAGATCTAATTCTATTAATGGAATATAAAGTGTTTTCGGGGGAGACCTGTGTGAAAACACTAGTTTTATTTGTTCTGTTATTTTATTTATTTTTGTTATTTTCTAATCAATCTTCCCAAGTGAGGATGCTATTGGGAAACACGTCCATTCACCTCGGGGAGAAGGGCCTGACCTAGCTCACTCTATACCCAGTGGCCCTGAGACCGCCTTTGTCACAATTCAATACCCAAATTCAAAAATCTACAATTAACTTTTGCTATTTCTGAGAGATTAAATTTTAAAAATTACAGAAAACTTTTCTAAGGTGCTGGGTGGAGAGACATAAGACTATGCTGTGGTCTCCACAGTGTCTAATCAGGATATGGGATATATATATATATATATATATAATATGTTATTCTATATATCATTTTAGAAAAATAAAATTATGCCTCTAATATCTAGGAAGAGGGTAACTGATGTGTCGAGTGGGCAGACTTTTAAGAATTGGGCTACAGGATTATGTATGAAAGAACTTACAGTTTAGCCCAATTTAATTTTACTTTGCCAGGAAAATGACACTTCACTTTCTTTTTGCCTCACTTTTACTCACTAATCAAAAGTAATTGCATTTTAGTGATAATATCATTCTTGTTTGTACTTTGTTATTCACAAGTCCAGGCTACTCTAATCTTTGGGGTCTGTAGCTGTTGGTTTGCTTTTCCTGGGCTGCTTGGAAAACAATGGTTTGCAGTTTATCTGCTTTTAAAATCAATCACTAAATAAAAATGACAATAATGGCTGGAAGTGAAGGTCACATGTGTTTAGAACTGTTGTTTATGGTGAAAAATGGGGCTTGTTCCCAGAACTGGAAATAATAATTTACCTAGAAGAGGAGAGTGGAAGAAGAAACCTCTTTCTCTTCTGAGAGCTAATTCTACTTTGTAGTTTTAAAATGACATTTGCAAGAAATGTGGAATAAGGGGGGGTGGCAGTTAGATGTCATTATCCAGAAAAAAAAAATGTTTGAAAGAGAGTTAACCTCACATACTTTTCATTTGAGATGTTTTAATTTATTGTGCAATATACACATAGATAAATCAAGCTGTGATGGGCTTCCAGTTGCACCGGACGGCTCAGGTCCCCTTAAATTACGATCAGCCTCTTCAAAACATATATTTAAACAATAGAAATAAACTTCATTGGAATCTAGAGACCAATTTGGAAGCCATTGGAAGAGAAGACAATGAGACCTGATTACACGCAAGGATTCTCTGTGATGTGATATCCCTTTTGCCAAGTCATTTTGCTGTTTTATTTATTTAATTTCTTTTTTTTTTAAACAAACTTTCATTCATTTATGGTCTTCCGCAACCTGCTAATTTAACACTGGAGCGCGTTATTGCAGTGTTAGGAGGAGAGAAAGAGGGAGAGAAAACAACAATACTGCAATGATCCAAATGATACAGTAGAATTATAGCAATTATAGTTCTACTTGTGGAAGAAAACCTTGCTGAGATCAGGCAAACAAACTGAAGCCTTGTGAGGATAACAAGCGTCGGGATTGACAGCCGGTGCTGGGAAGAGCCGGAGGGCACAAACAGAAATATTTGCTTCCCCCCACTCCCCCTTAACTCCAACCAGTCAAGGTTAACCTCCTCAAACGCTGCTTTCAGAGTCTTATCCACTTCAGGGTATGCATTTTATGCACAAATCGAGGTGTCTCCTCCTGGAAGTCTGGTAATGGGAGGAAATGTAACATAATCCGCTTGCCTAGAACTTGTCCCTCTCCTTCTCTGCCTCCTGCGTGCTCTCCACTTCCTACCCTGCCTCAGTTCTCCCCACGGCTGTTGGGATCTCTCTGTGGACGGTGTTTATTTGTTGATGTATTTTCAAAGAGACAGCCCGTGGAAAGGTCCAAAGGGACTGATAGAACTTGGACTTCCTGGGAAGACTCTGTCGCGTTTGCTAATCCTTCCCTCTTCGCCCTGTCCTCCGCCTAAGCCGTGGGTTCCACAGTTAGGGCTTGGCTGGGAGAGGTTTGTTGGGAAGCAGCTTTTTTGGAAGCCTCCCGAGGACCACGGCCGAGCCCTCAAGGTATGGACGCGTGAGTGTGATGGCTGTGTTAGGACAACTCCCCTTATTTGCAAACTTCCTCACTTTCTGTTGCCCGTCAGCAGCCGGGGGAGGGGGTGGGGGAGCAAGAGCTAGAGAGGAAAGAGACCCTCACCGCCACCACCATCAGCCATCCAGGCGGCAGCCGAAGCTTTTTCAAGCTTTGCTCCAAGCACAAAGCTGGACGAGATGGTCGCAGCCTCCTGTCTGCTCTCAGAAGAGGGGGCGTGTGTCCCCTCCCACGGGCGAGAAGCAGGTGGTTGGGCTCTGAGCTCTCACGGAGTTCCTTGGCGGGAGTTCCCCATCTCCTGCCGCACCCGTCCCTCCAGGTTTCCAGACCCGAGAGAGAGGGAAACTTTACTGTGCCCTGTAATCACCACCATCTGCTTTCTCCTCTCCTCCGCCGGACGGCGGGACCCCTCCTGCGGCCAGGGTGGAGGCGTCCCCGGTGCAGCGTTGACTCAGTAGCTGCTGCTCCGGGCGACCCTGGACGGGGTGGAGGGTGGGGGCGGGTGGGCACAGATTGGAGCTAGAGTAAGATGCAGCGGGCGACCCAACGCGTGTGTCAATTCCCAGGCCGCGCAGACCCGAGCTGGGCTGTCGGCGTCCGCACCCCCAGCCTCCCCACCTCAGCCCCCTTTTCGGGCTCGGCTCAGCGCCACGGCCAGAGCGCGCCCCCTAGCGGGGGCTCCGAGTGGGTCGGGCTCTCCTGCCGCAACCTCTGGGGACTGAAGTTGGCAGATCCCAGTGATCCGGCAGGAATGAATGGGGGAAAAAAACAAAAGCCTTGGAAACATTTCCAAGTGTTCAATAAAAGACCCATCTGTACCTTTCTTCTCCAGCGCGTTCGTGGTTAATGTCCCCCCATGCGCGCGAGAAGGGAGATAATTGCTGGGTGGATTCTTGTCGGCGAACCTCGGGAAACGCTGGACTGAGAAGTGAAATAATTGGGGGTGGGGCCAAGGCAAGCGTGCCGAGGATGCGACACCAGTCAGGAAGTCTGAATCCGCAGTCTCTGGGGTGTTCATGGAGGCCTGGCTGCCTGCGCCCTCAGATTCCTCAGTGCCTGGTGGTGGTTGTGGTGGTGGAGGATCGTCCGAAGGCAGCTACTCTGAGATTTCTCTGATTTGACATCGGCCTCTGTGGTACCTTCATATCACTCATGGTCCCCTCCCATCTTCTGATTTGAGAATACCCTACTCTGTGATTCTAAGTTCCCCGAGCTCAGATTTTGGGGCTCCCATCTTCTGAAGCTAGGAGTGTCTACTTTTTGACTAGATGATCCCCTACCTCCTGTCTCTGGGATTTCTCCATCTTCTGACTTGATGGACTTCTGGGCCACCACCCTGCTCCATCTCCCCCCAGGCATCCTCCTCTCCCCCTCCTTTCACTTCTTCTGCAACATTTGCATCTGGAAATCCTCAAATCCCAGCTTCCGCTACTTCCACTACTCATACATTACCTACTCCCTCTTGGGCAGGCCAGAAATTGAGAAAAGAGAAATGCAGGGTTCTTGTCCAACCCTCTTTGACTTGTTCAACCTGGAAATAACTGAATTTTCTTGAAGCCCTTACAACCTCTGGTTTTAAAAAAAGTTAAAGATGAAGCTTTTACAAATGTAAAAAATTCCCAGTTCAAATCGATCCATAACTTACTTCTTTTGCACCGAGTGTGTTAATCTGAACTCATCAATCAGAAAAACAGAAATCGTGCTTCTAAAGACCTGCAGGATTTTAAAGTTGTACCAAGGCCACCAAAACACTTACTAGGTAGGGCCTAGAAAGGAAGAATCCAAAAATAGTAGCGACAACAACTCCCAGAGTCCCTTATTTTGCGATGTGTCTTGCTAATTGGGAAGTTCAACACGAGACTTTCCCTGCCCATACAAGGCTGGTATTTCAGAGCGGGAGGAGCAGATGGAAGGGGTCCTGTGGGAAGGGAGGTGTGGGTGTCCCTGTGTTTAATTAAGAGTTGTATTGTGTGGAAGGGAGGAGGAAAGATGCCGGGCTGCACAACGCTCTGTTCCCTTCATCGCAAAATAACCTGCAAGTGAAAAAAAAGAAAGAAAGAAAGAAAGAAAAAGAAAAAAAAAAGCCCCCTACTAAGACGGAGCAGGCTCTGGAATAGATACCATTAGAACCACAGTGTTTCTGGAATAAAGATATCTAATTTCCTGCCGCAAATCACTTCCCCGATCAGAAAACACAAATAGCTGAACAGAAGGGGGAAAAAATAGAGGAGGAGGACGAGGACGAGGAAGAAAGGCCCCGGAATAAAAATAACTGCGCAAAAGGGCTTACATTCAACGCTCTGACAGGCGACTCCTCCAAACCCGGGGCAGTTCTATCCTCCTCCCAACGCCCCCCACTCTGCTCCCGACTTTCCAGCCCACCCGGGATCCCTTTTGAGGACACCCAGCATCTCTGAGGGAAGGGAGACGGCTCCCAGGCTGAGGTTGGGACAGCGACAGTGGCGGAGAACTGGGGCACTCACGGCCTAGGGGCCTCGTGGGGCCGCTGAGGCCGGGCCTGTCCCGCACCGACGGCGTCACCTCCTCTTCTAACCGGGCACCCCGGGCAGGGCCCTCCTCAGGGCACCGCTTGCCCGAGGCGGCTTCGGTTTCCCTGTCTAGAAGGAGGTGCAGGAGCCCGGGGGCAGGGGAGCTCCAGGCGCCCTGCTGGGGCCGCGCTACTTGGGGGTGTTGCGGCGGCGGCCCCGACGCCCCTTGTCAAATCGCCTCCAGGGTCTCGGGGACCCGGTGAACAAAGCCAAGACCCAACCCTCGGTGGCCCCAACGGCGCGGGTGAATGAGGACGCTGGACTTAGGGGCGCCCGCGAGAGGGCGCGGGCTGGGAGGGCCTGGGAGGAGAGGCGCCGGGCTCCGCGTGGAGCTCGTGACCGAGGGGCCCCCAGGACGCAAAGACTCGATCGCGCCTCGAAAATGACCGTGGTAGCAGGTGCAGGCGGAGAGTGGAGGCAGAAGGAGTGGGAGGAGGAGAGCAAATACATCTACTCAGATGCTAATGCACAGAAAGTGAGCCTTAGCTGTTTTTTTCTTTGGAGATTAAATGAAATCTCAAACGGATTTGTTTTTGAGTAGGAAATTGTAGATTTCTCACAATCGCATGAAATTTTGTGTTGCACGCCTCTAATCAACATCACATTCTTTGCCCCCACTTTAGGCTTTGCAGGTCTTAGTACAGTTCCTGGTAACCAGGAACATCTTTCCCGAACCAGAAAATTGCACTGTGGCTGTGGGAGTGTAGTAGGTACTTTTATTTGGGCAAATGGCACTTGATGTTTCATCCTCATGGGGTGGGCGCTGATTGATCTTTTCCCCTGCCCCCATCCCTTATTTATCCAGGCCTCATTCTTTTCCCTGAATTCTCCCATTACTGCTGTTGGGGCCATTTCATTGTTCATTACTCCTACGGTTTAAGGCTTGCAAGGGACTAAAAAGAAATTAAAAGCAATGTATTTTGCTTAGAGAATCCCAGAAAGGCTGGAAAGAAAGGCGATTGAAACCCACGGTTCAAGTGAAATTTAGACATAGGAGTGATTTTTACATATTTCTTTTCATGGATAATAGAGAGTTGGCGTTATCTGTCACTGTACGTTCTACCTAATAAATAGCTGCAAGACTATAATCTAACAGGTGTAAAATTTCCCTTTTCTGACAAATGAAGAGACCATCAACACTATCTTAAATAGTGCTTTCTCTCTTTTCTTTTCTCTCTTTCTTTCTCTTTTTCTCTTCTTTCTTTCTCTCTCTCTGTTTCTTCTTTCCTTCCTTCCTTCCTTCCTTCCTCATGCAGGCCTGGCTTTTGGGGTATGGTGGTGTGTACCCCACACAGAGAGTTATAAACAAACATAGGCTGATTTAATTTCTGCCACCCCCCCACACACACCCCGCAAAAATATCGAGGAGGGGCTTCTTACTCTCTGCCAACTGCAGAAGGGACTGATCATCAGAGAAAATGCCTGTCCTTTCTTTCCCTCATTTCTCTTGATCTCCTCCAAAAATATGGCCTATTTAGTTATTAGGCATCACAGATTGGGAAAAGAAAAAGAAGCAGAGAGGGCTGTCCCAAGGCTCCATTCCCTAGGAGGTCCCACTTCCATCTGGCGTATGTTGAGTCCTGTTTTCCTCTCAAAGGGAGCCTTGTTTATGGAGGTTTTCTCTGCATTCATTTGTTCCCAGCCATCTCTTCAACAGCTGTCCCCCCACCTTCCCAGGATCCCATTGGTCAGGCTTGGCTCTCACTGCATGGAATGCAAAAATATCTCACCCAGAAATGTCTTGTCAAAGACAGAGAGGGAAACCGGCCCAGGCAATGCTGCCCTTGCATGTCATCATGGACCAATTCTTACCTGTTTCTCCTTACCCTCTTTCTCTCTTCTTCAGCTTCTGGGTTGAAGCATTTTGATGTTATTTATACGAAGGAAATGACATTAGAGTAACCTTTTTATTGCATTACACTAAAAGGAGATTGAACTATAACTTTGAAAATTGTGACATTCCAATGAGAGCTATATTAAATTGCTTAAAAACATTTCGAAGGCATCATCGGTATAGTCTGTAGTGGTAAGTGAAACAAAGGATTTCACAGCATGTCGGGTTTAATACAAACTATGCTCACATTTAATTCTTTAAGCTATTAAATAGAAGAGAGGAGAAAGGGGATGGTGAAATAGTATCAGAGGGGGATGGGAGAGACAGAAGATGTCTAAGAGAAGACAATCCTGAGAATAAAAGGTGGCACAGATTGAGTGCTTACTCTTTGCCAGTACTTAAAATGTGTTTCCTGGCCAGGTGTGGTGGCTCAGGCCTGTAATCCCAGCGCTTTGGGAGGCCGAGGTAGGCGGATCACTTGAGGCCAGGAGTTTGAGACCAGCCTGGTCAACATGGTGAAACCTTGTCTCTACTAAAAATACAAAAAAATGAGCCAGGCATTGTGGCAGGCACCTGTAATCCCAGCTACTCAGGAGGCTGAGGTGGGAGAATTGCTTGAACCCAGGAGGCAGAGGTTGCAGTGAGCCGAGATTGCGCCACTGCACTCCAGCTTGGGTGATACAGCAAGACTCTGTCTCAAAAAAAAAAAAAAAAAGTTTCCTTCATATAAAGAACACCAAAATGCTAGACTGCTGTTCTAAGTGCTTTTCACATGGACCAATGAATCCTCCAGACAACCATGTAGCGATGGTTCTATTAGAATCCCTCTTTTACAGATGAGAAAACCGAGGCACAGAAAGGGTGTCCAATTCAGCCTGGTTTTCCTAGGATTTGCCTCGTTTTCCAACTGAAAGTCCTGTATCCTGGGAAATCCCTCAATCCCAGGCAAACTGCGATGGTTGCTCACCTGAGGCACAGGGAGAAGTAGTTTGCCCAAGGTCGCAGAGGTGGAGCCAGGATGGGAATGAGCTAGGCAGTCTGACTCTGGAATCTACTGCTCTTATCCTCTGTAAATCTCACCCATTTTTACAGAATGAGTAACTTGGGGCATTAGAGAGAGATGAACTGACTTGTCCACAGTCACACAGCTTGCTAGTAGTGGGTGGACGACTACAATTTGGGACTAACGAATCACACCTCCTTTCTACTCTCAGCTACTTTCTGAAAGAGGTTTTGTAGAAAAGAAAGCAGCTTTAAAAAAAATCTTAAAGATAGAAGTAAGGAGCTAAATAAATAAACATATCCAAGAAAAAGACATCTACCATATTGAGAAACATCACGACCTGGCAGTATTAGAATATGTAGCAAAAGGAGGTCACCTATATTGTAAACACAATTTATAATGAAAGACAATTTCAAAATTGCAATAAGTACACAAAGAAAATAATTATATGGCACATGTGGCCATTAGGCAGGGAACATTTTAACTCCCTAAAGCATTTGGTGTATTGTTCTGATTCCATTATTGTTCACTAATGATGGTCATTGTTCCACCTCACGTCATCCTCAAAACTGGCAGCCCCCTGCAGTGGACATTGTTTCCAAACAGCTTCTGTAGGACCTTTCGGACAAACCTGCAAGAACTGATTCTGTTCTGCGCATGGAGTTGGTAAGCAGGTTGTAGCTGGGCGTTGGCCAGGAAAGAAGGCATTCTCACTTGGAACACATCTCGTTGTAGAAATGCAGTTTGACATCAATAAAAATAATCACTATTTGTTGTATTTCTTATAATTATAGGTCATCTCTTGGTGAGGCTCTGCAGTTCGTAAAGTGGCGATTTGGCCTCTGTCATGCTGATGCTGGAGGCAGCCAGGCCCCAGAGCCTCTCCTGGCGGGCATCCTGAATGCCAGAAGCTTAGGCACAACTTCAGGGAAGAAAACATTTTGGAAATGACGAGAAAACTGTGAGGGAGTTGCAACCGTAAACAGCAAACGTGCTAAAGACCAGAGACTTATGCAGAGCTAAAAGAGGGCAGGTGGAGCTCTTCTCAGTTTTTTACATGTGAAGAAAACATTGGGCTGACTCCATTCTGGTTCTGCAGAGCTAAAATGTGCCTTGATGACTGTTGTTTTATTTAAGACAAGCACCCGGGGCTGCGTGAGGATCAGGGCTTGATGAGCCAAAGGATTCTGAGAAAAAAGGTGAACAGCTGTGGTTCTTGTCAAACACAAACTCTTAATCTTTGCTTAATCATTCCCCCATATTAGACATTTGTGTTATTTTAATTGTTTTGCTATCGCAGATAGCATTGTAATGAAAACCTTTGTGCACCTAACTTATTCTTTTGCATTATTTCCTTTACATAATTTCCTGAGAGTGGGATTACTGATTAAAGAGTATGAACATTTTAGTCTCTTGAAATATTGCCAAAATGTCTCCAACTGGTTGAACCAATTGACACTACCTTTACATGAATGTACCAATTTTGCTACAACCTTGCCAGCATTATGTATTACAGCTTCCCCCTGCCACCCCTGCCTCAAAATATGGTGATTTAAATAACTCTGTACTTGAATCTAGTTCTCCTAACTCTATGCTTGGTATCTTCCCCCTCACTCCAGCATCTCTATCTCTTGCCTGTCTGAATGGCTTGAACTAAGACGACAAGAATATGTGAGAAGAAAGGTAATCCTGGCCGGGCACGGTGGCTGGTACCTGTAAGGTGGGCGGATCACCTGAGGTCAGGAGTTCGAGACCAGCCTGGTTAATATGGTGAAACCCCATCTCTACTAAAAATACAAAAAAATTGCCAGGTGTGGTGGCGGGCGCCTGTGATTCCAGCTACTCGGGAGGCTGAGGCAGGAGAATTACTTGAACTTGGGAGGTGGAGGTTGCAGTGAGCCGAGATTGTGCCACTGCACTCCAGCCTGGGCAACAAGAACAAAACTCTGTCTCAAAAGAAAGAAAGAAAGAGAGAGAGAGAAAGAAAGAAGAAAGAAAGAAAGAAAGAAAGAAAAAGAAAGAAAGAAAGAAAGAAAGAAAGAAAGAAAGAAAGAAAGAAAGAAAGAAAGAAGGAAAGAAAGGTAATCCTAAAGCAGTGCACATCTGCCATGCTCGGCAAGGTTTGGAAGACATCTGTAACAGAATGTGCAGTATGTGAGGCCCTGGGCTCTGGAATCAATGAGACAGGGCTTGGAGCCAATTCTTTCTAGTTCTGGCTCTGTAGCCATGGGCAATCAAATTAACCTTCAGTTTCTTCACCTGAAAATTGAAGATGATAAAAGTACCTGCAGCACTGTGCTACACTATAGATGCTAAATAAAAGTTAGCTTATATTGTGTGACACATGAATACTGAAATGCACATTATTTTACATTTTTTTTTTTTTTTTTTTTTTTTGAGCAGTTTGTCTGTCACCAGGTGTGAGCGTGATGTGACTCAGTCCTGCACCTCTGCTCCTACCTCAGCCTCCTGAGTAGCTGGGACTACAGGTGTGCCCCCACCACACCCAGCTAATTTTTGTATTTTTAGTAGAGACAGGTTTCCACCGTGTTGGCCAGTCTGGTCTTGAATTCCTGAGCTCAAGTGATCCGCCCGGCTTGGCCTCCCAAAGTGCTGGGATTACAGGTGTGAGCCACAGCACCTGGCCTTATTTTACATACGTTTTTGAATACTTGTGTAATTATTTGTATGGAATATTGACTCAGGACTGGAATCGCTCCATTTAAAGGTACGTATGGTTTAAACTATAGATATACAAAATGTCCATTAAAAAGACTATTTGACTGTGTACTTTGACAAACAACATTGATAGCACTGGGTATTTTCTTTTTTTTTTTTTTGAGACGGAGTCTCACTCTGTCGCCCAGGCTGGAGTGCAGTGGCGCAATCTCGGCTCACTGCAAGCTCCGCCTCCCGGGTTCACGCCATTCTCCTGCCTCAGCCTCTCCAAGTAGCTGGGACTACAGGCGCCCGCCACCACGCCCGGCTAATTTTTTTGTGTTTTTAGTAGAGACGGGGTTTCACCGTGGTCTCGATCTCCTGACCTCGTGATCCGCCCGCCTTGGCCTCCCAAAGTGCTGGGATTACAAGCGTGAGCCACTGCGCCCGGCCAGCACTGGGTATTTTCAATCTTGTAAAATGTTGTTAGTTTCATGAAGAATACCCAAGAGCTTATTATTATTATTATTATTATTATTATTATTATTATTATTATTATTTTAGACAGGGGATAACTCTGTCACCCAGGCTGGAGGGCAATGGTGCAATCATGGCTCACTGTAGCCTTGACCTCCTGGGCTCAGGTGATCTTCCCACCTCAGCGTCCGGAGTAGCTGGGACTACAGGCACATGCCACCAGGCCCGGCTAATTCTTTGTATTTTTGTAGAGACGGGGTTTCGCCATGTTGCCCAGGCTGATCTTAAACTCCTGAGCTCAAACGATCTCCCCTCCTCCACCTCCCAAAGTGTTGGGATTACAGGCATGAGCCACTGCACCTGGCAGAGCTCATTATTTTTATGTGCGTTTCTTTCATTATTAGTGAGGTCAAGCATTTTTTCATGTGACAATTGGCCAATTGTATTGCCTCTTCCATGACTCATCTGTTCTCAATTGCTTACTAATGTGCAAATTATTGTACCCACGGGTGGTATGTCTTAAAAGTTTGCTAGAGCTTTATAAAAAGCTGGCATGAGAATCACTGTGAGATTATCATTAGTTTTACTCTGATTTCCTTTAGCTTCTAAGCATAATGGCCAGTGTTAATTTTCATGCGTTTTCATGAGTTTATTTCATGAGCTGAAAGACATTTCTTGGCCTCCCTTTCAGGAGGGAGTGGCCAATTTAACTAAATTCTGGAGAAGGACACGTTTTGTGTGGTGTTTCCAGGAAGTCATCTTAAAAGAGAGGAGTTTTATAGACCAATGTCCCTCTCT
The DNA here is from genome assembly GCF_009828535.3 of Hylobates moloch. Taxonomy (NCBI): domain Eukaryota; kingdom Metazoa; phylum Chordata; class Mammalia; order Primates; family Hylobatidae; genus Hylobates; species Hylobates moloch. Next base: position 21,883,925 of record NW_026652282.1, read on the forward strand.
TAGTCTTCTAGATGGTTTGTCTTGAAGGGATGTGAGACAAAGACTGCTAATTGCATCCAAATATCCATTCTTCTGGTGGTGGGTTAAAGAGACTGCAAATTTTGTGTCACTCCCAGCTGCTGCTGGTACTGGGGCCTGAGGAGGGATACGCCCGAGTGGGGCCGCCTGACCAAGGGAGCGACAGACATGACACCCGCCGACGCCTCAGCCGCTTGGGGTCTGCACGGACCCTCTGCTTCAGTGTGGAATGAACCAAGGAGACTCAAACCCAGCAGCTATTCCGCATGCGGCAGAAGACATTCAAGGAGATGACAGATGGATGTCTCAGCACAACAGATTTGTTTTGGACTGTAAAGACAAACAGCCTGATGTACCATTCGTGGGAGGCTCCACGGTGCAGTTAATGCAGCCATATGAGATATGGCGAGAGCTTTTTTCCCCACTTCATGCACTGAATTTTGGAACTGGGGGAGATACAACAAGACATGTTTTGTGGAGACTAAAGAACGGAGAACTGGGGAATATTAAGCCTAAGGTCATTGTTGTCTGGCTAGGAAGAAACAACCATGAAAATATGGCAGAAGAGGTAGCAGGTGGTATGGCAGCCATCGCACAACTTATCAACACAAGGCAGCCACAGGCCAAAATCATTGTATTTGATCTGTTACCTCAAGGTGGGAAACCCAACCCTTTGAGGCAAAAGAACGCCAAGGTGAACCAACTCGTCAAGATTTCGCTGCTGAAACTTACCAACGTGCAGCTCCTGGATACTGACAGGGGTTTTGTGCACTCCGACCGTGCCATCTCCTGCCACGACATGTTTGATTTTCTGCATTTGACAGGAGGGGGCTCCTCAAAGGTCTGCAAACCCCTGAATGAACTGATCATGCAGTTGTTGGAGGAAACACCTGAGGAGAAACAAACCACCATTGCCTGACTGGCTCCCATCAGTGTCAATAGCATCTCAGCTTCCTCAGATCAGTTATATCACTAGCACTCCAGAATCCTTCTCTTTCTTGAGGCACTTTGCATTGCAGAATGTTCCTGGATGTTCATATCTAGTGTTTGAAGGGGAGGAGGGGTTTAAACTAGTCCTGTACATAGAAAGTTTGTTTGACAGAGGAGAAAAATTAGCCAAGGAAGATTGTTGTTTCAATTCATTTGAAACCAGAAGGGGACTTTTTAGTTCTATGTGTAACATGTTCGTTGAATTATCACTGTTTTCCTAGGAAAACATCAAGCCTAAATACTGAACAACATGAAGATTCTTTTCTTGGCCTTTCTTGGATTACGTTGTATATAATAATTCTCAGAATCATACTTACTTGGCTTTAAAACATGTTTTTTTCCATTTTTTTAAGGTTCATAATTTAGTCTTTGGTTTTTATGTTGCTTAGATTCATATGCATATTGAATATTTTCTTTTCTTTTTTTTTCTTCCTTTTTTTTTTTTTCTTAAGATGGAGTCTTGCCCTGTCGCCAGGCTGGAGTGCAGTGGTGCGATCTCGACTCACCGCAACCTCCGCCTCCCGGGTTCAAGCGATTCTTTGCCTCAGCCTCCCGAGTAGCTGGGACTATGAGCACCCACCACCATGCCTGGTTAATTTTTGTATTTTTAGTAGAGATGGGGTTTCAACATCTTGGTCAGGCTGCTCTCGAACTCCTGACCTCATGATCCGCCCACCTCGGCCTCCCAAAGTGAGCCACCGTGCCTGGCTGAATATTTTCTTAACATGCAGCATCAGGTTGAACATGCTTGTCATTCAAATATGGAAGATGCTATAGTTACAAGTGAATTTATTCCGCTTTCTTAATCTTTCCTGTGCTTAGCAGTGAAAAACAGGTTTTGCCCCAGTAGGGGGACTCTTTGGAGGGTATTATTTTTATGCTGCTGAATATCATGTCTATAATGGACCCGTGCATGCAGCCTTTCCTCCCGTTTCCCCGTCATCCCCTCTTTTTTTTTTTGGTCCTTGTTGACATTACAAGCTTTTAACACATTTTTGACCTAGGAGCCCTGTTGCTGGAAGTATAGTCTCCAGCCAGCTACTCTTACGATAGTACTGCTATAAAACTCATTCTTGTGTGGTATTCTGTGCTATAGAGTCTGTGTATTGCTATTCATATTCAGAGTTCTGGTTTGTTTTGTTTTTCCCTTAAAACCTGTTACAGTTTTTTTTTTTTTTTTTGGCTGGGTGGTGGGGTGGGGGGTGGGGAATCAGAACTCTGTTTCCCATTTCATATCACCTGATATTATTTCAAGTTTTATAATATCTTAAGGTGTATATTCTATTTTGTTTTATTTTATTTATTTATTTCTTTTGAGATGGAGTCTTGCTCTGTCACCCAGGCTGGAGTGCAGTGGCGTGATTTCGGCTCACTGCAACCTCTGCCTCCCGGGTGCAAGCAATTATCTTGCCTCAGCCTCCTGAGTAGCTGGGACTACAGGCGCCTGCCACCAGGCCCAGCTAACTTTTGTATTTTTAGTACAGAGAGGGTTTCACCATGTTGGCCTGGTTGGTCTCAAACTCCTGACCTCAGGTGATCCACCCGCCTCGGCCTCCCAAAGTGCTGGGATTACAGGCATGAGCCACCACGCTTGGACAGAATGACAGTTTTCTATCCAGGTCTTTTTCTGTTTGTCAGAAGGTGGGAGTATGATCCAAACAAATCCATTAGGTTACTCCTGCAGCATGCACTTTTAGCTTCTCTCTTGAACTAGAATCCCATATCCCTGGCCTTCAGCTCCTTTGCTCATGTGTATAAACCTCAGATGTTACTACATTTCATATCTATCAGAGCTATTAAGCAATAGTATTTGAACCACTAGCCATTTAAATAAAATTCTGCCCCATTACTCAGGTGCAGATATTCAGTTCACTTTCACTTTTTGCCAGACTTCTTTGCACTACTTTAAGCAAAAATAGTTAATCTATTTTTCTTTCATTGACATCCCAGTTTGCTTCAGTGACAGAACTTACTGCTTAATCTTTGTACTTTAAAAGAAATCTATAAATTTAATGCACTGTCCAAGTGAAATGTCCTAGTTGTCATTGTGATTAAGGGGCCAACTTTCCAGGCAGCTAGCAGAGATAATATTCTCTTCCTCTCCCAGCACATTTTTATTCCTTCACCCACACATTCCTGCTACACTAGATGGCAGCCAATGATGGAACTATAAAGATGTCTGTGGTCGTATCTCGAACGTGGCAGCTTGAAGATAGACTGCCAAGGGTGATGTAGGTCAGGTTGTCTTCCAGTGCGTGTGTTCTAGATTGCCATAGACCATGCTCTGGCTACCACCCTGGGTCTACTTGGACTGTCAAGGGCATCCTGCCTAAACCAGGATCTTTTGTCTGAAACCTTAGCCCAACAAAATAAATCTTGAGTAGCTCATGCCTGGCTCTTAGGAATTTTGTTTCTTTCTTTCTTTTTTTTTTTTTTAAAAAAAAAAAAAAAAAAAAGGTGGCCAGGCATTGTGGCTGACGCCTGTAATCCCAACACTTTGGGTGGCCGAGGCAGGCAGATCACAAGGTCAGGAGTTTGAGGCCAGCCTGGCCAACATGGTAAAACCCCATCACTACTAAAAATACAAAAATTAACTGGGCGTGGTGGTGGGCACCTGTAATCCCAGCTACTTGGGAGGCTGAGGCAGGAGAATCTCTTGAACCCAGGAGGCAGAGGTTGTAGCGAGCTGAGATAGCGCCACTGCAACTCAAGCCTGGGTGACAGAGCGACTCCATCTCAGGGGGCGGGCGGAGGGGGGATGTCCAACTTACTTTCTTTTTCTTTTTATTTTTTTTAACCTAATCGCTGTTTACAGTTGTATGCTAAAGCCCAAAATATTGTCTGTGCTGTGGTGTATGAGCATTGCCAATTTTATATTTATTGCAGTGAAGAAAAAACTAAAAACTAAAAATATATGAAAATGAGGAGCTCCTAAATCTGTGTGGGTGCATATGGCAGAAGTGAGTTGGGGGCCTCTTGAAAGGAGGCTTTTTGGAGAGGGGTCCCCCAGGCTTCTCCTTGGTGTTCCTGCTTGGGGATCACTGCTGCTAGCTGACTGGGCCTCCCCAGTGGAAGTTTGTGATTTTGCTTTGACAAAGTTTCATTGACTAGCAAAACTCATTCTGTTTTAGTGTATATTTCAATAGAAATGTAAGCATTTTGCTCAAGAAAAAATTCTGTGTCACTCCCCTCATAGAGAAGTGAAGTTTATTTCTCCTACCCGTTGAATTTGGACTGGCCCTGTGACTGCTTTGACCGGTAGAGGGTGGTGAAGTGACACTTTGTCTAAGCTTTGAGAAGGCCTGGGAGATTCTGCTTTGTGGTTTTGGACGGTCAGTGGGAAAGAGGTCACATGGAGAGAATATGTGGAGAGGAGAGACCATGAGATCATAACAAGGAAGAGACAGGTCCAAGCATATCCGTTGACTGCCAACTGCGTGAGACCCCAAGTGAGGCCAGCGTAAGAACCGCCCAGCTGAGCCCACTCAATCCACAGATTTATGAAAGATAATAATATGGTTATTGCTGTATTATTTATTTTTGGTTGCTATCATTTTAAGCCCCTAAGTTTTAGGGTGGTTTACTAGGCAGCAATAGATGACCAAAACACTCCCTATAACCTTTAGTACCCAAACCCTGATTTTTACCTGGGCATGTGCAGCTGAAAGACCACATTTTTTTGGCCTCCCTTTTGGGAAAGAGTGGCCAATTTAACTAATTCTGGAGAAGGACACGTTTTTTCGTGGTGTTTCCAGGCAGTCATCTTAAAAGAGAGGAGGCAGGCCTTTTTCTGCATTCCTCAAATTTGCTGCCTAGAATAGATGTGATGACTGGAGCCAGGAACCATGAAGACAAGAACCACATCCTAGGAATGGCAGAGTGGCTGTCTGGAAGGTACCTGGATCTCTGACAATCTTAGAGAGCTGTCATACTCCAGCCCTGAACCTACTATTTCCATACATATTTTATATGAAAGGGAAATATATCTCTTTTCTGATTGAAGCCATTGTCTTTTTGTTTTATTTTCTATTCTTTGCAGCTGAACCTAATCCTCAGAGACATAGGACAAGACCAAATTCCATTATGAAGCATGTTGCCTTGCCTTTGCAACAGGGGCTTATGTACAATAATTCATTTGTCTGCTTTATGGGAACCCTGCATCTGGATACAATGGTGAACAAAATCAGACATAGCCCCTAAGACATGATTAGCTTATAGTTAGTCAAATCATCACAGAGCAAATGGAAAACTGTAGCTGTCACCAGCCTTTGACAGACAAGCTCATGGTGTCAGCATGGCACATAATACAGCCTTTGCTGAATCAAGGAAGACAGGGTCAGGAAGTGATATTTGAGCTGATGTCTGAAAAGTAGGCTGGAGTTAACTTCATGATGAGGATAGGGAAGAGCGTTTCAGGTGGAGGTGACAACACAGCGGTTCTGCAGTAGGAGAGAGCGTGGCAAATACAATGGACAGAAAGATGATGTAGCTAGAGTTGGGAGAATGAGGTGAGTTTGGTATGCATGAGGCCAGAGAAGGTTGCAGATGGGAGAATGAGTAGGTTGTTTTTGTGAGTCTGGTCAATGTTTTAAAAGCATTGAAAAACCACTGAGGGTTCTAAGCTGTCGAATGACAGTGGTCTAAAGGGGAGAAGATAGTAGTGCAGGAGATGGAGAGAAGTCAAAAGATTCAAGAGCTATTTCTCACTCATACTTTTGTGTTTGGGTTCCTGGTTTTGGTTTTTATTTGTTATTGAGAGGCTGAACTGAACTAACTTAATTTTTGGTGAAACCAGGCATATTTGTTAAATTGGACTGTATGCAAGTCAGTGACAACAGTGGTTTAAACAAGTTGAAAGCCTATTTCACTTTCATATAGATGTTAGAACTGATATGGTGGCTCTATTCCAAGAAATCATAGAGATCCCAGGATCCTTCTGTCTTTTTGCTTTTTTGTCCCTAGGGTGTTGACTTCATCTGCATGACCCAACTTAGTGCATGCCAACATTCCATCCCTGGAACAGGGGAGAGGAAAGGAGAGGTCACCTCCCTTCTCTTTTTGGGTATGGTTTAGCAGTTGCACACATTGCTCTTTATCACATCTCAATGAGCAGAACTTAGATACATTGTCACATCTAGATGCAAAAAAGGTTTAGAACTGTAGTATTTATTCTGTACAGCCTTGTGCCTGGCTAGAACTTTAGATAGCGACTACTATAGATAATCAGATGGAAATATACGCCTGTGGGCCAAATCCAACCATGCCCACTTATTTGCATGGTCTATGGCTGCTTTTGCACTACAAGGGCCCTTGGTTCTCCAGCATGCGGACAGTGTAGGGGCCAAAAGGATCCCTGGTACCCTAGTGTGTGGGCTGGTTGGTGGCTGGACAGTTTCCCCAGGTCACCAACACAAGGGACTGACTGTGGGACTGATGGTGGCTGAAAGGATCCTGGAGAAACAGTATGAGGGATAATGACTGTTGATAGAGCTGTAGATTCTACAGCAAGTGGGCAGGCTACTGCCCTGAGTAACCTCACTCCTCCATGACCCCAGTATGTTTCAGGCTGGTGACAGAAAGGGACCTCTGAGCACAGCTCCTTGGCAGGTTGGGGGCTGGTAGGACCATTGGAACCTTGGCTTGCAAGCTGGCTACTGTCTGGAAGGTCCCCTCCCTGCCACCAGAGCACCAGTGCAAGAGACTGACAGTGGCTTTTCATTCCACAGAATGAAGGCAGGCTGATGGATGGAAGGATCTTCAGTTCTTCAGCACATGTGTAGGTAGGGGGCCTGAAGGACAAAGGGAACTGTGGCCTGTGGGTGGGCTAGGGACTGGAAGGACCCCATGGCACTAGGGCAAAGCCAGTTGGTGGCTAGAAAGGGCTCCCGGGCACCAGAACACTGGAAGGATGGTGGCTGAAAGGGCTCTAGACTCAACTGCTTGTGGGCAAGTTGATGACTAATGGCCTCCTGTTCCCTGGCCTGCAGGCAGGCTGGGAGATAAAATGATTCGTAGAACCTTAGTGAGTGGGCAAGTTGGTGACAAGGACCACTGGGACACGGTCCCAAGGAAAGGATGGCGAAGAAGAGCCTAAAGGGGCTCTTGCTTCCACAACACTCAGGCCACAAGAGGCCAGAAGGGCCTTCAGTTTCCCAGGTGAACGCAGGCTGGAGCCTAGAAGGACTGACTGCTACATGGCACCTGGGCAGGCTGGTGGCTGAAAGGGCTCCAAGGACACTAGTTCATGTGCAGGCTGGTGACCCTAAGGGTCTCCAGTACAGTTCCCTAGCTCACAAGCAGCTGGGTGACCTGAAGTGCCTTCTTTACACTGGTACTCTAGAAGGACACTGGCCGAATTGGCCCTGGCTTACTACTGCACATGAGCATGCTGAGAGATTGAAGGACTGACAGAACCCTGTTGCGTGGACAGGCAGGTGGCTGGAAGGAGCCCGGGGGCATCATCGTGCAAGATGGTGGCTGAAAATGTCCTCACTTTCCCAGCAGGCAAGCAGCCTATGGCCAGAAGGCAACTCTGCTTTTCAGCATGCAAGAGCTGTAAGAAGACAAAAAGGGTCTCATCAATACAGTATGTGGGCAAGAGAACTTCTGGATGGTCCTCAGTTCCCCAACATGCATGGAAGCTGGAGGGCCAAAATAACCTGCAGAACTCTCGCTGAGAGTCAGGTTAGAGACCGGAAGTCCCTCCAGGATATCAGGGTGTGGGAAACAGTTGCCAAAAGACATCTGTCTTACACAGCGCCTAGAGACCTGGGGGCGGGTCTTAGAGTTCCTCGGTCCACCACAGGTTGGGGCCCTGAAGGATCCACTGGTGTGTGGATTTCAGGATGGCTGGTGCTCAGAAGGGCCTCCAATCCAGTTATCCAGCTGCTGATTGGCTGGTAGTCGGAAGGGTCCTTGATACACCCGCATGAAAAATGGAAAGAAAGATGGCGGCTGAGAGGGCTCTCACTTCCCCAGTATACCTACAGCCCAAGACCAGAAAAGTCCTCAGATCTGTGGTGAGTGAGGCCCATATGGTGGCCCAAAGAGCTCTCATTTCCACAGTAAGCGGCTCACTGATGGCCATTTTACCCTCTGTTTCTCAGCAAGTAAAGCAAGGCAGGGAGGGGGGTAGTGTGGTGTTGAAATGACCCACGGAACCTTAGCAAGTGGCCAGATTTCTGACAGAAAGACCCCTTGGGGGCACCAGCGCGTAGGGCAGGATGGTAGCTGAAAGAGCTCCTGCTTCCTCAAAACGCGGTTGGTGTGAAGATACAAAGGGCCCTTGGCTCTATAGCATGTGAATCCGGGATGGTGGCGGAAGTGGCTATCAGTTACATAGTTATCGGCTGTAGAATTGCTGGAATGGCCTCCATTCCCCACCATGCCGGAAGCTGGGGGCCGAAATGAGCCACGGAACCCTAGTGAACAGCCCGGTTGCTGACCGGCAGGGCCTCTGGAACACCAGTGTGAGAAAGATGGTTGCCAAATGGGCTTTTGTTTTCACAGCACTCGGGAGGCCTGAGACTGTAAGGGCTTTTAGTTCCCCTGTCCGCTGCAGCCTGGGGACCTTAAGGATCCATGGATGTGTGGATTTTGGGCTGCCTGGTGACTGGAACAGCCTCCAATTCAGTTTTCCAGTTGGAAAGCAGTGAGTAGCCGGAAGGGCTCTCAGTGCACCAGTATGGAGAGAAGGACGGTGGCTGAGTGGGATCTCACTTCTGCAGTACATGGGCAAGTTGTAGCAGGAAGGACCCTTGGTTCCGTACCCCTGGGGAGCCCATTTGGTGGCCAAAAGGCACTTTCATTTCCAAAGCACACTGGCCGGCTGAAGACTGGTTGGCGCTTGGTTCCCCAGTCCCAGGCAGGTCGGGGGCTAAAATGACCCAGGGAACTCTAGTGGGTGGGCATTTTTCTGACCGGAACCCCCTTCCCCGCCCCACCAGTGTGAACCAGAGAGGGAGAAGTATGGTGGCCCAAAGGAGTCTCCTGCCCACGGTAAAGCTGAGATCTGAAGCCAGCCGAGCCCTCAGCTCTCCACCACGCGAGGCCCATATGGTAGTCAAAAAGGCTCTCATTTCCACAGGGCGTGTCCCAGTGATGGTTGGTGCTCTCTTTCTCAGCATGCATGTAGGCCAGGGGTCGAAATCACCAAGGGAACGTTAAACGGCGGCCAGGTTTCTGATGGGGAAGTCCCTTGGGACACCAGCACTTAGAAGAAGGGTGACTGAGAAACCTCTCACTTCCACAGCACACAGGCAGGAAGGGCCACAAGGGCCCTTGCCTCTCCACCGTGCAAAGGCTGTAAGGTCCAAAGTGCTCTTATTTCCACAGCAAGTTGAAGACCGATGGCTGGTTGACTTTTTTTTGTTTTGTTTTGTGACAGAATCTTGCTCCGTTACCCAGGCTGGAATGCAATGGCACTTTCAGCTCACTGCAACCTCCGCCTTCCGGGTTCAAGGATTCTCCTGCCTCAGCCTCCTGAGTAGCTGGGATTACAAGCGTGAGCCACCGTGGGGGTACATGCCACCACCCCCGGCTAATTTTTGTATTTTTAGTAGAGACGGGGTTTCACCATGTTGGTCAGGCTGGTCTCGAACTTCTGACTTCGTGATCCACCCACCTCGGCCTCCCAAAGTGCTGGGATTACAGGCGTGAGCCACCATACCCGGCTGGCTGGTTGACTCTTTGTTCCCCAGCACCCATGGAAGCTGGGGGCCAAAATGACCAGGCAGAACCCTAGTGAGTGGGTTCATGGGACCTTCCATGAACCAGTGCAGGTGAAGCATAGTGGCCCAATGGGTTCTCATGTCCACAGTGCACCTGTGGCCTGGGTCCAGAAGAGCCCTTGGCTTCCCACAGCATGAGGCCTGTAAGGTGGCCAGAAGGGTTCTCATTCCCATGGCATTTGGGCAGGCCGATGTCTGGTTGGTCCTCTGTTCTTTGGCATGTAGCAGTCTGGGGTCCTGTATTACTTAGTTTGGATTACTATAAAGAAATACCAGAGACTGGATAATTTAGAAAGAAAAGTGATTTAACTGACTGACGGTTCTGCAGGCGGTACAGGAAGTGTGGTGCTGGCATCCGCTTCTGTAGGCCTCAGGAAGCCTACAATCATGGTGGAAAGTGAATGGGGAGCAGGCAAGAGCTGGAGCAAGAGAGTGGAGAGGTGCCACATACTTTGAAACAACCAGATCTACCATGAACTCACTCATCACCAAGGGGATGGTGCTAAGCCATTCATGAGGAATCAGCCCTCATGATCCAAACACCTCCCACCAGGCCCCACCTCCAAAACTGGGGGTTACATTTCAACATGAGATTTGGAGGGGACAAACATCCAAACTGTATCAGGGCTGAAATAACCTGGGGACCTCTAGTGGGCAGATAGGCTGGTGACCAGGTTCTTCAGGGTGCTGGTAATTTGTCTTATTAATTCATAGGCTTTCAGAAGAAGAGAAGCCAAATCTGGACTTCAGCAGATGGGGAGAACAGCACATACCCCAGAGATCATGGTCTTTTATCTGGATGCAGTGACCAGGTAACACTTAGTTTTTTCTTTCTTTGGGGAGGTGGTTTGTGTCTAGGTTGAAGTGTGTAATGCATATTTGATGACCAGAAGAGAGGAATATGGCAAGATTGCAAATGTTTATCAATGTCCTTGTTCTCTTTTTTCCTGGGCCCTAGCTTCCCTTGCAGTTGAGTGTGGCCATGTGACTAAGTTCTGGCCAACAGAATTTGAGTGGATGTGATGTGAGCCATATCCAGGCCTGGCTTATGATAAACATACCAGATGCCATCCTCTCTCTGTGTCTCCATCCATAGTTAGGTGGAGAGGATTTCATGGACCTAGAGAAGGGCAGACCCACAAGATGGAAGGAACCTAGGCCCTTGAATGACTGTATGGAGTTGAACATATACTCCCCTTCTCCAACCTTACTGGACAAGTGACATAAATGAGCAATAGACTTTAATTTAGCTGAGATATGGAAAATTCAGGAGTAATCTCCTATAGCAGCTAGTATTGTTGATCTTTATTATTATTATTATTATTATTATTCTTTTTTGAGACGGAGTTTCACTCTTGTTGCCCAGGCTGGAGTGCAATGGCGCTGTCTCTGCTCACTGCAACCTCCGCCTCCTGGGTTCAAGCAATTCTCCTGCCTCAGCCTCCCGAGTAGCTGGGATTATAGGCACCAGCCACCACGCCTGGCTAATTTTTGTATTTTTAGTAGAGACAGGGTTGTCACCATGTTGGCCAGGCTGGTCTTGAACTCCTGACCTCAGGTGACCTGCCTGCCTCGGCCTCCCAAAGTGCTGGGGTTACAGGCGTGAGACACAGCGCCCGGCCTTATTGTTGATCTTAACTAAACAACTTGGTGTCTTGAACCAGCTGATTATCTGAAACCCATTTTAAGTCTTTTGTTTTTTTTTTTTTTTTTTTTGGAGACAGAGTTTCGCTCTTGTTGCCCAGGCTGGAGTGCGGTGGCGTGATTTCGGCTCACCGCAAACTCCGCCTCCTGGGTTCAAGCGATTTTCCTGCCTCAGTCCCTCGAGTAGCTGGGATTACAGGCATGCACCACCACACCTGGCTAGTTTTGTATTCTTAGTAGAGACAGGGTTTCTCCATGTTGGTCAGGCTGGTCTTGAACTCCTGACCACAGGTGATCCACCCACCTCGGCCTCCCAAAGTGCTGGGATTACAGGCATGAGCCACCGTGCCCAGTCCATTTTAAGTCTTTAAGGTCCTGGTGGTTGGACGTGAAGTTTGGATGGTCAATATCACACTGCTGATCCTTGGCCACTGGCTTTTGTTGGTGACTTCAGTTTTGGTGAGTCTCTCCTTTGAGCTGTACCTTTTGTGCACTCAACCCAAGATAAGATCTTGGACCTAGGCCGGCAATGGTCTCAGCAGAGAGCATGTCCAATAGGTATTTTAAAAGCCTCGAGGGTTTGTCAAAAGGAGTTTCCTTATTCTTGTTAAAGTCTCTCCCCCCAGCCAGGCACGGTGGCTCACGCTTGTAGTCCCAGCACTTTGGGAGACCAAGGCGGGTGGATCACCTGAGGTCGGGAGTTCGAGATCAGCCTGGCTAACATGGTGAAACTCCGTCCCTACAAAATATACAAAATTAGCTGGGCGTGGTGGCACATGCCTGTAATCCCAGCTACTCGGGAGGCTGAGGCAGGAGACTTGCTTGAACCGAGGAGGCAGGGGTTGCAGTGAGCCAGGATTGCACCACTGCACTCCAGCCTGGGTGACAGAGTGAGACTCCATCTCCAAAAAAAAAAAGGCTCTCCCCCACCTGCCTCATTTCTTCATGCACCGTGGATCAAAGTACATAGGACAAAATTGGTCTTATAAGACAAAATACCCAAAAGTGATTTAAAAATGTAAAAATATCAACATGAAATAGCAACATGAAGTATCAATATGAAATAACAATACAGTATATTAATATGAAGTTGATGTATTGTGGAGACATGAAACAGATGACTACACAAATATTTAATTGGCACTACTTGTGATATGTATTATGAAGGAAAAGTACTTTGTGCTATGAAAATAAACAGCAGGGGGATCTGACTTGAGGAAGTGAAAGGTCTGAGGGATGAGTAGGCGTTATCTACAATGTTATTAAAATCACTAGTTCTTAAATTTGAGTGTGCAACAGAATTATCTGGAGCACTCGTAAAACACAGATGGCTGGGCCCCACCCAAGAGTTTCTAATTCAGTAGGTCTGGGGTGATATTGATGCTGTTGTTCAAGGACCATACTTTGAGAACCAACTGACCCGTACTATATCTCCCAACAAACACGCTTGAGCACAATGCTGAAGGTGGGTTATAGGCCAGCTGAAAAATTGCTCTACCTCACCTCTCAGGTGCAGCCAAGGGGCTGGGGCAGAACTCAAAAGTGGTAATCTCTAGCTGTGGGTGGTCTCATGTATTCTCCCAGCATGTGATACCAATATCATACTTATCTACTATAATAGCAAAAGTTTGAGAAGAGCTGAGCTGGTCAAATGGGGAGAGGCAGGTGATAACTGTTAGATAAAGAGAGGAGTTTGTCTGAGGGCCTTGCAGCAGGAAAGAGTACTGCATCTTCCCAGAACTGAGAGAAAACCAGTGAAGCTGTAGAGGAGAAAGTCCAGGGAAGACGATGGAAGAATAATTTAGAGGGTCGGCTCATCTAGGGCTTGGAGGACCTCCTTAAGGACTCACATAAAGGAGAAGCCATTGAAGGTTTTTTTTGTTTTGTTTTGTTTTTGTTTTTTTTTTTGAGACGGAGTCTGGCTCTGTCATCCAGGCTGGAGTGTAGTGGTGCAATCTCGGCTCACTGCAAGCTTCACCTACTGGCTCAAGTGATTCTCCTGCCTCAGCTTCCCGAGTAGCTGGGACTACAGGCATGTGCCACCACGCCTGGCTAATTTTTGTATTTTTAGTAGAGACGGGGTTTCACCATATTGGCCAGGCTGGTCTCAAACTCCTGATCTCGTGATCCGCCTGCCTTGACCTCCCAAAGTGCTGGGATTACAGGTGTAAGCCACCATGCATGGCCACCATTGAAGAATTTTAAGCAAGGGAATGGATTGGAAAGGTGCAAGTATGCATGTGGGGATAGCAATTAGGAAGCTACTGCCTAGTCTAGGATGGAAATGATGATGAGATGGTCTAAGGTGGATAAAGTGAAGATGGAAGCATTGGAAAGATGTTTCGGAGGCCAATCAATAGAACTTGGTGATTGTTGGATATAGAGGTTGAAGGATAAGGAGGTATCTGATATAATTCTCAAATGTCTAGCTTGAAATGTTTTGTTTTCTGAGATAAGCCACACTGATGGTCACATTTGGGAGAAAGAGCAGTTTTGGAGATGTTGAATATGGAATGCTTTTGTTTTTAATCATCTAATTGGAGTTGTTGGTTAGGCAGCAGAATATGTGGCCTTGGACCTCAGAGGACATTTAGGATTATGGGTAACCTCAGAGGACCTGTGGTTTGTGGTGGTTTGGACCTTAGAGGACATGTGGGTGTGTGGGGCTGGACTTTAGAAAATGTCCAAATGGACGTTGTTAGTGTGCAAAGAGATGGTCCCTGAGTCCATGCTAGGTATGTGGAACAGAGATTGCAAACTCCAGTGCCTAGAGCGGCCAGGCAGGTAACATGTGAGAATGCAGGCCAGATGCATACTTTGGGTCAATGGTTGGGACTGTCTACTCCAGCTGTATTGGAATTGCATGGATTTTCAACTGAATTGCATGGATTTTCAACTGAAGATGGAATTGCATGGATTTTCAACTGAAGCCAGGAATCTGGATTTTAACATGAAATGTCTTGGGTTTAGATATTGGTTCAATTTGAAAAATTAATTTGGGCCATGGCTGGGTGTGGTGGCTCATGCCTGTAATCCCAGCACTTTGGGAGGTAGAGGCGGGCATATCATTTGAGGTCAGGAGTTGTAGACCAGCCTGGCCAACATGGTGAAACCCCATCTCTACTAAAAATACAAAAATTAGCCAGGCATGGTGGCGCCTGCCTGTAGTCCCAGCTATTCAGGAGGCTGAGGCATGAGAATCACTTGAACCCGGGAGGCGGAAGTTGCAGTGAGCTGAGATTACGCCACTGGACTCCAGCCTGGGCGACAGAGCAAGACTCTGTAGCAAAAAAAAAAAATTAAAATAAAATAAATTTAAAAAAAATTGATGTGGGCCAAATAAAACACATATGTATTAAAGGGGGGCTGTCAGTTGATCGCCTTTGCAAGGAAGAGTGTGTAGGACAAAATTGTGAGGAATCCACTTGAATGAACAAATTTGAAGCTCTGGTATAGGGCCGGATGCAGTGGTTCATGCCTGTAATTCCAGCACTTTGGGAGGCTGAGGCAGGGTGGCTCTCTTGAGCCCAGGAATTGGAGACCAGCCTGGGCAAAATGGTGAAACTCTGTCTATACTTAAAATTCAAAAAATTAGCTGGGTGTGGTGGTGCACCCCTGTAGTCTCAGCTACTTGAGAGGCTGAGGCGGGAGGATCACCTGAGCCTGGGAGGCCGAGGCTGCAGTGAGCTGTGATCAAACCAATGCACTCCAGCCTGGGTGACAGAAGTGAGACTCTGTCTCAAAAAAAAAAAAAGAATAGTCTAGTACAAAAGGATGTGGGGTGGCCAGGCAGGTAGAATCAGGAGAGCGTGGTGTCCTGAAAACCAAGGCAAGAGGACATTCAGTCTTCCTTGCTCTCTGGTGTCCCAGGTCCCAGTGATTCTAGGTTGGTTGTAAAGAAAGTACTAGGTGGGTATCATTTTAGGAAATGCCCCTGGTGGAAAATGTTTCTGTTTTGATGCATTTCTCTTTAATATAGAAGACAGAGCTTCAAGGCTTAAAATACTTGCCTGAATCACATGTGAAGTCTTATAAACACTGTCTTGAGGGTGTGGTGGCTCATGCCTGTAATCCTAGCACTTTGGGAGGCTGAGGCAGATGGATCACCTGAGGTCAGGAGTTTGAGACTAGCCTGACCAGACCAACATGGTGAAACTCCGTCTCTACTAAAAATACACAAATTAGCCGGGCGTGGTGGCGGGCACCTGTAATCCCAGCTACTTGGGAGGCTGAGGCAGGAGAATCGCTTGAACCCAGGGGGTGGAGATTGCAATGAGCTGAGATTGCACCACTGCACTCCAGCCTGGGTGACAGAGTGAGACTCTGTCTAAAAAAACAAAACAAAACAGAAAAAACCCCACTGTCATGAGTCCCTTTCCTTCCGCTGTCCAAACCCCACCGACTTTATAATTTAAAAAGTCTTAAATCAGGTTGTGGTTTGATTTGATCCAGAAAGATGAGAAATTCAACTCTTGTGAAAGGGTTATTGTCAGGCCACAAAAAGCTGTAGGATTTGTTTCAAAAGCATCCTTCTGCTAGGGAAGTAAGCTTGAGTTAAAACTTAAAGTAATAAGGTGAATGATGTCTCAAAAATAGTCAGCGAGATCTCAGTTCTATTCCATAGGCCCCTTTTAAACTATTTGTATTTTATTTTATTATTAATTGACACATAAAATTGTACATATTTATGGGGGTACTATTATATAGGCTTCTATTATGGCATAATAGAAAGAGTACTTCTAGAGTAGGAAATAAAGAAGGCTTACTGTATGGTCAGGTAAATTGATGATCTTCGTCTTAGCTGTCAATGAGGATGCTAACATCTCTACTTACACTATTTGGGCCTGTTATATGGATAAAAAATGTAAATACCCAAAAGTGATTTAAAAATGTTAAAATGTCAACATGAAATATCAATATAAAGTATCAATGTGAAAAGTCAATATGAAATATCAATATAGTTTATCAGTATGAAGTTGAACTAATGTTCTAGAACTTGAGAAGGACCTTCAACATAGACATCTGTAAATGATGTTATCTGATACTCGCTTACATATGCTAATGATGAGAAACAGCTTCAATGGACTATATAATTTATTGTCCAAACCAGAACACTTTGGAGTGTGAAAAGGAGTGGAGTGTGTTTAATAGTTACTCCAAGACAACAGGCAAAACCCAGGACTGTCTTGGGTAAAATGGGAGACATGATCACCCAGGCGTAGGTGAAATGTCAGTGGATATATACTTGCCTTGTCCGATGATATGGTGACATAAGATCTGTGATGCAAAATGATTTTTTTCCTAAAAACTCATTCTCTTGGATATGCTATAACATCTCAGTTTCACAGACAGGAATCCTGGGCTAAGTGAGAGAGAGGAAAGTGATAAGCACAAAACTTACCATTGCCAGTTCCCTTTCTTGCTTCCAAAGGGCATTTAGGAATTCACCAGAAGGATTTATTGCTTTAGCATTCTTAACCTTAATGAAGTAGTTTGAGTTTTCACTCTCAGAGAAGACTGCGGTGGGTGAAAAGAAGATTGGACAAGTCTTCACTGAAAGATATTAACTAGTGGAATTAGTAAGCAAAAGAGGGTAGGTTCAGTCGTGTCATATCCCAGGCAAACTAATGTACAATGCATTTATATTCTCGTGCAAGTAGACGAGATTCAATAGTATGCACAGAATTTGAATGTTTCAAATGATTCATTTGGAGCCTGGGTACAGTTCTAGCTAGGCCCTTTAGGCTGGAATGATTTGGGGACTTGTAGGTGAGATTAACAGAACAGTAATTTACATACGTTTTCATTTTGTGTTTCTTCTAAGGCTTGAGGTAGGTTTCATACCTTTGCTAGAAGTCTTGCTGGAATGTGACTGAATCACGGTGGCAGCTGATGTACTATTAGAAGACAGAGCTATAGATGGACATTTCTCAGTAATCAGGTAAGTAGGCAAGCTGGCCTTTGTTCTCTGCATAATCTGAAGTGCTCTCTGATCTGCAGCATAGCACGTGAAAAGCAGCACATCTGAATCGACAAAGAGATCTTTATTTCTATTCCACAATGCACAGAGAAAAGGTAGAAAGAGAATTGGAGTGTGAATTAATTTATTCAGGAGCGTGAGCTATCAGTTTGAGCAAAGGAAATGCTAATAGAGGTTATGTTCCTGCTTCAAGACTGTGTTTCCTGTCTCATGTTGTTGTATTATGTTTGTGTGCTGGGTCCAGAGGCATAGCCTCCCAGTCAGTGGGCCACAGTGGAACAGCAAAAGGAACAGCTGCCTGGGTGAGAGGATTAATCCATGCCCATTCCAGCTCTGCCCCTGGCCGAAAGGAATATGCCCTTAACCAGGCTGGGCCATACTTTCCCCTTTTTGCAAATCCACTTATAAAGAGAGATAATTGAGGACATAATAAAATGATCAACACGCCAAACCTTTGAGTTTGTAGAAAGTCGCCATCTAAATTTTTGTCTTTGGATGAACTGAATTTGTATAGTGTTTGTTTATTTTCTGGACCAAAATTTGGTGTTCCTGTATATGTAGGTGACCCTGCTGAAGTCAATGGCAACATGTTGGACACATTCAGATATTGACTTTGGGATTGGCAAAATAGTAGAGTCACTATCACCGTCTCATGTCAATGTAGTCATTGCACGGTAAAAACAATGAATTCTTGTTTTATTGTGGTATTTTGAAATTCTAACTACCCTAATTTGGGGTCATGATAATATCTCTATTCAGAGCAGTAGCATTTGTTGTTATTTGATGTGTCTTGTGTGGTGATTCTTACACTGAGTACTGGAGACGTATTTACTGCTACTTGTCCAATTTGAAATTGATTTAAAGGCTCTAAGTTCATACTGGGAAAAACAAAATTCTTTGGAACTCCACTGCTCACTTTAAAGAACATAACTTTCAATTAGCCTTCCAGTCTTAGGTTGGTTTAAAGATGTTTCACGTCAGATGTCTGTGGCCATTTAGAGCAGCTCCCAGGTGAGGAATTTACAGTGGGGAAATCACACCCGGGGGTGAGGAATGGACAAGGGCATCTCTGAGCCAGCATTCCTCGTATATTGTCCAGGCATTTGAGAAATGGGCATTGAATGGTCGTTTGAATCATGTATTTTCTAGGCTCTGGAAAATGCAAGAAGGAAAGTTGGAGAATCCTGCTCAATACAGGATTATCAGCTAAAATGCATCTCCTTCCTAACCCAGCCCTTGGTAGTTCTTTGGAGCTCTGAGCAGAGAGCAGCAGTTCATGGGTAACATGGGAAGGTTTAAAGATCCTTCAGCAAAGATGTTGTGGAATGGTCAGTTAACCGTGGTGGTGTTCAGTTCAGTTCCTGGGGTTTCCATTTCCTCCTGCCTTCTTTGGAAATCATTTCCTGGTGTTCTAATTCTGTATCTTGCCAAGTAACAAAAATGTGGAGGAAAACTCCGGAAGTAACTTGTGGTTAAGTTTCAAGTTTTTTGGCTTTTATCCAAACACTCGTGAGCTTCATTTGTGTTCACATATAAGAAAAGCCAACCCGGATCTCCTAATAATGCTTTATTTAGTGCTTAAACTTTAATTGCAGGGTACAAATGATACCATTAGGAACCGATATCAATACTAATGCCACCTATATTATTATTTACTCCACTGAAAACTAAGCTTGTTGAAATATATTTATTAACACTGCACCCCAGCACTACACATTTAAAGCTTAATTCTGTGGCTGTTCATGAATTCTCAGCATACTACAGTGTTGAGGCTTCCTAGCTTGAGATAAGTTCATTATGAAATGGGAGTGATAAAGTGTGTTAGGGCATATTTTTTCCAGGTCACAAATGTAAGCTGGTTTATGCAAAGGATGAAGCACCCTTTGTGTAATTCTAGTCCCTTTAGCTAACAAACAGTTAAATTCAGCATTTATGATGTATAAACTTTGCTCCTTAGCATTAAAATGTACCTTATTCATTCGGTAGATTTCTCTTTCAACCATGGCTATTGTTTGTCACTAACAGCTAGCTTTTGTGAAGTTAATAAATGTGCATAATAAGGACATAAAGGTATGGAGAAGTAATACTGTAATCCTTTTGTTTGGATAATCAGTCTAATGTATGCAAATTAAACCTTATTAGTACTAGGGTTTTGTGTCTGCTTATCAAAATGTGCCATTTTCATGAAAATTGGAAGTCCATTATATAAAGTTATTATTAACAGTCATTTAGGAATTATATACGGTATGCAAATTAAAGTTGATTACAACTAATTAAGGGCTTTCTTTGTTATTTGACCTTGTCTGCTTTTTATGTAAATATGTTTCTTTTGGTCTGGCATATTTTTAGACTCAGAAAAGTATATTAAGACAAGTTACATTATGTAGTTTTTAATATATCTTTGTGTTGCCATTGTCTGTGCCCCTCATTTTCCAGAGGCACATATGATATGTAAAGCCATGTATCTTATTTCACTATTTGGGGATGGTTCTCTAGGTAAGTGGAATTTCCGAAATAGAAAACAATCAAATTTCCAGGCCCCTTCAATGAGTTTAATGGAAAATGAGCACAAATCCAGCATGACATATGAACAGTCTTCATGCCAGAATACTTTTTTCCACTATTTATTGACTTCAGTGAGTCTTGGGTTACAGATTTCCAAATGGAGCTAAGTAATAACTGATCATTACTGGCTTACAGGGTGTCCCGCAAAACCTAATTGTTTGTTATCTATGAAAGCATTCAGCTAAAGATAAGTGACTTTATCACAGAAAATGTAACAGTCTCAGTACCAATGGCCTTTAGGAAGAATTGTGCACTCCCTGTAAAAATGAGGAGTTTCTTAGTGGGCGAGGAGGAAACATTTGAAGTGTGACTTTTAAACACTTATTAAGTTATATCTTACCTTCAGTGCAGTTGCTCTAGTTGTTTTCTGTTAACAAGCTTGATACAGTGGCTGGAGCAAAGCATCCTGGGGCACTTGGTTTAATTGCACGATGGAAGAGATCTGTTAATCAATAGCTTTTCAAATGCCTTGAAGTATACTGGTAGGAAAAAGAATGTGAAGATAAACAGTCCAAGAAAAGAGGCCAGAATATTGCAAGAGTGGAGAAAAACAAATAGTTATCTAGGTATTTAAAAGGGGCAAGCAAGAAAGTAGGAACCAAATCACCATTGAATTCATCCAAATTTTGAACATTTTCTTTTATTTTTTGACTTTGAACAACAAGAGTTTAATCTTTGAAAAATGCCATTTGAATGCTTATAAAGGGATTGAAAACAGTTTTAATTGAAGTATAATATATGAACAGAAAAGTACACATATCATAAATGTACAGCTTGTTAATTTTTCACAAACTCAACAGTCTGATGTAACTAGCACCCAGATCAAGAGCAGTACATTAACAGCACTCCAGGAACTCTCTGCTTTTTCATAAACCAGGTGACAGTATATGTGCAGGTCTGTTTCTAGACTTTTTTGGGGAAAATTGACATCTACACAATCTCAAGTGCGCTAATCTATGAACATGGTATATCTCAGATAAAGGGACTCTTTTTTTTTTTTTTTTGAGACAAGGTCTCACTCTATCACTCAGGCTGGAGTGTAGTGGCACAATCATAACTCACTGTAGCCTCAACCTCTGGGCCCAAGCAATCCTCCCACCTCAGCCTCCCGAGTTGCTGGGACCACAGGCATGTGACATCACATCTGGCTAATTTTTAAATTTTTTGTAGAGACAGGGGTCTCCCTATGTTGCCCAGGCTGATCTTGAATTCCTGAGCTCAAGCAATCCTCTCACTTCAGCCTCCCAAAGTTCTGGGATTACAGGCGTGTGCAACTGTGCCTGGCCTAAGGGACTTTTTATGATTCAGTAACCTCCCTGGAAAATACAGGAAAATCAAGAAGAGAGAGGCTAAGTTCAGACATTTTTTTGGGGGTTTCTGCATCGATGTTCCACTTTACTATATCCTCTAGGAAGGATGTAGATGTGTTCCCAGGCTTCATGGAGTGGTTAGAGCTTCCATGTGGAGCCTCCCCTTTGCCAGCTACCATCCTATCATCTTTCCCACTGCAGGTGTTCAGTGTCTTCCTCTCTCCCAGGGCACCCTCCATCATTCCTTGCCACCTTTGCTCCAGTTTCTTAGCTGAGAGTTTTCAGTATTATGAGGAGCATAGTGCCTTTGGTAATTTCCACTTTTGGTGCAGAACTCTTAGTGAACACTTTCTTCCCTGTTCCAAAAATAAGCAAATTTGTCTTTCTCAGGGTCAAAATATGCTCTGCTAAAATGTATAAGCCATTGTTTTGTGTTCATGTTTTTTTTTTTTTTTTTTTGATGTCAAGTTTTTCTAGTAGTTCCAGACATTTTTGCCCCCTTGGCAAGGCATAGGACATTGGAATTCCCGTCTCCATGGAAATGGAAAAACAAACAAACAAACAAACAAATGAAAAACAGTTCTCATTTGCACCATGGCTCAATAGGTAGAAATGGAAAAAGGATCTCATGATGCTGGCCCCACAGATAATACAGACTGTCTGTATTGTACCACAATAAAGGGGCTGCTGTGGTGCAGCTTTCTGCCTTCTAAGAAGATCCTCTGCTCTTGTAGTTGTTGAGTGTGCCTGGAGAAGCTTCAGAAGGTTAGCAAGTACCTGTGTAAGCAAGAGAGAGAAGACTGAAAGATAACTCAGGAAATTCTTACCATGGTGCACAGAGAAGGAAGCAAACGCCAAGTCTCTAGTTTGTCTTCAGAACAATGTAGAGAGACATAAATACAAGGAGAGTAAGGGTGATGCCCCCTTCTGTCAGGTGACTCGATGTGTAATCAGCACTTCCTTTCCCATGTCCTGACTACCTCTGAGCCTGGGAATGGGAGATAAGGATGCAAAACACTCCCACCTGGTCCTCAGCAAATGGGTAAAATGGGCTGAGCTGAGTGCAGTTGAGCTGTAAGAGCCCTTAGGAACAGGGTCCCCCAAAGTCACCATTTTGCTTTAGAAGGTTTATTTTACATTTCTTAAAATAACACGGTAAAATTATAGGCAACACAAACAAGATTCAAGCTATGTTAGTCTTTTAATTCAGGCAGAATTTAATGTGTAATTAAGATTAATTATATCATAATGGAATTGTAGACACATGATTATTGCATCATATTCCTTGCAGACATGCATCTTGCTTTCGCATCATTCTGGTTTCTCAGATTGAGAAGCATGCTGAGAGGCAGAGCCAATGGAATCCGGCTGCATTTGCAGGATGTGTTTGCTACAGGGTCGTTTTGGAAGTTAATTTTTGCCAATGTTCATTTCAGAATAATTGAAATATGCCCAACTGTGATGGCCTTTTAAAAATATCCTGCTTTTTTGTTTGTTTTGAGAGAAAGCCAACTTTAAAATATCTCCATTAGAAAAAAAATCTCCATTAGAAGCTGAAAGGATTTGTGTGTGTTGTTAAGTTTAGGAAATCACCTGAGTGTTTAGATTGTGTGTGAAGGTAAAAAGAATTTATTTCTCACTCATAAATTCAAAATATGGGAGGGAATCCCATCTGGAAATGTTCTAGAATAGGCCACTTCCTGAGTCAGAGGGGAAGATGGGGTAAATCTTTATAGATAGTTTTGACTCTCCTATTTAAAAGAGAAAAGGAAATCTAAGGAAGGAAATTCCATTATATACTATAGTATATTATTTAAGTATATAACAAATATGGCAACTTTGAGTCAATACTTAATCTGTGTAATTAGACCCAGAGGGTTTTTTTAGCTTCATATTCTTGGCTGTTATTTCAACTGTAAAAGGAAATGATTCTCAAAAGTGAATAATATACAGATCTTTAATTACTTAATTATACACTTTTTATTATGGAAATTTTCAACATACATATTCAGAACCTTTTAAAAGAGAAAACATTTATTGGAGCCCAGCGTTGACCTAAATTATTTTTATTATGTGCTAATGTATGATCAGTTATAACTCCTTTTGCTTACAGCTTTTATACAAGTATAAAACCAAATCAAGCAGCATATAACCAGCAAATATATACCCTGTAACATTTAAATTAACAATATTAATTTAGAGCAAAAGATGATGTTGTTTTTCTGGAAATACTTTTTTTAAAAATTTTGACACAGTGTCTCATTCTGTTGCCTAGGATGGAATGCAATGGGCAGTCATAGCACACTGCAGCCTTGAATTCCTGGGCTCGAGGATCTTCTTGCCTCAGCCTCCTGAGGGGCTAGGACTACAGGCACGTACTACCACACTTGTCTAATTTTTTATTTTATTTTATTTTATTATTATTTTTTTATTATTATACTTTAGGTTTTAGGGTACATGTACACAATGTGCAGGTTTGTTACATATGTATCCATGTGCCATGTTGTTTTGCTGCACCCATTAACTCGTCATTTAGCATTAGGTATATCTCCTAATGCTGTCCCTCCCCCCTGCCCTCACCCCACAACAGTCCCTGGAGTGTGATGTTCCCCTTCCTGTGTCCATGAGTTCTCATTGTGCAATTCCCACCTATGAGTGAGAACATGCAGTGTTGGTTTTTTTGTCCTTGCGATAGTTTACTGAGAATGATGGTTTCCAGCTTCATCCATGTCCCTACAAAGGACATGAACTCATCATTTTTTATGGCTGCATAGTATTCCATGGTGTATATGTGCCACATTTTCTTAATCCGGTCTATCGTTGTTGGACATTTGGGTTGGTTCCAAGTCTTTGCTATTGTGAATAGTGCCGCAATAAACATACGTGTGCATGTGTCTTTATAGCAGCATGATATATAGTCCTTTGGGTATATACCCAGTAATGGGATGGCTGGGTCAAATGGTATTTCTAGTTCTAGATCCCTGAGGAATCGCCACACTGACTTCCACAATGGTTGAACTAGTTTCCAGTCCCACCAACAGTGTAAAAGTGTTCCTATTTCTCCACATCCTCTCCAGCACCTGTTGATTCCTGACTTTTTAATGATGGCCATTCTAACTGGTGTGAGATGGTATCTCACTGTGGTTTTGATTTGCATTTCACTGATGGCCAGTGATGATGAGCATTTTTTCATGTTTTTTGGCTGCATAAATGTCTTCTTTTGAGAAGTATCTGTTCATGTCCTTCGCCCACTTTTTGATGGGGTTGTTTGTTTTTTTCTTGTAAATTTGTTTGAGTTCATTGTAGATTCTGGATATTAGCCCTTTGTCAGATGAGTAGGTTGCAAAAATTTTCTCCCATTCTGTAGGTTGTCTGTTCACTCTGATGGTAGTTTCTTTTGCTGTGCAGAAGCTCTTTAGTTTAATTAGATCCCATTTGTCAATTGTGGCTTTTGTTGCCAGTGCTTTTGGTGTTTTAGACATGAAGTCCTTGCCCACGCCTATGCCCTGAATGGTATTGCCTAGGTTTTCTTGTAGGATTTTAATGGTTTTAGGTCTAACATGTAAGTCTTTAATCCATCTTGAATTAATTTTTGTATAAGGTGTAAGGAAGGGATCCAGTTTCAGCTTTCTCCATATGGCTAGCCAGTTTTCCCAGCACCATTTATTAAATAGGGAATCCTTTCCCCATTGCTTGTTTTTGTCAGGTTTGTCAAAGATCAGATAGTTGTAGATATGCGGCATCATTTCTGAGGGCTCTGTTCTGTTCCATTGATCTATGTCTCTGTTGTGGTACCAGTACCATGCTGTTTTGGTTACTGTAGCCTTGTAGTATAGTTTGAAGTCAGGTAGCGTGATGCCTCCAGCTTTGTTCTTTTGGCTTAGGATTGACTTGGCGATGCGGGCTCTTTTTTGGTTCCATATGAACTTTAAA
>NW_026652282.1:21913968-21925574 GCF_009828535.3 Hylobates moloch
TACATTGCGTAGCCTGTTTATATGAATAAATATGAATAAACAAGCTACAGTTTATTCAAGCATTTCTTTCTTTCTTTTTTCTTTTCTTTCTTTCTTTCTTTTTTTTTTTTTTGAGATGGAATCTGGCTTTGTCACCCAGGCTGGAGTGCAATGGTGCAATCTTGGCTCACTGGAACTTCTGCCTTCTGGATTCAAGCGATTCTCCTACCTCAGCCTCCCAAGTAGCTGGGATTATAGGCATGCACCACTACGCCCAGCTAATTTTTGTATTTTTTTAGGAGAGATGGGGTTTCACCATGTTGGCCAGGCTGATCTCAAACTCCTGACCTCAAGCGATCCACCTGTCTCAGCCTCCCAAAATGCTGGGATTACAGGCAGGAGCCACCACACCCAGCCTTCAAGCATTTGTTTATTGGTAGACATTCAGTTTGTTTCCATTTTTTTTTGCCACTGAATTGTTTCATGAGCAATCTTTAAGTGTTCTGAAATATTGGTGTTTGTATTTCTGTGGAATTGATTTCCCAATGTGGGTCAAGAAGCATGTAAATTTTTAATTTTGACATTTATTTATTCATTTGGCATTTAAAAATTGTATTTGGCATTACAAAATTCCCAAAAAATTGGTAACATTTCTATCAACAGTATGCGAGACTGCTTGTTTCCCCAAATCTTCAACATTATTGGATATCATTACCTTTTAATCCCCACCCCCCAAGTCTGATGGGTAAAATCCCATATTTTATTTTGCATGTCTGTGAGTACTAATGAGGCTGTGCAGCCTATTATATAATTTTTTACTCTTTAGATTTCCTTTTCTATTCTTACTCTTTGCCTGTTTCCCCCAATATTTCACCTGACTTATGATTCTTTTGCTATATAAAAAAATTAAGATTTAAAAAATGTAGTCCCATATGTCTGTCTTTGCCTTTATGATTCCTGGTTCCTGGGTTGCCTGTCTGGTTTCAGAAAGTCTCCCTACACTAAGATAATATAAAATTATCCTAAATTTTATTTTATTATTATTGTATTTTTCTTTTCTTTCTTCTTTTTTTTTTTGAGATGGAGTCTCACTCTGTTGCCCAGGCTGGAGTGCAATGGTGTGATCTCAGCTCACTGCAACCTCAGCCTCCTGGGTTCAAGCGATTCTCCTGCCTCAGCTTCCGGAGTAGCTGGGATTACAGGCACCTGCTACCACACCCGGCTAATTTTTGTATTTTTAGTAGAGACAGGGTTTCACCATGCTGGCCAGGCTGGTCTTGAACTCCCGACCTCGGGTGATCTGCCGGCCTCGGCCTCCCAAAGTGCTGGGATTACAGGCGTGAGCCACCACGCCCAGCCTCTATTTTTCTTTATTACGTGATATGGCAAAGTCTGGTTTTGGTTCCTTTTGAATAGCTAGCAATGATGTCAGCATTGTATGTTAAATAATTCATCCTTTTGGCAAAGATTTGAAATTCCACTTTTGTTGAAATGTGAATTTTTAGAAATTCCATTTTTGTGGAATTTCTGCTCATGTAGTGAGTTCTTAGATATGTTTCAGTTTATTTCTGAACTCTCCATTTTCTTCTACTGATTTATCTATTTCTATGCCATCCTGTTTTTATTTTAGTATTTTAAAAGTAATTTTTTAATCTTGAGATAAGACTTCACTATTTTTCACTTTAAAAATATACAGATAATCAACTTTCAGTGATTTATTCTTCCACATGAACTTTAAAATCATTTTCCTCCACTCCTAACTCAGTTACTTAGGATTCTGGTGGAGAGTATTAAAAGCATACACAAATGTATATAAAAATGTATGTATATGTACATGTATAATACATTTAGGAGAAATTCACATTTTAATCGTGAGATTTATATATGTATATGTATATATGTATAAATGTATATATGTTTATGTACATGCATGAATGTGTATTTTGTGTGTATGTAATACATTTATGAAGGATTAACATATTATTAGCCATATGACATTGAAATAATAGCAAAAGAGAGACTTGATCTTGGTGAATTTCTTCCCCAAAATACTTTCCCCTCACCAATGATGCCCAAAACTCAGAAAGATTGAGAGTTTTAGCCCAGAAGACAAAATTAATAGATTCGGGTGTCATTGGAGTGCAGTTTTCTTTTGAATTGTAAAAGATAAAGTGTTTTTCTGCCTGCTATGGGAATAAAAGTATATCAGTGTATTTCTGTAATGTGTCAGTAATGTATTCCCAGGTGTGCTTGAAAACCCGTCTAGATACTATTAATGTCTTAGTAAATCCATTTCCATCTGTCACACTATAATGTATCCTCTCTGTGTCGCCCTCAACATACAAATATTCATTTTCTCTCTTCAAATTAGAGACTTTTAGTACGGGTCAAATACCATTACAGTGAACTCTGCAGGTGTGTCAAATACTTCCTGTATCATTTGGTGTACGATAGAAATTGCCTTCCCAGCTCTCATGCCCTGTTGCTCCAGCTGAGGGGCTGGAGATGAAACAGCATGGATTCACAACCCTCTCAGGCAGCCAGAATTTCTGTCATCAGCAGCAGGGTTTCTCTGCTGCAACTTTTCCACTTCCAGCTGCTTGACCGTCAGGGCCACTGACCTTAAATAAAGCACTCAAGAGCCTTAGGTAGGGATTTAGCAGGGGAGGAGTAAGCTGGATTTGTTAGGAAGTGATATGAATGTTCTGTTTGAGAGACATAGATCTCCAATATGGGGAGAAAACCCAGGACTCTGGGCCCACCATACCTGGGTCTGAATCCCAGCTCTACCACTGCCTTGGCATGTGGTATGTCAGCATGGGCATGGAACTTAAACCACTCAGTGCCTGAGTTTCCTCATCTGCAAAGTGGAGATTAAAATGGCACTAGAATCATAGGTCTATTGTGAGGATTGAATGAGCTGACATATGTAATGCATTTGAAACCATGCCTGGCACGTAATAAGTACTTTATAAGTGTTTATTATATTTTTATTATTTGTTACTTGAGGGAGAAATTGAACACAAAGGCTGAGATTATAAGGGAAAAAGCAGGGAGGAGACAGGGTGTGAAGGTCTCAGATAGGTGGACAGCTTTAGAATAGGCTTGTATTCCAGGAGAGAGATAGGGCACAAAGCAAGAGATTGAGATAGAAGTACTGTTGTATGAGTGACTACTTGGAAGGATTAGGGAAGAACTGAAATGTCGAGAGCTGTGTATTCCCAGTTATAACTGTAGTCACTCTGGGTCCTGGGCTGATAGCAGCGTAACTAATTCCAGACCTCACCTGCTGAGGTACCAGCTGAGATTGGCTGAGTTACTCAAAATGAAGGGCATCAATGTGCTGACCTGGACAATGTATGACAGAATATAAATCAGTCTGCTCCTTTTCTTTCTCCTCTTCTTTCTTTTTTATTATTTTTATTATTATTTTTAGAGACAGGGTCTTGCTGTGCTGCCCAGGCTGGAGTGCAGTGGCTATTCACAGGTACAGTCCCAATACTGATCAGCATGGGAGTTTTGACCTGCTCCATTTCCAACCTGGGCTGGTTCATAGGCAACCTGGTGGTCCCCCACTCCTGGGAGGTCACTATATTGATGCTGAACTTAGTGCAAACACCTGATAGACACAGTGTCTTACAACCCTGAACTCTTGGACTCAAATGATCCTCCTGCCTTAGCCTCCTGAGTAGCTGGCACTACAGGCACATGCCACCATGCCCAGCTCGTTTTCCATTTTTTTTTTTTTTTTGAGACGGAGTCTTGCTCTGTTGCTCAGGCTGGAGTGCAGTGGCGCAATCTCGGCTCACTGCAAGCTCCGCCTCCCGGGTTCACGCCATTCTCCTGCCTCAGCCTCTCTGAGTAGCTGGGACTACAGGCGCCCGCCACCACGCCCGGCTAATTTTTTTTTTGTATTTTTAGTAGAGACGGGGTTTCACCGTGGTCTCAATCTCCTGACCTCATGATCCGCCCGCCTCGGCCTCCCAAAGTGCTGGGATTACAAGCGTGAGCCACCGCGCCCAGCCTCCTTTTCCATTTTTTAATGGATAATTTCAAGCACATCTCGAAGTAGAATGACCAACATAATACATTTTCCTGAAACCATCACTTATCTTCAACAGTTATCAACTCTTGCTTTATTCTTATCCTCATTCACTTTCCCATCCTGAATATTTTGAAGCAAATCCCAGACATCACTACATCTGCATCTCTAAAAGATGAGGACTTTTAAAAAATGATGGCTATATTTACAAATTAAAATGTACCATTTTAACCATTTTTAGGTGTACATTTCAGGGCATTAAGTACGGTCACATTGTTGTGCTACCATCACCACCATTAGTCTCCAGAAGTTTTTCATTTTTCCCAACAACTGTGGACCTGTTAAGCGACACGCTTCACTCCCACTCCCATCAGCCCCTGGCACCTACCATTCTACTTTCTGTCTCTATGGATTTGACTACTCTAGGTACCTTATAAATAGAATCATACAATATTTGTCATTTTTGCGTTTGGCTTATTCCACTTAGCATAATTTTTTTTAGATGGATTCTTTTTTTTTAGTATTACAGGTGTTTTTAATTTTTATTTTGTACATTTTGGTTTTATTTTCTAAAATTATTACAGTGAATGCAAATTATTTTTCTTATGACAGGAAAACACTGTACAGCAAAAATGGTTGTGGGACCTGGGGAGTTCTATTTTTTTGGAGGTGTTTGAGCAGAGCGTGTAGTTGCTGTTGTTAACTCCCAAGATGTTGAAAAGGAAACTGTTATAGACAGGAAGATGCTATTACCTCTTTTAACCTCTGTGGTGCTTCAGATTCTGAGAATCTATTGCACAAAATAGTAATTATAACTAATAATTATAACCACTATAACTATTAACATATAACCTGTAGTTATTAATAGTTATGATTAATAAAGTCATAGAATCTCAGATTTGTCAGGGAACTCAGAAGTCAACTTTCCCAGCCAATATAAGACAGTATGAAAAATCCTTGGCCACACATGCAGATAGAGGATTGCCCAATTAACTAAAAAAAAAAAAAAAAAAAAAATGGTATACAAGTGACTGAAATCAATGAATAAACTCAATATAACTAAAAAAAAGAAAAAGAAAAAGAAAAAGTCCTTATGCGCTTTGAAGAAAAAAGATAAGATTTCAAGTCAAGGAAAATAGATTGTACACCTAGTGATGAGACCTCTTTATTTTCATTTTGAAAGATCACAGAGTGGCTACAATACGAAAAGATTGTGTGTAGGCTATCATTTCATGCTTGAGAAACAAATAGATGGATTCTTGCTCTGTCACCCACGCTGGAGAGCGGTGGTGCAATCTCGGCTCACTGCAACCTCTGCCTCGCCGGTTCAAATGATTCTCCTGTCTCAGCCTCCTGAGTAGCTGGGATTACAGGCGTGCGCCACCACTTCTGGCTAATTTCTGTATTTTTAGTAGAGACAGGGTTTCACCATGTTGGCCAGGCTGGTCTAAAACTCCTGACCTCAGGTGATCTGCCCGCCTTGGCCTCCCAAAGTGCTGGGATTACAGGCGTGAGCTACCGTGCCTGGCCGCATAATGTTTTTAAGGTTCCTCCATGTTGTAGCATGTACCAGAATTTCACCCCTTTGTAAGGCTGAATAATAATATTCCATTGTATGTATGTACCACAGAATTCTTTTTAGAGCATAACCACAATACCATAATCATACCTACAAAACAGTAACTTTTTTTTTTTTAGATAGAGTCTCACTCTATCACCCAGGCTGGAGTGCAATGGCTCAATCTCAGCTCACTGCAACCACCACCTTCTGGGTTCAAGTGATTCTTCTGCCTCAGTCTCCCGAGTAGCTGGGCTTACATGCTTGGCTAATGTTTGTATTTTCAGTAGGGACAGGGTTTTGCTATGTTGCCCAGGCTGGTCTCGAACTCCTGACCTCAAGTGATCCACTGCCTTGGCCTACCAAAGTGCTGGGATTACAAGCATGAGCCACTGTGCCCGGCCAACAGTAATTTCTTAAAATAAGCTCATACCCAGTCAATATTTAAATTTCCCCATTTGTGGCCAGGCGTGGTGGCTCATGCCTGTAATCCCAGCACTTTGGGAGGCTGAGGTGGGCAGATCAGTTGAGGTCAGGAGTTCGAGACCAGCCTGGCTAATGTGATGAAACCCCGTCTCTACTAAAAATACAAAAATTAGTCGGGCGTGGTGGTGGGCGCCTATAATCCCAGCTACTCAGGAGGCTGAGGCAGGAGAATCGCTTTAACCTGGGAAGCAGAAGTTGCAGTGAGCTGAGATTGCACCACGGCACTCCAGCCTGGGTGACAGAGTAAGACTGTCTCAAAAAAAAAAAATTCCCCCAATTGTGCCATAAACATAGTTTTTAACAGTCTGGTTGTTTGAAATCGGATTCAAATAAGGCCTATTCGAATGTAAATTAGTCCAGCCACTCCAGAAAGAAGTCTGGAGATATCTCAAAGAACTTAAAACAGAGCTACTATTCAACCTAGCAGTCCCATTACTAGGTATATACACAAAGGAAAGTAAATCATTCTACCAAAAAGACACATGCACTTGTATGTTCATTGCTGCACGATTCACAATAGCTAAGACATGGAATCAACCCAGGTGCCCATCAATGGTAGATTGGATAAAGAAAATGTGGTACATGTACACCATGGAATACTATGCAGCCATTTACAAAAATGAAATCATATCATTTGCAGCAACAAGGATGGAGCTGGAGGCCATTATCCTAAGTGAATTAACACAGGAACAGAAAGCCATATACCACATGTTCTCACTTATAAGTGGGAGCTAAACATTGAGCACACATGGACATAAACATGGGAACAATAGACACTGCAGACTACTAGAGGGTGGCATGGGTTGAAAAACTATCTATTGGGTACTACACTCACTACCTGGGTGATGGGATCCATACCTCGAACCTCAGCATCATGCAGTATTCCCATGTAACAAATCTGCACATGCACACCCTGTATCTAAAATAAAAGTTGAAATTTAAAAAAATGGCCCATTCATTGCAATTTGTCAATATCTCTTTTCTCTTTTAATCTACAAGTCCTTTAAGTTTTTCAAAATTTCCTATTTATTTGTTGAAGAATCTGGGTTTTTTGACCTGTAGAATTTTCTAGGGTCTAGATTTTGCCAGTTGCATCCCTACGTTGATATTTAACACCTTATTTTGTTTCCTGTATTTTCCATAAATTGATAAATTGGTAGTTAGACACAGAGGCTTGCTCAGATTCACGTTTGATTCTTTGGCAAGAATATTTCATAAGGAGTGTTGTATACGGGAGACACATAGTATCCAGTGGTTTCTCTTTCTGTGATGTTAACAGCAATGAATGATCATTGTTTAGGTCCATTAATTCATTAGAGGATATTCTAATTCTGTCATTCCTTCTTTGATTGTTAGCTGGAATACTTCTATGAATAGAAACTTTCCCTTATTTATTATTTGGTTACTGTGAGGCAGACTTTGCTCGTTTCTTTCCTTTTATTTACCAGTTTTCATACAAGTGAATTGGTTCCTTTGCATCCACAAAGGTGATTAACAAGAGTTTAATTTTTGGGTTTTTTAAAAGTGATTTTATGAACTCATGGATTTTTCAAATATTTGGTCCATTTAAATTAATTTCCATTGTTATTATTATTGATATTCCAATTATCCCCTATTTGGTTAATGGACTCTTCAAGTTGGTGCCCTAGTTCTTTTGATACATCACCAGGATTATTATATTTTCTTTGCTTTCTGGCATAAGAGGGTGATCCAGGCTCATCTTACACATTTTTCTTGTCCTTGCTATTTCTCCAAAAAGTCCTGGTGCCTTTTAGTGGGAATCAGTATTTAGTAATCACAATCTGGGTCATAGGGTGCTCATTACTATTAGGCTAGCTCTTCTTATTTAATAATACATTCTTCTTTCTAGTTATAAAGATAATACATATTCACTCTATAACATTTGGAAGATACCAAAAATAATAGAGACTATCACTATTTATATTTTGGTATACCACATATGCCCATGTATAAGTGAGGTTTTCTCCTGAAATTATCCCTCAGAAAAGAAGGCATCACTTTATATGTGAGCTCTTATAAAACCTCTTTCATTATGGGATGACCTCTATTTGGGGAAGACGTATTAGTTTGAAATGATCTTAACTCCTGAGAGTTTTGGATGTTTATAGAAGTCACCTTAGAGCTCCAGTGGCACAGTCAGTTAGTGCGTGGTGCTTCTATAGAAGTCACCTGATAAAATTTGTAGAATGGAGGCAAAAAAATTTAGCACGGATTCAGTAATTAGGCCTGGGTATATGACCTCACATTGCCAAATATTGAATGATGTTATAAATGAACCCTTTAGAAATCATCTTTTTTTCTAGGGCAGAAAGCATTAAGTATACATGTACATGATGAATGAAAAATCCAATATTCTCATGTTATGGAGATGGACACTTTTAGTTGGGGTAAGATTTCTAGTGACAGCATCATACACAGGTTCAAATAATTATGTATCTCAGACAGAATGGATTTGATGGAGATGCAGACTCTACAGAACTGTGGACTTCAAACTTATTTACTTGTCAAGCCACTGAAAGAATTTTGAAAAACAATATACTTTCTCATACTTTAAATTGGTATTTAAAGTTTTAATCACAAGGTTAAGTGGTTACAGAGGATGCAATTCTAGCATATTGTAAATATTGACATTTCGGAATAAAACTGCTTCAAATGCTTGCCACTCTTGGAAGAAAAATAGAATAAAACTGCTATGTCAGTCTTTAAATTTATTTAAAGAAATCTAAATTCTATAGTGATTCAATAAACCCACCTTCCCCTAAAAAAGCTCACAAATTATTTTAAAAATTTATGTTGTTGTAATTCTCTATATAATAATAATTACATTTCATTTTCCTCACAGAATTTTATCCTAACACAGGGAAGTCTCTCTATCATATTTCTTGGCGACAAATTGTATGTGTGCATGTGTGTGTATTTGAAATGTGAAAAAATTTTCCCCATGATCATAAGGCATGTTAGCAAATTGATCCCAGATAGAGTTACACAGTGGATCAAATTATACAATTGATCAAATAACAAATATTTGACAAATTTTGGTAAATGTTTATCAAACTTAAAAAATTATATTGGAAAATAATCTCTCAATGAGATAGATGAGACCTTTTCTCTTTAATTGATGTGTTAAAAACAAATATTATTCATTGCCAGAATGAGACTGCATTTGACATCAGTTCTATTACTAGTTTCCTTCCTTCCTTCCTTCCTTCCTTGCTTGCTTCCTTCTTTCCTTCCTTCCTTCCTTCCTTGCTTCCTTCCTTCCTTCCTTCCTTCCTCTCCCTCCCTCTCTCTCTCTCTTCTTTTTAAGACAGGGTCCTGCTCTGTCACCTAGGCTGCTCACTGCAGCGTTGATCTCTGAGGCTCAAGCAATCCTTCCACCCCAGCCTCCTGAGTAGCTGGGACTACAGGTGTGCACTAGCATGCCCAGTTAATTTCTTTTTTTATGGAAGCGGGGTCTTGCTATGTTGCCCAGACTGATCTTGAACTCCTGGCCTCAAGCCATCCTCCTGCCTTAGCCTTCCAAAGTGCCACCACACCCGGCCACTTATTTTCACTTTCTGTAAATGGAAGTTCTGAGAAAACTTGTTTATATAAACAGAAAGTTGGAAATGGAAAGAGTTTTGTTTATAGCCATGTCAGTTAAGTCTTCGAATTTTCTCCCAGTTAGATGCCAAAAATCACGTGATAATCTATCATCAGAAATTATTTTTAATCATCTGTTAGCTGACAACTCAATTTGGTCTTCCTTCAATTTTGTTGAAAGCAAAGACTTAGAAATCACCTTACTTGCAAAAAACTTTGTTATGTAGTCAGCAAGGTCTTTCACCTTCTCGACACTGATGCTGGTACTGTATTTGGAATCAACCCTTTGTTTGGCACCCTGGAGGTTTTTACATGCTTGTACAACATCCTATGGTAAAGGTAGAAAGGGAAGACTATGAAAGGGGAGGCAGACATGAGAACCTGCTCCTCTATCATAAATGTACTTTCAGGAGGTTGGTTTTTGGAAAAGAATCTATAAATTTGAGGATCTGGGGACAGATTCTTTTAAAACTGTCACCAATGTACCACTTGGAAAGCCTTTACTGTACTCCCAAGTGTATGCATTAACCCAGCTGGAGATTCTAGAATCTCACTGTGAAAAGACTCAGAACATGCTTCTGGTGATCACAAGCATGTAAGGAATGAGGATAGCATTATTTTATGCAATGTGAATGGGGGAAAAGAGAAATATTTTGAAATTAACATTCAGCTTATATTATATGTGATATTAAATAAGTATATATAATTAATAATTAAATACTATAAGTAGATATTTGGCTATTTCATCCACATCTATAAGGGTTTAGATTAGTATATAAGCTTGACAAAATCATTTTTGAGGGCAAACTTCACATTGATCCATACTTGGGTTGTTTCCTCCTTTTGGCTATTGTGAGTACTGCTGCTATGAACACGGGTATACAAATGTCTCTTTGAGATCGTGCTTTCAGTAGCTGATTTACTTTTGTATTTTGCTTTGGCTGTATAATGTAAAAAATTTTAACTCATACAGATAAATAGTTGCAAATGGTAACAATTTGTAATAGCTCGCCATGGAGTGTTACAACTCATCTGAATGTAAACTCATCTATAATCACATAAGGCAAATTATGAGACATTTTAGTTCCAAAGTCAATCATTAGCAATACCTAAAAGCTTTTCTGTTTTTTTTTTTAAACCAGTATGTGTACCATTTGGAAAGGATTTCTAGCCAGCTAAAATTTGTATCTTATGATACAATTTCTGATGCTATTTAAAGGAATTTTTGACCTCTCATTGTTCTTTTTTCTTGTAAGATATTCTCTCAAATGTTAAAAACAATCAGAGATATTTTGGGTTTTTTTTTGAGGACTTCATACTTTGTTTCAGTTTCATTTTTAACATTTATTTGTAATTTCAAAGCTTGATAACAGTGTAACAGTGTAACTCTCTCTATTGCCAAAATGATTGCTTCTAATAGTAAATATCTAGTCAACAAATATTTATGGGACAGCCAATATCAGGTCCACAATTCACAAATAATTAAGAAAACATACGTAATCCTTGGCTTCATGGAACTCACAGTTTACTAGGGTTGATGAATAGTAAATAAGTAAACAGACAGCTAAATAATTTTAAACCATGGGTTTTTATAATAGAAAATAACAGTCTACTGTAAGAATAACAGGGA
Source organism: Hylobates moloch (assembly GCF_009828535.3). Taxonomy (NCBI): domain Eukaryota; kingdom Metazoa; phylum Chordata; class Mammalia; order Primates; family Hylobatidae; genus Hylobates; species Hylobates moloch. The sequence continues at coordinate 21,925,267 of NW_026652282.1, forward strand.
TAAATGCTTTAGGTGAGATGGGCAGCGCAGGCCTCTCTGAAGAGGTGACATTTAAGATGAGCCCTCATGGCAAGAAGGAACCTGCCATAATATGGGAAAAGAGCATTCAAACAGTGGGAGTAGCATGGACAGTGATTCTACAGCCTGAAAGAACTTGATGTGTTTGAAAAACTGAAACAAGATCCATGTGGTGGAAGCATATTCAGTATATTCATTTCCTGTCACTGCTGCAACAACTTACCACAAACTTAATGGCTAAAAACAACACACATTTACAGTTCGCGGGGGGGGGGGGGGGGGGGGGGGGG